>NW_026778196.1:7500000-8125000 GCF_025265405.1 Mesoplodon densirostris | reverse complement strand
CCTCACCCTTGAAACCACAATGTTCCATGACCCTGTCATCACAATGCTACATCCCCTTATCATCACAATGTTCCATGACCCCTGCCATCACAATGATCCATAAGACCTGTCATCAAAATGCTCCATGACCCTTTCCATCCCAAAGCTCCAAGATCCCTGACATCACAATGTTCTATAACCACTGCCATCAAAATGTTCCATTACACTTTTTATCAAATTGCTGCATGACCCGGTCATCAAAATGCTCCCTGCCATTCTCATCAAAATGCTCCATGACTTGTCATCACAAAGCTCCAAGACCCTTGGCATCACAATGTTCCATGTCATTGTCATCACAATGCTCCATGAACCCTCTCATCACATTGCTCAATGCCCTTGTCATCACAAAGCTCCATGATACTTGTCATCACAATGCTCGATGCCCTTCTCATCACAATGCTCCATGCCCTTGTCATTACAGTCCTGCATGAGCCATGTATCACAGTGTTCCCTTTCCTTGTCATCACAATGCTCCATGCCCACTCTCATCACAATAATCCATGAAACATTTCAGACCAAAATTCCATACCCTTCTCATCACAATGCTCCATTACCCCTGTCATAACAATGCACCATGACACCTGCCATCACAATGTTCCACGGCCTAGTCATCACAAGGTTCCATGATACTTCTCATCACAATGCTCAAGACCCCTGAAATCACAATGCTCCATGCCCTTGTCATCACAAAGCTCCATGACGCATGTCATCAGAATGTTCCTTGGCCTTCTCATCACAATGCTCCATGCTATTGTCATCACAATACTCCACAAGCTTGTCATCAGAATGCTCCATGACCCTTCTCATCACAATGCTCCATGGCCACTGTCACCACAATGCTCCATACCCCTTGTCATTACAGTGCTCCATGACGCACGACATCACAATTATCCATGGTCTTCTCATTACAATGCTCCATGACCCCTGTCATCACAATGCTCCATGACCACTGGAATCACAACGTTCCATGAACCCTGACAACACAATGATCCGGGACACTTGTCATCAAAATGCTCCATGCCCTTGTCATCCCAATGCTCCATGACCCGTGTAATCACCATACTTCATGACGCTTGTCATCACAGTGCTCCATGAACGTTGTAATCACAAAGCCTTTGTCAGCATAATGATACATAATCTTGTCATCACTATGCTCCATTCTCTTGTCATCAAAATACTCCACAAGCTTGTCATCAGAATGCTCCATGCCCATGTCATCACAATGCGACATTCCAACTGTCATCGCAATAATCCATGAAAATTATTAGACCGATGCTCCATGCCCTTATCATCACAATGCTCCATGCCCATATTATCACAATTCTCCATGACCCCTGTCATCACAATGTTCCGTGACTCCAGTCATCACAGTACTTCATGACCTTTGTCATCACTATGGTCCATGCCCTCATGATCAACATTCTCTGTGATATTTTAAACACAATGCTCCATGAACATTTCATCACAATGCTCTTTGACCCTTGTCATAACAATGCTCTGTGCCTTTCTCAGCACAATTCTCCATGACCCTTGTCATCACAATGCTCCATGTGCATGTCAGCACAATGCTCCATGACACATGTCATCAGAATGCACCATGCGCTTGTCATCACAGTGCTCCACCATCTTGTCATCTCAATGCTCCATAAAACTTGTCATCAAGATGCTCCATGCACTTCTCATCAAAATGCTCTCTCACCACTGATGTCACAATGTTACATCACTAATCGTCACAATACTCCCTCACCTCTGTCATCACAATGTTCAATGACGCCTGTCATCACAATGCTACATGCACTTATCATCACATTGTATGATGACCCCTGACATCACAATGTTCCATAACCCCTGTAATCAAAATGCTCCATTACCTTTTTCATCAAAATGTCCATGACACCTGACATCACAATGTTCCATAACCACAGTCATCAAAATATTCCATGACCCTTTTCGTCAAATTGCTCCATGACCCTGTCATCATAATGCTCCCTGCCCTTCTCATCACAATGCACAACACCCTTGTCATCAAAATGCTCCATTCCCTTGCCATCACAATGATCCATTACACCTGTCATAACAATGTTCCATGACCCCTGCCATCACGATGTTCCATGGCCTTTTCATCACAAGGCTCCATGACCCTTCTCATCACAATGCTCCAAGACCCCTGTAATCAAAATGCTCCATGCCCATTTTCATCACAATGATCCATGAACCATGTCATCACAATGCACCATGCCCATCATCATAATGCTTCATGCTATTGTCATCAAAATGAAATCAAAATGCTCCATGACCTCTATCATAACAATGCTCCAAACGCTTGTGATCACAATATTCCATAACACCTGTCGTCACAATGCGCCATGACGCTCGTCATCACAATTATCCATGGTCTTCCCATCACAATGCTCCATGACCTTTGTCCTCACTATGCTCAATACACTTGTCATCAAAATGCTCCCTGACACTTGTTGTCTGTATGCTCCATGAACCCTGTCATGAGAAGGCTCCATGCCATTTTCATCACAATGATCCATGCCCTTTTCATCATGATGCTCCAAGACCCTTGTAATCACAATGCTCCATGCCCTTGTCATCACAAAGCTCAATGACGCATGTCATCAGAATGCTCCTTGGCCTTCTCCTCACAAAGCTCCATGCCCTTGTCATCACAATGTTCCAAGACCCATATAATCTCAATGCTCCATGCCCCTTTTCATCAGTATGCTCCATGAGACTTTTCATCACAAGGCTCCATGTTTTTTTCATCACAATGCTCCAGGAAATTGTCATCACAATGCTTCACGACATTGTCATGAAAATTCTCAATGGCCCTTGTTATCATAATGCTCCAATCCCTAGTCATCACAATTCTCCATTTTATTAGTCATCACAATCCTCCATTAAATTTGGCATCACAATGCCTCATTCCATTGTCATCACAATGGAACATGACATATGTCCTCACAATGCTCCCTGACACCTGTCTTCACAATACTCCATGACCTTCTCATCACAATGCTGCATGCCCTTGTCATCACAATGCTCCATGACCCCTGTTATTACAATGCTCCGTGACTCCACTCATCACAATGCCGCATAACGTTTGTCATCACAATGGTCCATGCCCACGTCATCACAAGTTTCTGTGACCTTTGTAACCACAATGCTCTTTGAACTTTTCATCACAATGCTCCGTGACCCTTGTCATCACAATGCTCCATGCTTTTGTCAGAACCATGCCTCATGACCCTTGTCATCACAATGTGAAACGTGCTTTTCATCACAACAGTCCACAAATTTGTCATAGAAATGCTCCATAAAACTTTTAATTGAATGCTCCATGCCCTTCTAATCACAATGCTCCATTACCACTGTCATAACAATGCTCCATGACCCATGCCATCAAAATGTTCCACGGCCTTGTCATCACAAGGCTCCATGACACTTGTCATCACAATGCTCCAAGACCCCTGTCATCACAATGCTCCATGCTCTTGTAATCACAGTGCTCCATGAGGCATGTGATCAGAATGTTCCATGGACTTCTCATCACAATGCTCCATGCCCTTGTCATCACAATGCTCCAAGACCCCTCTAATCAAAATGCTCCATGCCCATTTTCATCTCAATGCTCAATGAACCCTGTCATCACAATGCACCATGCCCATCGTCATAATGCTTCAGGCTATTGTCATCACAATGAAATCAAAATGCTCCATGACCTCTGTCATCACAATGCTCCATGACCCCTGTCATCACAATACTCCATGAACATTTTCAGCCCAATGCTCCATGACCCTTGTCATCACAATCATCCATGCCCTTGTCATTCCAATCCTCCATGACCCCTGTATTCACAATGCTCCGTGACGCTTGTCATCACACTGCTCCATGACACATGTCATCACAATGCTCCATGCCTTTGTCAGCCAAATGCTACATGACCTTGTCATTACAATGCTCTATGCGCTTGTCATCACAGTACTCCATTACCATTTTCATCACAATCCTCCATGAACCTTGGGATCACATTGCTTCATGCCCTTGTCATCACAATGCTCCATGCTCCTTGAAATCAAAATGATCCATGACCTCTGTCATCACAATGCTGCAAACCCTTGTGATCACAATCTTCCATAACACTTGTCATCACAACGCTCCATGACGCCTGTCATCACAATACTCCATGCCCTTTTCATACCAATGCTCCATGACCTTTGTCATCACAATTCTCAATACACTTGTCATCACAATGCTCCCTGACACTTGTCGTAGAATGCTCCTTGATCCCTGTCACGAAAAGGCTCCATTCCTTTTTCATCACAATGCCCGATGCCATTTTCATAACAATGCTCCATGCCACTGTCATCACAATACTCCACAAGCTTGTCATCAGAATGCTCCATGACCCTTCTCATCACAATGCTCCATGGCCACTGTCACCACAATGCTCCATACCCCTTGTCATTACAGTGCTCCATGGCGCTCGTTTTCACAATTATCCATGGCCTTCTCATCACAATGCTCCACCGACTTGCCATCACAATGCTCCGTGCCCTGGTCATCACAATGGTCCATGTTCCCTGTCATCACAATTCTCCACATTCTTGGCATCACTATTTTCCATGACACTTATCATCACAGAGTTACATGCTTTGTCATCACAATACTCCACAAGTTTTCTTCAGAATGCTCCATGACCCTTGTCATCACAATGATCCATGACGACTATCATCACAATGCTCCATGACACGTGTCATCACACTGCTCCAAGCCCCTTGTCTTTACAGTGCTCCATGATGCTCGTCACCACAATTATCCATGGTCTTCTCATCACAGTGCTCCATGGTCTTGCCATCACAATGCTCCATGCCCTGGTTATCACAATGCTCCATGTCCCTTGTCATCACCATTCTCCATGTCCTTGTCATCACAATGCTCCATGACAGTTCTCAACACAATGTTACATGCTCTTGTCAGCACAATTCTCCATGCACTTGTCATTGCAATGACCCATGACCCCTCTCATAGCAAGCTCCTTGCCTTTTTCATCACAATGCTTCCCGAACTTTTCCTCAAAATTCTCAATGGCCGTTGTCACCACAATGTTCCATTTCCTTGTTATCACAATGCTCCATGACCCTTGTCATCACAATGCTCCAAGCCCTTGTCATCACAATGCTCCATTACCTTTGTGATCACAATCCTCCATAAAACTTGGCATCACAATGCTCCACAAACTTTTCATCACAATGCTCCATAAACCTTGTCATCACAATGCTCCTTGCAAGTCTTATCAAAATGCTCTCTCACTACTGATATCAAAATGTTCTCTCACTAGTCATCATAATACACCCACTCCCCTGTAATCACAATGGTCCAAACCCCTGTCATGAAAATGTTCCATGACCCCTCTCATCAAAATGTTCCATGACAGTTTTCATCAAATTGCTCCATGACCCTGTCACCACAATGCTCCCTGCCCTTCACAACAGAATGCACCACACTCTTGTCATCAGAATTCTCCATGACCATTGTCATCATAAAGCTCCATGACCCTTGGCATCACAATGCTGCATGCCATTGTCATCACAATGCTCCATGAAACCTCTCATCACTTTGTTCCATGCCCTTGTCATCACAGGCTCCATGATGCTTTTCATCACAATGCTCGATGCCATTCTTCTCACAATGCCCCCTGGGCTTGTCATTACAATCCTCCATGACCCATGTATCACAGTGTTCCGTGCCCTTGTCATCACAAAGCTCCAGGACGCATGTCATCAGAATGTTCCATGGCCTTCTAATTCACGATGCTCCATGCCCTAGTCATCACAATGCGCCAAGACTCCTGTAATCACAATGCTCCATGCCCCTTTTCATCTCAATGCTCCATGAACCATGGCATCACAATGCACTGTGCCCATCATCATAATGCTTCATGCTATTATCATCACAATGGAATCAAAATGCTCCATGACCTCTGTCATCACAATGCTCCAAATCCTTGTGATCAAAATGTTCCATAACACTTATCATCACAATGCCCCATGACGCTTGTCATCACAATTATCCATGATGTTCTCATCAAAATGCTCCACGACCTTTGTCATCACAATGCTCAATACCCTTGTCATCACAATGCTCCCTGACACTTGTCATCAGTATGCTCCTTGAACCCTGTCATGACAAGGCTCCATGCATTTTTCATCACAATGTTCCATGCCCTTGTCATCACAAAGCTCCATGATGCATGTCATCAAGACGCTCCATGGACTTCTCATCCCAATGCTCCATGCCCTTGTCCTCACAACGCTCCTCGACCCCTGTAATCACAATGCTCCATGCCCTCTTTCATCAGAATGTTCCATGAGACTTCTCATCACAAGGCTCCATGGTCTTCTCATCACAATGCTCCAGTACCTTGTCATTACAATGCTCCATGACGCCTGGCATCACAATACTCCATGAACATTTTCATCCCAATGCTCCATGACCTTCTCATCACAATGCTTCATGACCCCTGTCATCACAATGATCCATGTCACCTGTCATCACAATGCTCCATGAACCCTGACAACACAATGATCCGGGACTCTTGTCATCACAATACTCCATGTGCTTCTCATCACAATACTCTATGAACCTTGGGATCACATTGCTTCATGCCCTTCTCATCTCTCTCTTGCCTTTCTGGTTTTTACAGATTTTCGGATGTCCCTTTTGACCACTGGGAAGTGACAATTCTTTGTAGTGTGGATTTGCATTGCACGCTTGCTTGATTGGCCAAAAAGGGCATATGCGTTTTCTCCTGAATATATTCAGGAGAAAAGGCATACGCCGTTTTTGGCCAAGTGCATCATTGTCGAGGTTGTGATGCTTTTCCTGTGCTTTAAAGGCGATTCCGATTTACCTCTTGAAATATGTTTTGTGCAATTCTGCCTCATTTTCAAGTCCGCTTTGTTGCCTTCCCTCAACAGATTTTTGGAAGAGAGTTATCCTTTATAACTCTGCAGGTTTGTGAATTGCTGTGCCCCTGAGCTCCAATTTTCAAATCCCATTTTTGGGAGCTGACTGCAAATCCACAATTTTGCTTCACGACCTATACTTGTTCCAGGCGTGGCTATACTGTTCCCTGCGGGTGGCTGAGGCTTTGGTTAATTCTTCTTCCTGACGTGAATTTAGAGTGACAAGTGCCCGTCCAAATGCCTACATCTACTCTCTGATTGGTTCTCCCTCTTCCCTTTCATCCTCTGCACAATTAGCAAACTTTGCAAACCAGGAGGATATAGGGGCTGGCTCTTCTAAGTTGGGATTTTGATAGTAAAGCAGTTTGAATGTCAAACTGAGCACAAGGAGAGGAAAAATTAGGAGACATTTAAAAACATTTCACCATCACAGGGTGTCCATTCTCTACGTTTCCCATACATGTTATAACTGTAGTGATATTCCCTTCTACCTGGAGATTTGGGACCCATGGAATGGTGGCATGCATTGCTACGTTAAAGGGTCTGCATTTTCTCTCCCAATCTCACCAGTCCTCTCAGTCCCAAGTGTCCAGCCTTAAGTCTCATCCAGGTGTCTTTGCAGATAGGGTCATTCCAGGTTTCATCAGAACCCCTGAAGTTATTGTGTAAGAATTTCGCTGTTTTTTTGTTTTGTTTTTGAAATTCATTTTTATAATGAGGTTGAACTGATTTTCACTGACGTGTTTATGCCGGTCTAGACACACTGGATTCCCTTACGGTGACATATCAATACATAGGTTTTAAGATTCTTACTAGTCAGATCTATTCCTCTGCGGGAAATAGGGGTTTTGAGTCCCGTTCACTGAGGAAGGTGTAGGTCTTTTCTATTCTGTATTTGGTTTATGGAATGGTACCTGTGCTAATATCAAATTCTGGTTTTATGCATCACCCCACCTCTCCTTTCCCCTTAAGAAGGCATAAGAGTGTTTTCTAAATGTGAGTCTCTGTTCTCTTTCTTAATTCAGTTCATGTGTTGTGATATTGACATTCCCTCTGTAAGTGATATCTTATGATAAGGTTCTTTTTCTGTGTGACTAATTTCACTTAGAATCATCATACCTAAATCCACTCATTATGCTGCTACTGGCCTTATGACATTGATTTCACGTCTGAGTGATATTCCACTGTACAAATTTACCACAAGTTCTTTATGCATTTCTCTTTTTCCTGGGATATTTTAGGTGTACCGAAGTTGAGGTTCTTGTATGCAGAGCAGCCCTAATCTTTGGGGTGCATGTGTCTTGTCGATATTTAGTCTTCCCAAGTTATATGCCCATGAGTTGAAGTCCCCTTTGCTCGGGGGCTTTGTATTTTAGATGTTTTAGGAAACAGCATACACTTCTTCAGAGTGGCTCTTGGATATTTATACCCCACCCATCATCGTGACTAGGATCCCTGTTCTCCATGGCCTCTCCAGCATTTCTGGTTTGTACACATTTTTTGGATGGCCTTTCTGAGCAGTGGACATTGAGACTTCTTTGTTGTGCGGATTTGCATTTCCCGCTTCCTTGGTTGGCCAAAAACTCTGTATGTGTTTTTTTCCTGAAGATATTCACGAAAAAAACGCATACACTCTTTTGCCCAACTGCATCATTTTAGAAATTCTGCTGCTTTTCATATGCTTTAAATGTGAGTACAATCTACCTTTTGAAATCTGTTTCCTGCAATTCTGCCTCTCATTCAGATCCTCTTCGTTGCCTTACCTGAATATATTTTTGGACGTTGGTTATCATTTATATCTTTGCAGGTCTTTGAATTGTCTGCTCCTGAGCTCCATTTTGCAACTGGCTTTTTTGTGAGCTGGCCGCCAAAAATTTGATTGCTTCTGGCCCTATTCTGTTTCTGAGGAGGCAGCCTGAGCTTTTGGTTAATTCTTCTTCCTAATGGGAAATTAGAGTGACATATGCCTCTCAAAACTCCTACAGCTAATCTCTCATTGGTTCCCCCTCTTCCCATTTATCCTCTGCAGAAATTGCAAACTGTGTGAAACAGGAGGTTAAAGGTGCTGATTCTCCAAGTGGGGAGATTGTTAGTAATGTGGCTGGAAGGGCGAACCCCAGCACCAGGAGATCAAAAATGAGGTGCATTTTAGACACCTTTCCTGAGCATACGGTGTACATTCATCTCGGTTTCCCAGGCATGTTTTCGCTGTCAGAAGATTCCCTTGAACCTGCAGATTTGGGACCCATGGAATGGGTACCAGGCAGTATTACTTTAAAAGGTCTGCATTTCCTCACCAGGCCTCTCTAACATCTCTTAGCCTGCATAGCTTCCAGCCTTATATATCATCCTGCTGTGGGTCTACATTTGTTCAATCAATGTTACATCGTAGCCCTTCAACAAAAGTTGTAAGAATTTTTGTCTGTCTCACTGTTTTTATAAAATTTTTAAATTTATTTTTATATTGGTTACAGCTGATTTTCAAAGCTCTGTTTTTTGCTGCTGTACATCCACTTGATTCATGTACTGTGAGGCAACAATAAATTATTTTTCAGATGCTTACGAGTCATATGTATTATTGTCCACTGACTTGAGTGGGCTGAGTGCAGTTCTTTGAGGTACCGTGTAGGCCTTGTCAGTTATTCAATTTGGTACTTGGAATGGTATCTTTGCTAATTTCAACCTCCTGGATAATACCTCACCATTCCCCACCTTTCCCATTTAGCAGCCTTATGTCTCTTTTCTACATATTTGACTATGTTTCTGTTTTGTAGTTTATTTCATGTGTAGCCATTTTTGATTCCACCTTTAAGTGACATCTTATGATATGTGTCTTTTTCTTTCTGACATATGTCACTTAGAATGATCGTATGTAACTCCTCCAGAGTTGTTACAACTGGCCTTATTTCACGGATTTCTGGATGAGTAATATTCCACTCTACATAAGTACCCCATCTCTTTTATCCATTTTATCCTTCCAGGGACATTTAGGTTATATCTAAGTGGAGGCCCTTTTTAACAGAGAGGTGGTAAACTTTGGCGTGCCTGTTTTCTGTCCATTTTTGTTTTTCCCAAGGTATACGCCCATGAGTGCAAGTGCCCTATGCTCTGTAGCTCATCTTTTAGATGTTTTAGCAAACACAATACACTTCTCCAGAGTGGCCGTTGGCAAATTACATTTCCACTATCAGCCTCACAGGGCTCCCTTTTCTCCTCACCCTGTCCTGCATTTCTGGTGTTTACACTTTATGTGGATGGCCCTTCTGACGGATGTGAAGTGATACATTTTGTAGTATTGATTTTCAGTGCCCACCTGTTTGGTTGGATAAAAAGTGTGTGTGGCCTTTACTTGAATATATTCAGAAAAAATGCATACACCCTTTTGGGCCAACTGCATCCTTGGCGATGTTCAGCCCCTTTTCTTGTGCTTTAATGGGGAGTCCTTTCTACCTCTTCAAATCTGTTTCCTGCCACTCTCCCTTGCTTACAAGTCCTTTTCTGTGACTTACCTCAAGACATTTGTCGACGATAGATATTTTCAACTCTGCAGTTTCATGAATTTTAGTGCCCCTGAGTTCCATTTTTCAACTTGGGTTTTTGGAAACTGGACACATAACAGCGGGATTTCCTCTAGCCCTATTCTGTTCCCGTGGGCAATTCTAGCCTTTGATGTATTTGTCTTCCGGATTGGAAATTAGAGTGGCATGTGCCTGTCCGAACACCTAAGACTTGTCTCTAAATTTTTCTCATCCTTCCGCTTCATCCTCTGGACAAATTCCAAACTGTGTGCAACAGGATGTTGACGGTGCTGATATCCCCAAGTGAGGAGATTGTTAGGAAAGATGCTGGAGGGGTGAACCCGAGCACCAGGCGATGAGGAGATGAGGTGCCTTTTCCAATCTCTTTCCGATCAAACGGTGTACCATCCTCTAGGTGTGACAGGCATGTTTTAGCTGTAGGAAGGGTCCCGTGCATGTAAGGAGAACACCAGGGATTTTTCCAAATCAGTGCCTCCCCGAACCCCAAACTGGGGAATTTTTAAGCTACGGCTACACTTATGTCCATTAAGGGCCTTGGGAAATAGGCAGAGCCCAAACTTTAGATGATTGAAATCTTCAGGGTCAGAAGCACTCACCATCGGCCTTGCTTAGGTTACATTTTATCTGTCATTGACAGATGATGTCAATAAAAATATCGATTCGTTTTCAGATTATTTCCCCTTATAGGTGATTGCAAAATATTCAGTGTAGTTCCCTGTGCTATACAGTAGTTCCTTGTTGATGATCTATTTTATACATAACAGTGTGTATGTGTTAATCCCAAACTGTTAATTTATCCCTTCTCCTACCTTTCCCCTTTGGTAATAATAAATTATAAGATTTTATACTTCTCAGAAATGGGGGAGCTGAAAGAGAGGTATCCTTTTCAATGGAAAAGCATTCAAAACAAGATTGAAGCTTCAGCCAAGAGTATTCGATGTACATCCATGGAAAGAAATCACTTCATTTCTCTAATGTTGACCTGACAAATAAGACAGACGTCTTCACTGAACTTGCTTATAGTAAAGTGATGGAAGTATCAAAGGTAAGTCTTAGAAACATCTTATTTTACCTGAGCATTATACACTGCTCTATGTTAACTACAGTTTGCCTCACACATCTGTTCATTGAAGTTACAATGTTCTCAATTTCTGTTACTGATCCTCCAGAGTGGACCCCAACAGGAGTCCCCATGCCCAGTGTCATTGGAGCCAACAGATCAAGACTGAGTTTGGTTCAGAAGCAAAGGAAACATTATTTTGAAAACAGAATGGAGAGGTGAGAGCGTGCACGCCCCCATGGGCTGTGGGCTGGACTGCTGTGTAGGGATCCCGGCAGCGTAAGTGTGAGGGAGGGGATGGAGCTCTCGAGGGCTGGGTTGGCCGCAGCTCAGGCACTATGCCACGGAGTCTGCATGGGAACCCGCTAGCTGAGGTGTCGACCCAGCCATTCTGCACTAGGAAATCGGGTCTGAAGTGCCGGGTGTGGGACCTCTGCATGCGGAACCCTAGGAGCACATGCAATTAGACAAAGCACAAAGGAAAAACAGCTTAGACTTTATTTTATTGCCCAGATTCTTTTTTTATCTCCCAGGAATTTTTAATGAACGTTGCCGGAGACGAACACCTCCTCTGCTTTTCGTTCCATTCCTCATTCTTGGGGTGTTGAGGGTGCAGACCTCTCTTTTGTAACTGCTTCATGCTGTGGTGGGAGCCCTGATACCTGGGGGGAGGGGCAAAACGTCTCCCCACCAGCCTCCAGGTGAGGTTGATTGTCCCAAGGCCTCCTGCCTCACTTCTCGTCCGCCTGAGCACCAGCATTGGAAGTGTTATAGATTCTAATGACCTTTAAGGGTCCAGGAAAGAGATATGCAGAGATGCTGAGGTGGCAGGTTTCACCCCACCCGACATTTGTTCGGCGACCTTAGGCTGACGGTTTTTGCCAGCCTAGATGCTCTGACCTGTACTCTGTGCTTTCTTTAATTAGGTCCCTGAATTAATGTACAAACAGCACCATGTGTCAGAACCCTGGCCGTGCAACTCCCAGACAGTCCAGGGTCAGTGGTGATCCAGGACCATGACGTCCACTGAGTCAACGGCCTTTAGAAGTAGCCAGCAGTCCAGCCGGTCATATTGGCCACCATCACCGCGGTGTTTGTTGGGTTTTCTATGGTGAAAGCATGATATACGTTTCTCCCGCCAAGCTTATTAGCTCCCCTCTGGGTGCAGTAAGTCCTGCAAGCAGTAGTCTGCTGTTTCGGGGCACAGTCTTGTTGTTTTCTGAGAGAAACTCCAGGTCATGTGATTGTCACATGAGTAATCTTAGGGGCCCGTTGCCCCCGTTTGTCTCTCTAGAGGTTGGAGTTGGAGGGCCTCCTCACTCGAGGTCAGTGTGTCCACAGAGTGACCCCTGCAACTTCAGGGCATGATGGGTGGTTAGGATCACCACGTGGGGTCTTTTTCCCTTAGGAGGGAGATGGCCTTGCGGGCTGCTGATTTCTAGCTTTTTAGATACCCCAGTATCCTGGCCTGATGAGTTGGTGGGCAAAGCCCTTGGTGACCATAGTTTATCATACCTGAAGGGCATTCTTGTGTTGCTCCATTTCAAGTGGTCCCACTTTTTGCACTAAGGCTCCAAGGGCGATTAACCTTTGACCGGGTATGTAAAGGTCAAAGGGCTTAGCTAAATTAGGGAGTTCCTGGGCAAGGGTCTGATTTGACTGCTCTTTCCATTCTTGAAAGGCTGCTTCTGGATTCTATTCAAAAGGATCATCATCTTTTCGTGTCAGTGTTCCATGTAGAGGCCCAGCTATTAGACTGTAGTTAGGGATCCAGATGCAGAAAACCTTGGCCTCCCCAGGAACCCCTAAGCTTTCTTCTAGTTTTAGAAGAGGTAAGGCTGCAAATGGCTTCTTCCCTATCCTGGGATGCGTTTCTCCGAATATCTGTGAGAATGAAGCCCAGGCATGTTACCTGAGCCTGGGATATTTGAGCCTTTTTCTTGGACACCTTGTATCCTTTCTTGCCTAGGTATTTCAGAGGCGTCTTTAGTAGGCCTGGCGATCAGAATGTCATCTGCATATTGAAGGAGGGTTCCCTTTTACAGAGGTAGAACGTTTAGGTCTTTAGAGGTCATTTCCCCAATGATGGTGTGGGGATTTTTGTACCGTTGGGGCAGGACGGCCCAGCATTATTGCTTGTGTTGCATGTTGTTTCCTGCCACTCACAAGCCAAAAATTCGTGTGACTCTGAGGTGAATGGAATACAGAAGAAGGCATCATTGAAGTCTAATACAGAATGCCATGGCCTGGTGGATGGTAGAATGATCAGCAGGGTGTAGGAAATAGGAGCTACTGGATGTATATCCTCGGTGGCTTCACTGACTATCCTGATATCCTTTACCAGGTCTCCAGCAGCCCATGGGGCTCTCGTGGTCATGCCAATCCCAGGATATGGAGCTCACCTGGGCTGCACCCCCCACCCCACAGCCCATGGGGCTCTCGTGGTCAAGTCCCTCCCAGGGTATGGAGCTCACCTGTGCAGCTACCCAGCTGCCCATGGGGCTCTCATAGTCAGGCCCTTCCCAGGATACAGAGCTCCCCTGGGCAGGTACCCCAGCAGGGCTGGACACACAGGAACTGTGCACATAGCCCACCTTGCAGAGAACCCCCAGCTCACCTGTCACTCACAGCTGACACAGAACACCTCAGAGCAGGACTTGAACTAACAAACAGCAGCTCTGACAGGTCTGTGACCCTGGCTATCACTCTGTGCAGCATCTCTCTGCCTGGTCTTCCAGACACTTCCACTGCAGCCAGGGCACCAGGCCTCTGTGTCCACCCACCATCACTCCTCTCCCTGACTCCTGGGTTCCTCTCATTAGGATAGGGTCTTCTTGAAGTTGTTTTCCACTCATGGACCAGATAAAATGATAAGAAAACAAGCCGCAGCTGCAGCCCCTTGTCTAGCCTGACTCTCAAGGGCCCACACCTGTTCCTTGGGCCTGGCCCGTTTAGCAAGGTTCATTTTCTGTAACTGTGAGGCCCTGAGGGGTGAGGATTGGCTGATTTGGGCAGCCTGACACTGCGTGCCAGCCCTCCCCAGGTGTGCCTGGGTTGAGGTCAATATAAACACCTCTCCAATCAGCAAGAGACCCTGTAGCTGTGCCTGACGCCATATTCTCTGCCCCGTCAGCAGTGTCGGGGCTGGGGTGGTGGGAGGGAGTGAGGGGCCGTGGCTTTGTGGGTGGCCCAGTGTGAGTGGGGCTCTGCTGGACTTTCTGAAGGAGTTGCCAGGCTGCCACCTGCTAAAGAAGAGGATGTGTCACCCATACCTGCCGCTGGAATTTCTCCCCAGGCGGAGGTGAGGAAGTAAAAAATCAGTGGGGGCCGTGGCAGGAGGGGTATCTCAGGCAGGGAAATGGAAAGCTTCCAGAAGAGCATCTAGGGCCAGTACCATCCTGACTGGCCTGCAGGCACCAAGTCGGCCTGCGTGCTGTCGCTGGTGTGGCTCCACAGCCCTTCCTCTAGGCTTGCAAGTGCTTGTACATATTCAGGTGTTTTACCTGGAAAGGGTGGGAAGAGTTCAGCTGCAGCAGGACTGGGGCTCAGCTCACATTTACTCACAGACGCCTCGACACAGTCCCCCAGCTTTGCAATGAGGATGCTCCTTGTGGGGGGGGAGTGCTGCTGACTGCATGGGAGACGACTTCCCACCTCTGACCAACTTAAGAATTTTTTACCACTGGAGCAAGTGTCCTGATACGATTTTCCTCTGTATAACGGGTGGGTTCTGTTTTTTTTTTTTTTTTCTTTTTTTCTTTTTGGTTCAAGGTATATTTTATTTATTCCTCTTTTTTTAATTTGGAGATATAAACATGGAAATAATGCATTAATATAAAGACGTCTATGTGAAGGGAAAAACTTTCTGTTTTATTTTATTAAATGTTATGTATTTATTTTTATTTTGTTAAAATTTATTTATTTCTTTTATACAGCAGGTTCTTACTGGATATCTATTTTATACATATGTGTGCACATGTGAATCCCAGTCTCCCAATTCATCCCACCACCACCCTAACATGGTGTTCCCCCCTTGGTGTCCATATGTTTGTTCTCTACATCTGTGTCTCTATCTCTGCCCTGCAAACCGCTTCATCTGTACCATTTTTCTAGGTTCCACATATATGCATTAATATACAATGTTTGTTTTTCTCTTTCTGACTTACTTCACTCCGTATGACAGTCTCTAGATCCATCAAGGTCCCTACAAATGACCCAATTTCATTCCTATGTATGGCTGAGTAATATTCCATTGTATATATGTACCACATCTTTATCCATTCGTCTGTCTGTGGGCACTTAGGTTGCTTTCATTACCTGGCTATTGTAAATAGTGCTGCAATGAACATTGTGGTGAATGTGTCTTTTTGATTTATGGTTTTCTCTGGGTATATGCCCAGTAGTGGGATTGCTGGATTATATGGTAATTCTATTTTTAGTTTTTTAAGGAACCTCCATACTGTTCTCCATAGAGACTGTATCGATTTACATTGCCAACAATAGTGGAAGAAGGTTCCTTTTCTCCACACCCTCTCCAGCATTTGTTGTTTGTAGATTTTCTGATGATGTGACGTGATAACTCATTGTAGTTTTGATTTCCATTTCTCTAATAATTAGTGATGTTGAGGAGATTTTCATATGCATACTGGCCATCTCTATGTCTTCTTGGAAGAAATGTCTATTTTGATCTTCTTCCATTTTTGTATTGGGTTTTTTTGTTTAATTAATATTGAGCTGCATGAGCTGTTTATATATATTGGAGATTAATCATTTGTCCATTGATTCGTTTGCAAATATTTTCTGCCATTCTGAGGGTTGTCTTTTCGTCTTGTTTGTAGTTTCCTTTGCTTTGCAAAAGCTTTTACGTTTAATTAGGTCCCATCTGTTTAGTTTTCTTTTTTATTTCATTACTATAGGAGGTGGATCAAAAAAGATCTTGCTGTGATTTACGTCAGAGTATCCTTCTTAAGTTTTCCTCTCAGAGTTTTATACTATCCGGTCTTACACTAAGGTCTCTAATCCATTTTGAATATATTTTTATGTATGGTGTTGGGGAGTGTTCTAATTTCATTCTTTTACATGTAGCTGTCCATATTTACCAGCACCAAGGATTGAAGAGACTGTCTTATCTCCATTGTATAGTCTTGCATCCTTTGTCATGGATTAGGTGACCATAGGTGTGTAGGTTTATGCCTGTGCTTTCTTTTCTTTTTCCTTTTACACGTTTATTGGAGTGTAATTGATTTACAATGGAGTGTTCGTTTCTGCTGTATAAAAAAGTGAATCAGCTATACATATACAAATATCACCAGATCCCCTCCCTCTTGCATCTCCCTCCCACACCCCATATCCCACCCCTTTATGTGGTCACAAAGCACCGAGCTGATCTCCCTGTTCTATGTGGCTGCTTCCCAGTAGCTATCGGTGTTACATTTTGTAATGTATTTATGTCCATGCCACTCACTCACTTCGTCCCAGCTTACCCATCCCCCTTCCAGTGTCCGCAAGTCCTTTCTCTATGTCTGTGTCCTTAATCCTGTCCTGCCACTAGGTTCTTCAAAATCTTTTTTTTTCTTCATTAGATTCTGTATATCTCTGTTAACATACAGTATTTGTTTTTCCCTTTCTGACTTACTTCACTGTTTAGGACAGATTCTAAGTCCATCCACCTCAGTACAAATAACTCAGTTTTGCTGCTTTTTATGACTGAGTAATATTCCATTGTGTATATGTGCCAGATTTTCTTTATCCATTCATCTGTCTATGGACACTTAGGTTGCTTCCATGTCCTGACTATTGTAATTAGGGCTGCAATGAACATTTTTATACATAACTCTTTTTGAATTATGGTTTTCACAAGGCAGATGCCCAGTAGTTAGATTGTTGTGTCGTATGGTACTTCTATTGTTAGTTATTTAAAGGAACCTCCGTACTGTTCTCCCTAGTGCCCATATCAATTTACATTCCCACCCACAGTGCAAGTGTGTTCCCTTTTCTCCAATAAAGGCCTCTCCAGCATTTATTGTTTTGTAGATTTTTTTGATGATTGCCACTCTGACTGCTGTGAGGTGATACCTCACGGTAGTTTTGATTTGCATTTCTCTAATGATTAGTAATGTTCAGCATCCTTTCATGTGTTTCTTGGTAATCTGTATATCTTCTTTGGAGAAATGTCTATTTAGGTCTTCTGCCCGTTTTTGGATTGGGTTGTTTGTTTTTGTGATATTGAGCTACATGTGGTGCTTGTAAAGTTTGGAGATTAATCCTTTGTCAATTGCTTCATTTGAAAATATTTTCTCCCATTCTGAGGGTTGTTTTTGCATCTTGTTTATGTTTTCCTGTACTGTGTAAAAGCTTTTAAGTTTCATTAGGTCCCATTTGTTAATCTCTGTTTTTATTTCCATTTCTCTAGGAGGTGGGTCAAAAAGGATCTTGCTGTGATTTATGTCATAGAGTGTTCTGCCTATGGTTTCCTCTAAGTGTTTTATAGTGTCTGGTCTTATATTTAGATCTCTAATCAATTTAGAGTTTATTTTTGTGTATGGTGTTATGGAGTGTTCTAATTTCATTCTTTTATGTGTAGGGGTCCAGTTTTCCCAGCACCAATTACTGAAGAGACTGTCTTTTCTCCACTGTATATCCTTAGCTCCTTTGTCATAGATGAGATAGCCATAGGTATGTAGGTTTATCTCTGGGCTTTCTGTCCTGTTCCATTGATCTGTGTTTATGCTAGTCTACATAAACTTGATTCCATTATGGAGACATATAAATACATAGGTTTCAAGGTTATTACCAGTCAGATATATTCCTCTTCAGTGAATAGGGTGTTTTGTGTCCAGTTCATTGAGAAAGGAGTAGGTCTTGTCTATTACATATTTGGTATATGGAATGGGATCTGTGTTAATTTCAAACTCTTCTTTTACACATCAACCCACGTCACCTTTCCACTTAAGGAGGCATAAGTGTGTTTTCTAAATGTGTAATTCTGTTCACTTTTGAAATTCAGTTCATGTGTAGCCATGTTTACATCCCCTCTATAAGTGATATATTACAATAAGTTTCTTTTTTCTTTGTGGCTCATTTCACTTAGCATCATCGTACCTAAAGCCACTCATTATGCTGCTATTGGCCTTATGACATTGATTTTATGTCTGAGTGACATTCCATTGTATATAAGTACCACAACATCTATATCCATTTTTTTTTCCTTTCCTGGGATATTTAAAGTGTACCAAAGTCGAGGTTCTTGTAAACAGAGCAGCCCTAAACTTTGGGCTGGCTGTGTGTTGTGGATTTTTAGTTTTCCCAAAATACACGCCCATGAGTGGAAGTGTGCTATGCTCTGTAGCTCTGTTTTAGAAAACAACATACAGTTCTCCAGAGAGGCTGTTGGCAATTTACATCCTGTCCATCGGCGTAACCAGGCTCCCTTTTCTCCATGGCCTGTCCTGCATTTGTGGTTTTTACACTATTTGCGGATGGCCCTTTTCACAGGAGGTAAGGGACACTTCTCTGTAGTGTGGATTTGCAATGCCTGATGGCTTGCTTAGCCAAAAAGGGCGTATGCATTTTTTCCCGAATATATTCAAGAAAATACACATACTCCCTTTTCAGCCAAGGGCAACATTGTCGAAGTTCTGTCACTTTTCATGTGCTTTAAAGACGACTCCAATCTACCTCTTGAAATCTGTTTCCTTCAATTCTGCCATGCATTCAAATCATCTTCACTGTCTTACCTCAATATATATCTGGATGATAGTTGTCCTTTATAACTCTGCAAGTTTGTGAATTGCTGTGCCCCTGATTTCCATTTTACAACTCGCCTATTTGTGAGCTGGCTGCAATACCGCAGGATGGCTTTAGGCCCTAGTCTGGTTCCGGGGCTTCAGGTTGAGCCTTTGGTTAATTCTTCTTCCTGATGGGAAACTAGAGTGACATGTGCCCATCCAAACACCTACAGCTAATCTCTCATTTATTCCCCCTCTTCCTGTTCATCCTCTGCACAATTTGCAAACTGTGCATAACAGGAGGGTAAAGGCGCTGACACTCCAAGTGGGGAGATTTTTAGTAATGCAGATGGAATGGCGAAGCCGAGCACGACAAAAGGAAAAATGAGGTACCATTTAGAAAACTTTCCCAATTACACAGTGTACCATCCACTGGGTTTCCCATGTATGCTTTAACTGTAGGAAGATTCCCTTAAACCTGGAGAGTTGGGACCACTAGAATGGGTAGTACACAGTATTGCTCTATGTGGTGTTCTTTTGCTCACACAACCTCAACAATTTTGTCAGCCCCAAGTGTCCAGTTTTATGTCTCATCCAGCTGTGGGTGTAAAGGTGGACAATCCAGGTTGCATCACAGGCCCTGAACGTAATTCTTAAGGCTTTCTCTCTGTTTCGCTGTTTTTGCATTTTGCTTTTGAAATTTATTTTTATAAGGGTGTTTAGCTGAATTTCAGGGCTGTGTTCATGTTGTTATACACACACATGATTCCTTTATGGAGACATGAGAATACATATGTATTAAAATTCTTGAGGTCAGATATATTCCTCTGCAATGAATAGGGGGTGTTGAGTCCAGTTCATTGTGCGGGGAGTAGGTGATGTCTATTACATACTTGGTTTATGTAACGTTATCTGTGCTAATTTAAAACTGTGGTTTTATGCATCAACCCACCTCGCCTTTCCCCTTAAGCAGGCAGAATATTGTTTCCTATGTGTGTGACTCTGTTGTGTTTGTAATTCAGTTCATTCGTAACCATGTGTACATTCCCACTATGAGTGATAACTTATGATAAGATTCGGTACTCTGTTATCTATCCAAACTCAGTTCATGTGTAGCCATGTTACAGGATCTTCATAAGTGATATCTTATGATAAGTTTCTTTTTCTGTGTGACTTATTTCACTTAGAATCATCGTACCTGAATCCACTCATTTGGCTGCTACTGGCCTTATGACATTGATTTCTTGGCTGAGGAATATTCCATCGTACGTAAGGACAACAATTTCTTGTAGCATTTTTGTTTTTCCTGGGATATTTAAGGTGTACCCAAGTTGAGGTTCTTGTAAGCAGTGCAGCCCTAAATATTTGGGTGGCTCAGTCTTATTGATTTTCAATTTTCCCAAGGTATATTCCCTAGACTGGAAGTGCCCTTGGCTCTGTAGCTCTGTTGTTTACTTGGTTTAGGGAACACAACGCACTCCTCCAGAGAGGCAGTTGGCAATTTACATCCCACGCATCAGCATAACAAGGCTCCCTGTTCTCCAGG
The DNA here is from genome assembly GCF_025265405.1 of Mesoplodon densirostris. Classification (NCBI taxonomy): domain Eukaryota; kingdom Metazoa; phylum Chordata; class Mammalia; order Artiodactyla; family Ziphiidae; genus Mesoplodon; species Mesoplodon densirostris. Next base: position 8,104,115 of record NW_026778196.1, on the reverse strand, counting down.
GCCTGTCTTTCCTTTCTGGTTTTTACACATTTTGCTGATGTCCCATTTACCGGTAGGAAGTGATACTTCTTTGTAGTGCAGATTTGCATTGTCCGCTTGTTTGTTTGGCCAAAAGGGGCGTATGTGTTTTCTCCTGAATATATTCAGGAGAAAACGCATATGCCTCTTTTGACCAAGTGCATCATTGTCGAAGTTGTGCCCCTCTTCCTGTGCTTTAAAGGCGATTCCAACGTACCTCTAGAAATCTGTTTCCTACTATTCTGCCTCGTTTTCATGTTCGCCTCTTTGCCTGCCCTTAACATATTTTTGGACGATAGTTGTCCTTTATTACTCTGCCAGTTTGTGAATTGTGTACCTCTGAACTCCATTTTTAAACTCGTCTTTATTGAGCTGACCGCAAGTCCGAAATTATGGTTCAGACCTATACTTGTTCCCGGCAGGTGGCTGAGACTTTGGTTAATTCTTCTTCCTGCCGGGAAATTCGAGTGACATGTGCCCGTCCAAATGCCTAACAGCTACTGTCTCATTGGTTCTCCCTCTTCCCTTTCATCCTCTGCCAAATTGGCCACCTGTGCTAACCAGGAGTTTAAAGGGCTGACTCTCCAAGTTGGCAGATTGATAGTAAAGCAGTTGGAAAGTCAAATCGGAGCACAAGGAGAGGGACTATTCGTTGAGTTTTAGAAACCTTTCGTATTCACAGTGTGTCCATTCTCTAGGTTTCCCGTACATGTTATAGCTGTAGTAGTTTTCCCTTCAACCTGGAGAGTTCGGACCCATGGAATGGGTGCCACGCATTATTGCTTTAAAGGGTCTGCATCTGCTCACCCAATCTCACCAATCCGCTCAGTCCCAAGTGTCCAGCCATATTCCACAGCCAGCTGTCATTGTACACATGGTCATTCCAGGTTACATCCGACACCCTGAAGGAATTGAAAAGAATTTCCCTGTTTTGTTGTTCTGTTTTTGAAATTCAATTTTATAGTGGGTTTGAGCTGATTTTCACTGCCATGTTTATGCTAGTCTAGACACACTTGATTCCCTTACGGAGACATATCAATACATAGGTTTTAAGATTCTTACTAGTCAGATATAAACCTCTGTGGAAAATATGGGGTTTTGAGTCCCTTTCACTGAGGAAGGTGTAGGTCTTTTCTATTCCATAGATGGTTTTTGGACGTTACGTGTGCTAATATCAAACTCTGGTTTTACGCATCACCCCACCTCTCCTTCACCCTTAAGCAGGCATAAGAGTGTTTTCTAAATGAGAGACTCTGTTCTCTTTCCAACTCAGTTCATGTGTAGCCATGTTTACAGGACCTTCATAAGTGATATCTTATGATAAGTTTCTTTTTCTGTGTGACTTATTTCACTTAGAATCATCGTACCTGAATCCACTCATTTTGCTGCTATGGTCTTAAGACATTGATTTCATGGCTGAGGGATATTCCATCGTATGTAAATACCAATATTTTTGAACCATTTTTATCTTTCCTGGGATATTTAAGGTGTACCCAAGTTGATGTTCTTGTAAGCAGTGCAGCCCTACATATTGGGGTGGCTCTGTCTTATTGATTTTCAGTTTTCCCAAGGTATATTCCCTAGACTAGAAGTGCCCTTGGCTCTGTAGCTCTGTTGTTTATTGTTTTACGGAAAACAGTGCACTCCTCCAGAGAGGCAGTTGGCAATTTACATCCCACCCATCAGCATAACAAGGCTCTGTGTTCTCCAGGGACTCTCTAGCCTTTCTGGTTTTTACACATTTTGTGGATGTCCCTTTTGACCGGTGGGAAGTGATACTTCATTGTAGTGCATATTTGCATTGCCCGCTTGCATCCTTATCCAAAAAGGGCATATGCGTTTTCTCCTGAATATATTGAGGAGAAAACGCATATGCCCTTTTTGGCCAAGTGCATCATTGTCGAAGTTGTGCCCCTCTTCCTGTGCTTTACAGGTGATTCCTACCTACCTCTTGAAATCTGTTTCCTGCTATTCTGCCTGGCTTTCAAGTCAGCCTCGTTCCCTTCCCTCAACAGATTTTTGGACGATAGTTGTCCTTTATTGCTCTGCCAGTTTGTGAATTGTGTGCCCCTGAGCTCCATTTTTCAACTCGTCTTTTTTGAGCTAACCGCAAGTCCGAAATTTTGGTTCAGACCTATACTTGTTCCCGGCGGGTGCCTGAGACTTTGGTTAATACTTCTTCTTGCCGGGAAATTAGAGTGACATGTGACCGTCCAAATGCCTAACAGCTACTGTCTCATTGGTTCTCGCTCTTCCCTTTCATCCTCTGCCACATTGGCAACCTGTGTTAACCAGGAGTTTAAAGGGCTGACTCTCCAAGTTGGCAGATTGATAGTAAAGCAGTTGGAAAGTCAAACCGTTGTACAAGGAGTGGGACTATTAGCTGAGTTTTAGAAACATTTCCTATTCACAGTGTGTCCATTCTCTAGGTTTCCCGTACATGTTATAGCTGTAGTAGTTTTCCCTTCAACCTGGAGAGTTCGGACCTATGGAATGGGTGCCACGCATTATTGCTTTAAAGGGTCTGCATCTGCTCACCCAATCTCACCAATCCGCTAAGTCCCAAGTGTCCAGCCATATTCCACAGCCAGCTCTCATTGTACACAGGGTCATTCCAGGTTTCATCAGAGACCCTGAAGGAATTGTAAAGAATTTCCCTGTTTTGTTGTTTTGTTTTTGAAATTCAATTTTATAGTGGGTTTGAGCTGATTCTCACTGCCATGTTTATGCTAGTCTAGACACACTTGATTCCCTTACGGAGACATATCAATACATAGGTTTTAAGATTCTTACTAGTCAGATATAATCCTCTGTGGAAAATATGGGGTTTTGAGTCCCTTTCACTGAGGAAGGTGTAGGTCTTTTCTATTCCATAGATGGTTTTTGGAACGTTACGTGTGCTAATATCAAACTCTGGTTTTACGCATCACCCCACCTCTCCTTCACCGTTAAGCAGGCATAAGAGTGTTTTCTAAATGAGAGACTCTGTTCTCTTTCCAACTCAGTTCATGTGTAGCCATGTTTACAGGACCTTCATAAGTGATATCTTATGATAAGTTTCTTTTTCTGTGTGACTTATTTCACTCAGAATCATCGTACCTGAATCCACTCATTTTGCTGCTGTGGTCTTAAGACATTGATTTCATGGCTGAGGGATATTCCATCGTATGTAAATACCAATATTTTTGAACCATTTTTATCTTTCCTGGGATATTTAAGGTGTACCCAAGTTGAGGTTCTTGTAAGCAGTACAGCCCTAAATATTGGGGTGGTTTTGTCTTATTGATTTTCAGTTTTCCCAAGGTATATTCCCTAGACTAGAAGTGCCCTTGGCTCTGTAGCTCTGTTGTTTATTGTTTTACGGAAAACAGTGCACTCCTCCAGAGAGGCAGTTGGCAATTTACATCCCACCCATCAGCATAACAAGGTTCCGTGTTCTCCATGGACTCTCTAGCCTTTCTGGTTTTTACACATTTTGTGGATGTCCCTTTTGACCGGTGGGAAGTGATACTTCATTGTAGTGCATATTTGCAATGCCCGCTTGCATCCTTATCCAAAAAGGGCATATGCGTTTTCTCCTGAATATATTCAGTAGAAAATGCATATGCCCTTTTTGGCCAAGTGCACCATTGTCAAAGTTGTGCCCCTCTTCCTGTGCTTTACAGGCGATTCCTACGTACCTCTTGAAATCTGTTTCCTGCTATTCTGCCTCGCTTTCAAGTCGGCCTCGTTGCCTTCCCTCAACAGATTTTTGGACGATAGTTGTCCTTTATTACTCTGCCAGTTTGTGAATTGCTGTGCCCCTGAGCTCCATTTTTCAACTCGTTTTTTGTGAGCTGAATGCAAGTCCAAAATTTTGGTTCAGGACCTACACTTGTTCCCAATGGGGGGCTGAGACTTTGGTTAATTCTTCTTCCTGCCGGGAAATTAGAGTGACATGTGCCCGTCCAAATGCCTAATAGCTACTCTCTCATTGGTTCTCCCTCTTCCCTTCCATCCTCTGCCAAATTGGCAACCTGTGCGAACCAGGAGGTTAAAGGGGCTGTATCTCCATGTTGTGAGATTGATAGTAAAGCAGTTAGAAAGTCAAACCGGAGCACCACGAGAGGGACTATTCGTTGAGTTTTAGAAACCTTTCGTATTCACAGTTTTTCCATTCTCTAGGTTTCCCATACATGTTATAGATGTAGTAATATTCCCTTCAACCTGGAGAGTTGGGAACCATGGCCTGCGGGCCGTGCATTATTGCTTTAAAGGGTCTGCATTTGCTCACCCAATCTCACCAATCCTCTCAGTTCCAAGTGTCCAGCCTTATGCCACATTCAGCTGTCCTTGTAGATAGGGTCATCCCAGGTTTCATCAGACACCCTGAAAGAATTGTAAAGAATTTTCCTGTTTTTTTTGTTTTGTTTTTGAAATTCCTTTTTATAGTGGGTTTGAGCTGATTCTCACTGCCATGTTTATGCCACTATAGACACACTTGATTCCCTTATGGAGACATATCAATACATAGGTTTTAGATTCTCTCTAGTCAGATATATTCCTCTGTGGGAAATATGGGTTCTTGAGTCCCTTTCACTGAGGAAGGTGTAGGTCTTGGCTATTCCATAGTTGGTTTTTGGAACGGTACCTGTGCTTATATCAAACTCTAGTTTTATGCATCACCCCACCTCTCTTTCCCCTTAAGCAGGCATAAGAGAGTTTTCTAACTATGAGACTGTGTTCTCTTTCCTAACTCAGTTCATGTGTAGCCATGTTTACAGGATCGTCATAAGTGATATCTTATGCTAAGTTTCTTTTTCTGTGTGACATATTTCACTTAGAATCATCGTAACAGAACCACTCACTTTGCTGCTACTGGTCTTATGACATTGATTTAATGGCTGAGGGATATTCCATTGTATGTAAGTACCACAATTTTTTGAACCATTTTTATATTTCCTGGGATATTTAGTGTGTACCCAAGTTGAGGTTCTTGTATGCAGTGCAGCCCTAAATTTGGGGGTGGCTCTGTCTTATTGATTTTCAGTTTTCCCAAGGTATATTCCTTAGACTGGAAGTGCCCTTCGCTCTGTAGCTCTGTTTTTTACTTGTTTTAGGGAACACAATGCACTCCTCCAGTGAGGCAGTTGGCAATTTACATCCCGCCCATCAGCATAACAAGGCTCCATTGTCTCCAGGGCCTCTCTTGCCTTTCTGGTTTTTACACATTTTGTGGATGTCCCTTTGGACTGGTGGGAAGTGACACTTTTTTGTAGTGCAGATTTGCATTGACCGCTTGCTTGCTTGGCCAAAAAGGGCGTATGCGTTTTCTCCTTTATATATTCAGGAAAAAACGCATACACCCTTTTTGGCCAAGTGCATCATTGTCGAAGTTGTGCCCCTCTTCCTGTGCTTTACAGGCGATTCCTACCTACCTCTTGAAATCTGTTTCCTGCTACTCTGCCTCGCTTTCAAGTTGGCCTCGTTGTCTTCCCTAAACATATTTTTGGACGAGAGTTGTCCTTTATTACTCTGCAAGTTTGTGAATTGCTGTGCCCATGAGCTCCATTTATCAACTCGTATTTTGTGAGCTGAACGCAAGTCCAAAATTTTGGTTCAGGACCTATACTGGTTCCCTGTAGGTGGCTGAGACTTTGCTTAATACTTCCTGCCGGGAAATTAGAGTGACATGTGCCTGTCCAAATGCCTAACAGCTACTCTCTCATTGGTTCTCCCTCTTCCCTTCCATCCTCTGCCAAATTAGCAACCTGTGCGAACAAGGAGTTTAAAGGGTTTGTCTCTCCAATTTAGGAGATTGATAGTAAAGCAGTTGGAAAGTCAAACCGGAGCACCACGAGAGGGACTATTCGTTGAGTTTTAGAAACCTTTCGTATTCACAGTGTGTCCATTCTCTAGGTTTCCCGTACATGTTATAGCTGTAGTAATATTCCCTTCAATCTGGAGAGTTGGGAACCAGGGAATGGGTGCAATGCATTATTACTTTAAAGGGTGTGTATTTGCTTACCCAATCTCAACAATCCTCTCAGTCCCAAGTGTCCAGCCTTATGCCACATCCAGCTGTCATTGTAGATAGGGTCATTCCACGTTTCCTCAGAGACCCTGAAGGAATTTTAAAGAATTTCCCTGTTTTTTTGTGTTGTTTTTGAAATTCCTTTTTATAGTGGGTTTGAGCTGATTCTCAGTGCCATGTTTATGCCAGTCTAGACACACTTTATTCCCTAACGGAGACATATCAATACATAGATTTTAAGATTCTTACTAGTCAGATCTATTCCTCTGCGGGAAATATGGGGTTTTGAGTCCCTTTCACTGAGGAAGGTGTAGGTTTGTCTATTCCATAGTTGGTTTTTGGAACGGTACCTGTGCTTATATCAAACTCTGGTTTTATGCATCACCCCACCTCTCCTTCACCGTTAAGCTGGCATAAGAGTGTTTTCTAAATGTGAGACTCTGTTCTCTTTCCTAACTCAGTTCATGTGTAGCCATGTTTACAGTATCTCTATGCGTGATATCTTATGATAAGTTTCTTTTTCTGTGTGACCTATTTCATTTAGAATCATCGTACCTGAATCCACTGATTTTGATGCTACTCGTCTTATGACCTTGATTTCATGGCTGAGGGATATTTCATTGGACGTAAGTAACACAATTTTTTGTAACATTTTTACCTTTCCTGGGAATTTAAGGTGAACCCAAGATGAGGTTCTTGTAAGCAGTGCAGCTCTATATATTGTTGTGGCTGGATCTTATTTATTTTCAGTTTTCGCAAGGTATATTCCCTAGACTGGAAGTGCCCTGTGCTCTGTAGCTCTGTTGTTTACTTGTTTTAGGGAAGACAGTACACTACTCCAGAGAGGCAGTTGGCAATTTATATCCCGCCCATCAGCATAACAAGACTCCCTGTTCTCCAGGGCCTGTCTTGCCTTTCTGGATTTTACACATTTTGCAGATATCCCATTTGATCGGTGGGAAGTGATACTTCTTTGTAGTTCAGATTTGCATTGCCCGCTTGCTTGGTTGTTCAAAAAGGGCGCATGCGTTTTCTCCTGAATATATTCAGGAGAAAACGCATATGCCCTTTTTGGCCAAGTGCATCATTGTGGAAGTTTTGCCCCTCTTCCTGTGTTTTACAGGTGATTCCTACGTACCTCTTGAAATCTGTTTCCTGCTATTCGGCCTTGCTTTCAAGTCCGCCTCGGTGCGTTCCATCAACAGATTTTTGGACGATATTTGTCCTTTAAACTCTGCCAGTTTGTGAATTGCTGTGCCCCTGAGGTCCATTTATCAACTCGTTTTTTTTTGAGCTGAACGCAAGTCCAAAATATTGCTTCACGACCTATACTGGTTCATAGTGCGTGGCTGAGACTTTGGTTGATTCTGCTTCTGGCCGGGAAATTAGAGTGTCATGTCCCCGTCCAAATGCCTAACAGCTACTGTCTCATTGGTTCTCCCTCTTCCCTTTCATCCTCTGCCAATTTGTCAACCTCTGAGAAGCAGGAGGTTAAAGTGGCAGTCTCTCCAAGTTGGGAGATTGATAGTAAAGCAGTTGGACAGTGAAACAGGAGCACCAGGAGAGGGACTATTCGTTGAGTTTTAGAAACCTTTCGTATTCACCGTGTGTCCATTCTCTAGGTTTCCCGTACATGTTATAACTGTAGTAATATTCCCTTCAACATGCAGAGTTGGGACAAATGGAATGGGTGCCACTCATTATTGCTTTAAAGGGTCTGCATTTGCTCACCCAGTCTCACTAATCCTCTCAGTCCCAAGTGTCCAGCCTTATGCCACATCCAGCTGTCATTGTAGATAGGGTCATTCCACGTTTCATCAGAGACCCTGAAGGAATTGTAAGGAATTTCCCTGTTTTTTTTGTTTTGTTTTTGAAATTCCTTTTTATAGTGGGTTTGAGCTGATTCTCGCTGCCATGTTTATGCCAGTCTAGACACACTTGATTCCCTTATGGAGACATATCAATACATAGGTATTAAGATTCTTACTAGTAAGATATAATACTCTGCGGTGAATATGAGGTGTTGAGTCCCTTTCACTGAGGAAGAGGTAAGTCTTGTCTATTCCGTATTTTGTTTTTGGAATGGTACCAGTACTAATATCAAACTCTGGTTTTATGCATTACCCCACCTCTCCTTCCCCCTTAAGAAGGCATAAGGGTGTTTTCTAAATGTGAGACTCCGTATTCTTTCCTAACTCAGTTCATGTGCAGCCATGTTTACAGGATCTTCAAAAGTGATATCTTATGATAAGTTTCTTTTTCTGTGTGACTTATTTCACTTAGAATCATCGTACCTGAATCCACTCATTTTGCTGCTACTGGCCTTATGACATTGATTTTATGGCTGAGGGATATTCCATCATACGTAAGTACCACAATTTCCTGAACCATTTTTGTCTTTCTTGGGATATTTAAGGTGTACCCAAGTTGAGGTTTTTGTAAGCAGTGCAGCCCTGAATTTTTGTTTCGATCTGTCTTATTGATTTTCAGTTTTCCCAAGGTATATTCCCTAGATTGGAAGTGCCCTTGGCTCCGTAGCTCTGTTGTTTACTTGTTTTAGGGAACACAATGCACTCCTCCAGAGTGGCAGTTGGCAATTTACATCCCGCCCATCAGCATAACAAGGCTCCCTGTTCTCCAGGGCCTGTCTTGCCTTTTTGGTTTTTACACATTTTGCGGATGTCCCTTTGGACCGGTGGGAAGTGATACTTCTTTGTAGTGCAGATTTGCATTGCCCGCTTGCTTGCTTGGCCAAAAAGGGCATATGCGTTTTCTCCTGAATATATTCACGTGAAAACCCATTTGCCCTTTATGGCCATTTCCATAATTTTCGATGTTGTGATGCTTTTCCTGTGTTTAAAGGTGTTTCCAATGTACCTCTTGAAGTCTGTTTCATGCCTTTCTGCCTCATTTTCACTTCCGCCTCGTGGCTTTCCCTCATCAGATTTTTGGAAGAGAGTAGTCCTTTATAACTCTGTAGGTTAGTGAATTGCTGTGGCCCTGAGCTCCATTTTTCAACTTTCGTTTTTGTTAGCTGACCTCAAATCCACAGTTTTGCTTCTGGAACTATACTGGTTCTGGGGGGGCAGGCTGAGACTTTGGTTAATTCCTCTTCATGACGGGAAATTAGAGTGACATGTGGCCATCCAAATGCCTACAGCTATTCTCTCATTGGTTCTCTCTCTTCCCTTATATCCTCTGCACAATTTGCCAACTGTGTGAACCATTATGTTATAGGGGCTGACTCTCCAAGTTGTGAGAGTGATAGTAAAGCAGTTGGAATGTCAAACTGGAGCACAAGGATAGAAAAAATTAGTAGAATTTTAGAAAACTTTCACCATAAGTTGGTTTCCATTCTCTAGGTTCCCATACATGTTATAACTGTAGTGATATTCCCTTCTACCTGGAGAGATGGGAACCATGGAATGGGTGGCAGGCATTATTGCTTTAAAGGGTCTGCATTTTTTCACCCAATCTCACCAATCCTCTCAGTCCCAAGTGACCAGCCTTATGCCACATCCAGCTGTCATTGTAGATAGGGTCATTCCAGGTTTCATCAGAAACCCTGAAGGTGTTGTGTAAGAATTTTACTGTTTTTATCTTTTGTTTTGAAATTCATTTTTATAGTGGGTTTGAGCTGATTCTCACTGCCATGTTTATGTCATTCTAGACACACTTCGTTCCCTTATGGAGACATATCAATACATAGGTGTTAAAATTCTTAGTAGTCAGATATATTTCTCTGCGGGGAATAGGGATGTTGAGTTCCATTCACTGAGGAAGGAGTAGGGCTTGTCTCTTCTGTTTTTGGATTATGGAACATTACCTGTGCTAATATCAAACTTTTGTTTTGTGCATCTCCCCACCTCTCTTTCCCCTTAAGCAAGCGTTAGAGTGTTTTCTAAATCTGAAACTCTGTTCTCTTCCCTAATTCAGTTCATATGTAGCCATGTTTACATTCCCTTCATAAGTGATATCTTATGTCAGAATGCACTATGGCTCTTGTCATAATAATGCTCCATGACCCCTGTCATCACCATGCTCCATGCCCTGGTTATCACAAAGCTCCATGTCCCTTGTCATCACAATTCTCCCAGTCCTTGACATCACAATGCTACAGGACACTTCTCATCACAATGTTACATGCTCTTGTCATCACAATTCTCCATTCACTTGACCTTGCAATGCTCCATGCACTTGTCATCACAATGCTCCATGCACTTGTCATCACAATGCTCCATGACCCCTGTCATCACAATGCTCCATGAAACCTGTCATCACAATGCTTCATGCCCCTTGTCATTACAGTGCTCCATGATGCTCGATATCACAATTACCCAAGGTCTTCTCATCACAATGCTCCACGGTTTTGCCATCACCTTGCTCCATGCCTTGTCATCTCAAAGCTCAATGTCCCTTGTCCTCAAAATTCTTCATGTCCTTGTCATTACAATGCTCCATGGCACTTCACATAACAATGTTATATGCTCTTGTCATCACAATACTCCATGCACTTGTCACAACATTGCTCCATGGCCCCTGTCATAGGAAGCTCCATGCGATTTTCATCACAATGTTTCACGACCTGGACATTAAAATTATCAATGTCCCTTGATATAACAATGCTCCATGCCCTTGTCATCACAGTGCTCCTTTACTTTGTCACAACAATCCTCCATGACACTTGGCATCACAATGCTCCATGATATTGTCATCAAACTGGAACATGACATATTTCATCACAATGCTCCCTGACAACTTTCTTCACAATAATCCATGACCTTGTTATCACAGTGCTCCATGCCCTTGTCATCACAATGTGCCATGCCCACTCTTATCACAATAATCCATGAAACTTGTCAGACTAATGCTCCATGCCACTTTTCATCTCAATGCTCCATGAATGCTGTCATCACAATGCACCATGCCCATCATCATAATGCTTCAGGCTATTGTCATCACAATGAAATCAAAATGCTCCATGACCTCTGTCATCACAATGCTCCAAACCCTTGTGACCACAATGTTCCATAACACTTGTCATCACAATGCCCCATGACGCTCTTCAGCACAATTATCCATGGTCTTCTCATGACAATGCAACATAACTTTTGTCATCACAATGCTCAATACACTTGTCATCACAATGCTCCCTGACTATTGCCGTCAGTATTCACATTGAACTCTTTCATGACAAGGCTCCATGCCATTTTCATCACAATGACCCATGCCCTTTTCATCACAATGCTCCAAGACCCCTGTGATCACAATGTTCCTTGCACTTGTCATCACAAATCTCCATGACGCATGTCATCAGAATGCTCCATGGCCTTCTCATCATAATGTGCCATGCCCTTATCATCACAATGCTCCAAGACCCCTGTAATGACAATGATCCCTGCACCTTTTCATCAGAATGCTCCATGAGACATGTCATAACAAGGTTCCATGGTCTTCACATCACAGTGCTCCAAAACCTTTTCATCACAGTGCTCCATTCCCTTGTCATCACAAAGCTACATGACCCCTGTCATCACAATACTCCATGAACATTTTCAGCCCAATGCTCCATGACACTTATCATCACAATGATTCATGCCCTTTTCATCCCAATGCTCCATGCCCCCTGTATTCCCAATGCTCTGTGACACTTGACATCACAGTGCTCCATGACACATATCATAACAATGCTCCATGCCTTTTTCAGCAAAATGCACCATGACCTTGTCATTACGATGCTCTATGCGCTTGTCATCACAATACTCCATTACCAATGCCATCACAATCCTCCATGAACTTTGGGATCACATTGCTTCATGCCCTTGTCATCACAATGCTCCATGCTCCTTGATATCAAATGAGCCATGACCTCTGTCATCACAATGCTCCAATCCCTTGTGATCATAATGTTCCATAACACTTGTCATCACAACGCTCCATGATGCCTGTCATCACAATACTCCATGCCCTTTTCATCACAATGCTCCATGACATTGTGCTCAAAATACTCCACAAGCTTGTCATCAGAATGATCCATGACCCTTGTCATCACAATTCTCCTTGCGCTTGTCAGCACAATGCGCCTTGACCCTTGTCATCATAATGCTCCAAGCCATAGTCATCACAATGCTCCATTACATTTGTCATCAGAATCCTCCATGACACTTTGCATCACAATGCTCCATGCCGTTGTCATCACAGTGGGCCATTATATATGTCATCACAATGCTCCCAGACACCTGTCTTCACAATACTGCATGACCTGGTCATCACCATGCTCCATGCCCTTGTCATCACAATGCGCCATTCCAACTGTCATCACAATAATCCATGAAAATTATTAGACCAATGTTCCATGCCCTTGTCATCACAATGCTCCATGCCTTTGTCAGCAAAATGCTACATGACCTTGTCATTACAATGCTCTATGCACTTGTCATCACAGTACTCCATTACCATTTTCATCACAATCCTCCATGAACCTTGGGATCACATTTCTTCATGCCCTTGTCATCACAATGCTCCATGCTCCTTGAAATCAAAATGATCCATGACCTCTGTCATCACAATGCTCCAAACCCTTGTGATCACAATCTTCCATAACACTTTTCATCACAATGCTCCATGAGCCCTGTCATCACAATACCCCATGCCCTTTTCATCACAATGCTCCATGACCTTTGTGATCACAATTTTCAATACACTTGTCGTCACAATGCTCCCTGACACTTGTCGTAGAATGCTCCTTGATCCCTGTCACGAAAAGGCTCCAAGCCTTTTTCATCACAATGCCTGATGCCGTTTTCATCACAATGCTCCATGCCACTGTCATCACAATACTCCACAAGCTTGTCATCAGAATGCTCCATGACCCTTGTCATCGCAATGCTCCATGGCCACTGTCATCACAATGCTCCATACCCCTTGTCATTACAGTGCTCCATGACGCTCGTTATCACAATTATCCATGGCCTTCTCATCACAATGCTCCACCGACTTGCCATCACAATGCTCCATGCCCTGTTCATCACAATGGTCCATGTTCCCTGTCATCACAATTCTCCACATTCTTGGCATCACTATTTTCCATGACACTTATCATCACAGAGTTACATGCTTTGTCATCACAATACTCCACAAGTTTTCTTCAGAATGCTCCATGACCCTTGTCATCACAATGATCCATGATGCCTGTCATCACAATGCTCCATGACACGTGTCATCACACTGCTCCAAGCCCCTTGTCTTTACAGTGCTCCATGATGCTCGTCACCACAATTATCCATGGTCTTCTCATCACAGTGCTCCACGTTCTTGCCATCACAATGCTCCATGCCCTGGTTATCACAATGCTCCATGTCCCTTGGCCTCACCATTCTCCACGTCCTTGTCGTCACAATGCTGCATGACAGTTCTCACCACAATGTTACATGCTCTTGTCATCACAATTCTCCATGCACTTGTCATTGCAATGACCCATGACCCCTCTCATAGCAAGCTCCATGCCTTTTTCATCACAATGCTTCCCGAACTTTTCCTCAAAATTCTCAATGGCCGTTGTCACCACAATGTTCCATTCCCTTGTTATCACAATACTCCATGACCCTTGTCATCACAATGCTCCAAGCCTTTGTCATCACAATGCTCTATTACCTTTGTCATCACAATCCTCCATAAAACTTGGCATCACAATGCTCCAGAAGCTTTTCATCACAATGCTCCATAAACCTTGTCATCACAATGCTCCATGCACGTCTTATCAAAATGCTCTCTCACTACTGATATCAAAATGTTCCCTCACTAGTCATCACAATACACCCACTCCCCTGTAATCACAATGGTCCATAACCCCTGTCATGAAAATGTTCCATGACCACTGACAACACAATGTTCCATAACGCCTGTCATCAAAATGTTCCATGACAGTTTTCATCAAATTGCTCCATGACCCTGTCATCACAATGCTCCCTGCCCTTCACAACAGAATGCACCACACCCTTGTCATCAGAATTCTCCATGACCTTTGTCATCACAAAGCTCCATGACCCTTGGCATCACAATGCTGCATGCCATTGTCATCACAGTGCTCCATGAACCCTCTCATCACTTTGTTCCATGCCCTTGTCATCACAGGCTCCATGATGCTTTTCATCACAATGCTCGATGCCATTCTTCTCACAATGCCCCCAGGGCTTGTCATTACAATCCTCCATGACTCATGTATCACAGTGTACCGTGCCCTTGTCATCACAATGCTCCTTGCCTCCTCTCAACACAATAATCCATGAAACATTTCAGACCAATGCTCCATGCCCTTGTCATCACAATGCTCCATTACACCTGTCATAACAATGCTCCATGACCGCTGCCATCTGAATGTTCCACAGCCTTGTCATCACAAGGCTACATGACCCTTGTAATCACAATGCTCCAAGACCCCTGTAATCACAATGCTCCATGCCCTTGTCATCACAAAGTTCCAGGACGCATGTCATCAGAATGCTCCATGGCCTTCTAATTCACGATGCTCCATGCCCTTGTCATCCCAATGCGCCAAGACTCCTGTAATCACAATCCTCCATGCCCCTTTTCATCTCAATGATCCATGAACCCTGGCATCACAATGCACTGTGCCCATCATCATAATGCTTCATGCTATTATCATCACAATGAAATCAAAATGCTCCATGACCTCTGTCATCACAATGCTCCAAATCCTTGTGATCAATATTTTCCATAACACTTATCATCACAATGCCCCATGACGCTTGTCATCACAATTATCCATGGTCTTCTCATCACAATGCTCCATGACCTTTCTCATCACAATGCTCAATACCCTTGTCATCACAACGCTCCCTGACACTTGTCGTCAGTATGCTCCTTGAACCCTGTCATGACAAGGCTCCATGCATTTTTCATCACAATGTTCCATGCCTTTGTCATCACAAAGCTCCATGTTGCATTTCATCAGGACGCTCCATGGACTTCTCATCCCAATGCTCCATGCCCTTGTCCTCACAATGCTCCTCGACCCCGGTAATCACAATGCTCCATGCCCCTTTTCATCAGAATGTTCCATGAGGCTTGTCATCACAAGTCTCCATGGTCTTCTCATCACAATGCTCCAGTACCTTGTCATCACAATGCTCCATGATGCCTGTCATCACAATACTCCTTGAACATTTTCATCCCAATGCTCCATGACCTTCTCATCACAATGCTTCATGACCCCTGTCATCACTATGATCCATGTCACCTGTCATCACAACGCTCCTTGAACCCTGACAACACAATGATCCGGGACTCTTGTCATCACAATTCTCCATGTGCTTCTCATCACAATACTCTATGAACCTTGGGATCACATTGCTTCATGCCCTTCTCATCTCTCTCTTGCCTTTCTGATTTTTACAGATTTTCGGATGTCCCTTTTGACCGGTGGGAAGTGACAATTCTTTGTAGTGTGGATTTGCATTGCACGCTTGCTTGATTCCCAAAAAGGGCTTATGCGTTTTCTCCTGAATATATTCAGGAGAAAAGGCATACGCCGTTTTTGGCCAAGTGCATCATTGTCGAAGTTGTGATTCTTTTCCTGTGCTTTAAAGGCGATTCCAATTTACCTCTTGAAATATGTTTTGTGCAATTCTGCCTCATTTTCAAGTCCGCTTTGTTGCCTTCCCTCAACAGATTTTTGGAAGAGAGTTATCCTTTATAACTCTGCAGGTTTGTGAATTGCTGTGCCCCTGAGCTCCAATTTTCAAATCCCATTTTTGGGAGCTGACCGCAAATCCACAATTTTGCTTCACGACCTATACTGGTTCCAGGCGTGGCTATACTGTTCCCTGTGGGTGGCTGAGGCTTTGGTTAATTCTTCTTCCTGACGTGAATTTATAGTGACAAGTGCCCGTCCAAATGCCTACATCTACTCTCTGATTGGTTCTCTCTCTTCCCTTTCATCCTCTGCACAATTAGCAAACTTTGCAAACCAGGAGGATATAGGGGCTGGCTCTTCTAAGTTGGGATTTTGATAGTAAAGCAGTTTGAATGTCAAACTGAGCACAAGGAGAGGAAAAATTAGGAGACATTTAAAAACATTTCACCATCACAGGGTGTCCATTCTCTACGTTTCCCATACATGTTATAACTGTAGTGATATTCCCTTCTACCTGGAGATTTGGGACCCATGGAATGGTGGCATGCATTGCTACGTTAAAGGGTCTGCATTTTCTCTCCCAATCTCACCAGTCCTCTCAGTCCCAAGTGTCCAGCCTTAACTCTCATCCAGGTGTCTTTGCAGATAGGGTCATTCCAGGTTTCATCAGAACCCCTGAAGCAATTGTGTAAGAATTTCGCTGTTTTTTTGTTTTGTTTTTGAAATTCATTTTTTATAATGAGGTTGAACTGATTTTCACTGACGTGTTTATGCCGGTCAAGACACACTGGATTCCCTTACGGTGACATATCAATACATAGGTTTTAAGATTCTTACTAGTCAGATCTATTCCTCTGCGGGAAATAGGGGTTTTGAGTCCCGTTCACTGAGGAAGGTGTAGGTCTTTTCTATTCTGTATTTGGTTTATGGAATGGTACCTGTGCTAATATCAAACTCTGGTTTTATGCATCACCCCACCTCTCCTTTCCCCTTAAGAAGGCATAAGAGTGTTTTCTAAATGTGAGTCTCTGTTCTCTTTCTTAATTCAGTTCATGTGTTGTGATATTGACATTCCCTCTGTAAGTGATATCTTATGATAAGGTTCTTTTTCTGTGTGACTAATTTCACTTAGAATCATCATACCTAAATCCACTCATTATGCTGCTACTGGCCTTATGACATTGATTTCACGTCTGAGTGATATTCCACTGTACAAATTTACCACAAGTTCTTTATGCATTTCTCTTTTTCCTGGGATATTTTAGGTGTACCGAAGTTGAGGTTCTTGTATGCAGAGCAGCCCTAATCTTTGGGGTGCATGTGTCTTGTCGATATTTAGTCTTCCCAAGTTATATGCCCATGAGTTGAAGTCCCCCTTGCTCTGGGGCTTTGTATTTTAGATGTTTTAGGAAACAGCATACACTTCTTCAGAGTGGCTCTTGGATATTTATACCCCACCCATCATCGTGACTAGGATCCCTGTTCTCCATGGCCTCTCCAGCATTTCTGGTTTGTACACATTTTTTGGATGGCCTTTCTGAGCAGTGGACATTGAGACTTCTTTGTTGTGCGGATTTGCATTTCCCGCTTGCTTGGTTGGCCAAAAACTCTGTATGTGTTTTTTTCCTGAAGATATTCACGAAAAAAACGCATACACTCTTTTGCCCAACTGCATCATTTTAGAAATTCTGCTGCTTTTCATATGCTTTAAATGTGAGTACAATCTACCTTTTGAAATCTGTTTCCTGCAATTCTGCCTCTCATTCAGATCCTCTTCGTTGCCTTACCTGAATATATTTTTGGACGTTGGTTATCATTTATATCTTTGCAGATCTTTGAATTGTCTGCTCCTGAGCTCCATTTTGCAACTGGCTTTTTTTGTGAGCTGGCCGCCAAAAATTTATTGCTTCTGGCCCTATTCTGGTTCTGAGGAGGCAGGCTGAGCCTTTGGTTAATTCTTCTTCCTAATGGGAAATTAGAGTGACATGTGCCTGTCAAAACTCCTACAGCTAATCTCTCATTGGTTCCCCCTCTTCCCATTTATCCTCTGCAGAAATTGCAAACTGTGTGAAACAGGAGGTTAAAGGTGTTGATTCTCCAAGTGGGGAGATTGTTAGTAATGTGGCTGGAATGGCAAACCCCAGCACCAGGAGATCAAAAATGAGGTGCATTTTAGACACCTTTCCTGAGCATACGGTGTACATTCATCTCGGTTTCCCAGGCATGTTTTTGCTGTCAGAAGATTCCCTTGAACCTGCAGATTTGGGACCCATGGAATGGGTACCAGGCAGTATTACTTTAAAAGGTCTGCATTTCCTCACCCAGCCTCTCTAACATCTCTTAGCCTGTATAGCTACCAGCCTTATATATCATCCTGCTGTGGGTCTACATTTGTTCAATCCATGTTACATCGTAGCCCTTCAACAAAAGTTGTAAGAATTTTTGTCTGTCTTACTGTTTTTATAAAATTTTTAAATTTATTTTTATATTGGTTACAGCTGATTTTCAAAGCTCTGTTTTTTGCTGCTGTACATCCACTTGATTCATGTACTGTGAGACAACAATAAATTATTTTTCAGATGCTTACGAGTCATATGTATTATTGTCCACTGACTTGAGTGGGCTGAGTGCAGTTCTTTGAGGTACCGTGTAGGCCTTGTCAGTTATTCAATTTGGTACTTGGAATGGTATCTTCGCTAATTTCAACCTCCTGGATAATACCTCACCATTCCCCACCTTTCCCATTTAGCAGCCTTATGTCTCTTTTCTACATATTTGACTATGTTTCTGTTTTGTAGTTTATTTCATGTGTAGCCATTTTTGATTCCACCTTTAAGTGACATCTTATGATATGTGTCTTTTTCTTTCTGACATATGTCACTTAGAATGATCGTATGTAACTCCTCCAGAGTTGTTACAACTGGCCTTATTTCATGGATTTCTGGATGAGTAATATTCCACTCTACATAAGTACCCCATCTCTTTTATCCATTTTATCCTTCCAGGGACATTTAGGTTATATCTAAGTGTAGGCCCTTTTTAACAGAGAGATGGTAAATGTTAACGTGCCTGTTTTCTGTCCATTTTTGTTTTTCCCAAAGTATACGCCCATGAGTGCAAGTGCCCTATGCTCTGTAGCTCATCATTTAGATGTTTTAGCAAACACAATACACTTCTCCAGAGTGGCCGTTGGCAAATTACATTTCCACTATCAGCCTCACAGGGCTCCCTTTTCTCCTCACCCTGTCCTGCATTTCTGGTGTTTACACTTTATGTGGATGGCCCTTCTGACGGATGTGAAGTGATACATTTTGTAGTATTGATTTTCAGTGCCCACCTGTTTGGTTGGATAAAAAGTGTGTGTGGCCTTTACTTGAATATATTCAGAAAAAATGCATACGCCCTTTTGGGCCAACTGCATCCTTGGCGATGTTCAGCCCCTTTTCTTGTGCTTTAATGGGGAGTCCTTTCTACCTCTTCAAATCTGTTTCCTGCCACTCTCCCTTGCTTACAAGTCCTTTTCTGTGACTTACCTCAAGACATTTGTCGACGATAGATATTTTCAACTCTGCAGTTTCATGAATTTTAGTGCCCCTGAGTTCCATTTTTCAACTTGGGTTTTTGGAAACTGGACACAAAACAGCGGGATTTCCTCTAGCCCTATTCTGTTCCCGTGGGCAATTCTAGCCTTTGATGTATTTGTCTTCGGATTGGAAATTAGAGTGGCATGTGCCTGTCCGAACACCTAAGACTTGTCTCTAAATTTTTCTCATCCTTCCGCTTCATCCTCTGGACAAATTCCAAACTGTGTGCAACAGGATGTTGATGGTGCTGATATCCCCAAGTGAGGAGATTGTTAGGAAAGATGCTGGAGGGGTGAACCCGAGCACCAGGCAATGAGGAGATGAGGTGCCTTTTCCAAACTCTTTCCGATCAAACGGTGTACCATCCTCTAGGTGTGACAGGCATGTTTTAGCTGTAGGAAGGGTCCCGTGCATGTAAGGAGAACACCAGGGATTTTTCCAAATCAGTGTCTCCCCGTACCCCAAACTGGGGAATTTTTAATCTACGGCTACACGTATGTCCATTAAGGGCCTTGGGAAATAGGCAGAGCCCAGACTTTAGAAGATTGAAATCTTCAGGGTCAGAAGCATTCACCATCGGCCTTGCTTAGGTTACATTTTATCTGTCATTGATAGATGATGTCAATAAAAATATCGATTCTTTTTCAGATTATTTCCCCTTATAGGTGATTGCAAAATATTCAGTGTAGTTCCCTGTGCTATACAGTAGTTCCTTGTTGATGATCTATTTTATACATAACAGTGTGTATGTGTTAATCCCAAACTGTTAATTTATCCCTTCTCCTACCTTTCCCCTTTGGTAATAATAAATTATAAGATTTTATACTTCTCAGAAATGGGGGAGCTGAAAGAGAGGTATCCTTTTCAATGGAAAAGCATTCAAAACAAGATTGAAGCTTCAGCCAAGAGTATTCGATGTACATCCATGGAAATCAATCACTTCATTTCTCTAATGTTGACCTGACAAATAAGACAGACGTCTTCACTGAACTTGCTTATAGTAAAGTGATGGAAATATCAAAGGTAAGTCTTAGAAACATCTTATTTTACCCGAGCATTATACACTGCTCTATGTTAACTACAGTTTGGCTCACACATCTGTTCTTTGAAGTTACAATGTTCTCAATTTCTGTTACTGATCCTCCAGAGTGGACCCCAACAGGAGTCCCCATGCCCAGTGTCATTGGAGCCAACAGATCAAGACTGAGTTTGGTTCAGAAGCAAAGGAAACATTATTTTGAAAACAGAATGGAGAGGTGAGAGCGTGCACTCCCCCACGGGCTGTGGGCTGGGATGCTGTGTAGGGATCCCGGCAGCGTCCGTGGGTGTGAGCGGATGGAGCTCTCGAGGGCTAGGTTGGCTGCAGCTCAGGCTCTCTGCCGTGGCGTCTGCATGGGACCCCGCTAGCTGAGGTGTTGACCCAGCCATTCTGCACTAAGAAATCGGGTCTGAAGTGCCGGGTGTGGGACCTCTGCATGCGGAACCCTAGGAGCACGTGAAATTAGACAAAGCACAAAGGAAAAACAGGTTAGACTTTATTTTATTGCCCAGATTCTCTTTTTATCCCCCACTAATTTTTAATGAAAGTTGTCGGAGACGAACACCTCCTCTGCTTTTTGTTCCGTTCCTCATTCTTGGGGTGTTGACTGTGCAGACCCCTCTTTTGTAACTGCTTCATGCTGTGGTGGGAGCCCTGATACCTGGAGGGAGGGGCAAAACGTCTCTCCAAAAGCCTCCAGGTGAGGTTGATTGTCCCAAGGCCTCCTGCCTCACTTCTCGTCTGCCTGAGCACCAGCATTGGAAGTGTTATAGATTCTAATGACCTTTAAGGGTCCAGGAAAGAGATGTGCAGAGATGCTGCAGTGGCAGGTTTCACCACACCCCACATTTGTTTGGCGACCTTAGGCTGACGGTTTTTGCCAGCCTAGATGCTCTGACCAGTAGTCTGTGCTTTCTTTAATTAGGTCCCTGAATTAATGTCCAAAAGCACCATGTGTCAGAACCCTGGCCGCGCAACTCCCAGACAGTCCAGGGTCAGTGGTGATCCAGGACCATGACGTCCACTGACTCAACGGCCTTTAGAAGTAGCCAGCAGTCCAGCCGGTCATATTGGCCACCATCACCGCGGTGTCTGTAGGGTTTTCTATGGTGAAAGCATGATATACGTTTCCCCCGCCAAGCTTATTAGCTCCCCTCTGGGTGCAGTAAGTCTTGCAAGCAGTACTCTGCTCTTTCGGGGCACAGTCTTGTTGTTTTCTGAGAGAAACTCCAGGTCAAGTGATGGTCACACGAGTAATCTTGGGGGCCCGTTGACCCCGTTTGTCTCTCTAGGGGTTGGAGTTGGAGGGCCTCCTCACTCGAGGTCAGTGTGTGCACAGTGTGACCCCTGCAACTTCAGGGCATGATGGGTGGTTAGGATCACCACGTGGGGTCTTTTTCCCTTAGGAGGGAGCTGGCCTTGCGGGCTGCTGATTTCCAGCTTTTTAGATACCCCAGTATCCTGGCCTGATGAGTTGGTGGGCAAAGCCCTTGGTGACCATAGTTTATCATACCTGAAGGGCATTCTTGTGTTGCTCCATTTCAAGTGGTCCCAGTTTTTGCACTAAGGCTCCAAGGAGGATTAATCTTTGACCGGGTATGTAAAGGTCAAAGGGCTTAGCTAAATTAGGGAGTTCCTGGGCAAGGGTCTGAATTGACTGCTCTTTCCATTCTTGAAAGGCTGCTCCTGGATTCTATTCAAAAGGATCATCATCTTTTCGTGTCAGTGTTTCATGTAGAGGCCCAGCTATTAGACTGTAGTTAGGGATCCAGATGCAGAAAACCTTCGCCTCCCCAGGAACCCCTAAGCTGTCTTCTAGTTTTAGAAGAGGTAAGGCTGCAAATGGCTTCTTCCCTATCCTGGGATGCGTTTCTCCGAATATCTGTGAGAATGAAGCCCAGGCATGTCACCTGAGCCTGGGATATTTGAGCCTTTTTCTTGGACACCTTTTATCCTTTCTTGGCTACGTAGTTCAGAGGCGTCTTTAGTAGGCCTCGCGATCAGAATGTCATCTGCATATTGAAAGAGGGTTCCCTTTTACAGAGGTAGAACGTTTAGGTCTTTAGAGGACATTTCCCCAATGATGGTGTGGGGATTTTTGAACCATTGGGGCAGGACGGCCCAGAATTATTGCTTGTGTTGCATGTTGTTTCCTGCCACTCACAAGCCAAAAACTCTTGTGACTCTGAGATGAATGGAATACAGAAGAAGGCATCATTGAAGTCTAATACAGAATGCCATGGCCTGGTGGATGGTAGAATGAGCAGCACGGTGTAGGAAATAGGAGCTACTGGATGTATATCCTCGGTGGCTTCACTGACTGTCCTGATATCCTTTACCAGGTCTCCAGCAGCCCATGGGGCTCTCGTCGTCAGGCCAATCCCAAGATATGGAGCTCACCTGGGCTGCACCCCCCACCCCACAGCCCACGGGGCTCTCGTGGTCTAGTCCCTCCCAGGGTATGGAGCTCACCTGTGCAGCTACCCAGCAGCCCATGGGGCTCTCGTAGTCAGGCCCTTACCAGGATACAGAGCTCCACTGGGCAGGTACCCAAGCAGGGCTGGACACACCGGAACTGTGCACATAGCCCACCTTGCAGAGAACCCCCAGCTCACCTGTCACTCACAGCTGACACAGAACACCTCAGAGCAGGACTTGAACTAACAAACAGCAGCTCTGACAGGTCTGTGACCCTGGCTATCACTCTGTGCAGCCTCTCTCTGCCTGGTCTTCCAGACACTTCCACTGCAGCCAGGGCACCAGGCCTCTGTGTCCACCCACCATCACTCCTCTCCCTGACTCCTGGGTTCCTCTCATTAGGATAGGGTCTTCTTGAAGTTGTTTTCCACTCATGGACCAGATAAAATGATAAGAAAACAAGCCGCAGCTGCAGCCCCTTGTCTAGCCTGACTCTCAAGGGCCCACACCTGTTCCTTGGGCCTGGCCCGTTTAGCAAGGTTCATTTTCTGTAACTGTGAGGCCCTGAGGGGTGAGGATTGGCTGATTTGGGCAGCCTGACACTGCGTGCCAGCCCTCCCCAGGTGTGCCTGGGTTGAGGTCAATATAAACACCTCTCCAATCAGCAAGAGACCCTGTAGCTGTGCCTGACGCCATATTCTCTGCCCCGTCAGCAGTGTCGGGGCTGGGGTGGTGGGAGGGAGTGAGGGGCCGTGGCTTTGTGGGTGGCCCAGTGTGAGTGGGGCTCTGCTGGACTTTCTGAAGGAGTTGCCAGGCTGCCACCTGCTAAAGAAGAGGATGTGTCACCCATACCTGCCACTGGAATTTCTCCCCAGGCGGAGGTGAGGAAGTAAAAAAGCAGTGGGGGCCGTGGCAGGAGGGGTATCTCAGGCAGGGAAATGGAAAGCTTCCAGAAGAGCATCTAGGGCCAGTACCATCCTGACTGGCCTGCAGGCACCAAGTCGGCCTGCGTGCTGTCGCTGGTGTGGCTCCACAGCCCTTCCTCTAGGCTTGCAAGTGCTTGTACATATTCAGGTGTTTTACCTGGAAAGGGTGGGAAGGGTTCAGCTGCAGCAGGACTGGGGCTCAACTCACATTTACTCACAGACGCCTCGACACAGTCCCCCAGCTTTGCAATGAGGATGCTCCTTGTGTGGGGGAGCGCTGCTGACTGCATGGGGGACGACTTCCCACCTCTGACCAACTTAAGAATTTTTTACCACTGGAGCAAGTGCCCTGATACGATTTTCCTCTGTATAACTGGTTGGTTCTGTTTTTTTCTTTTTTTCTTTTTTTCTTTTTAGTTCAAGGTATATTTTATTTATTCCTCTTTTTTTAATTTGGAGATATAAACATGGAAATAATGCATTAATATAAAGACGTCTATGTGAAGGGAAAAACTTTTTTTCTGTTTTATTTTATTAAATGTTATTTATTTATTTTTATTTTGTTAAAATTTATTTATTTCTTTTATACAGCAGGTTCTTACTGGATATCTATTTTATACATATGTGTGCACATGTGAATCCCGTCTCCCAATTCATCCCACCACCACCCTCACATGGTGTTCCCCCCTTGGTGTCCATATGTTTGTTCTCTATATCTGTGTCTCTATCTCTGCCCTGCAAACCGCTTCATCTTGTGTCATTTTTCTAGGTTACACATATATGAATTAATATACAATATTTGTTTTTCTCTTTCTGACTTACTTCACTCCGTATGACAGTCTCTAGATCCATCAAGGTCCCTACAAATGACCCAATTTCATTCCTATGTATGGCTGACTAATATTCCATTGTATATATGTACCACATCTTTATCCATTCGTCTGTCTGTGGGCACTTAGGTTGCTTTCATTACCTGGCTATTGTAAATAGTGCTGCAATGAACATTGTGGTGGATGTGTCTTTTTGATTTATGGTTTTCTCTGGGTATATGCCCAGTAGTGGGATTGCTGGATTATATGGTAATTCTATTTTTAGTTTTTTAATGAACCTCCATACTGTTCTCCATAGAGACTGTATTGATTTACATTCCCAACAATAGTGGAAGAAGGTTCCTTTTCTCCACACCCTCTCCAGCATTTGTTGTTTGTAGATTTTCTGATGATGTGACGTGATACCTTATTGTAGTTTCGATTTCCATTTCTCTAATAATTAGTGATGTTGAGCAGATTTTCATGTGCGTACTGGCCATCTCTATGTCTTCTTGGAAGAAATATCTATTTAGATCTTCTTCCATTTTTGTATTGGGTTGTTTGTTTAATTAATATTGAGCTGCATGAGCTGTTTATATATATTGGAGATTAATCATTTGTCCATTGATTCGTTTGCAAATATTCTCTGCCATTCTGAGGGTTGTCTTTTCATCTTGTTTGTAGTTTCCTTTGCTTTGCAAAAGCTTTTAAGTTTCATTAGGTCCCATCTGTTTAGTTTTCTTTTTTATTTCATTACTATAGGAGGTGGATCAAAAAAGTTCTTGCTGTGATTTACGTCAGAGTATCCTTCGTAAGTTTTCCTCTTAGAGTTTTATACTGTCCGGACTTACATTAAGGTCTCTAATCCATTTTGAATATATTTTTATGTATGGTGTTGGGGAGTGTTCTTATTTCATTCTTTTACATGTAGCTGTCCATATTTCCCAGCACCAATGATTGAAGAGACTGTCTTATCTCCATTGTATAGTCTTGCTTCCTTTGTCATAGATTAGTTGACCATAGGTGTGTATGTTTATCCCTGGGCTTTCTTTTTTTTTTTTCCTTTTACACGTTTATTGGAGTATAATTGATTAACAATGGAGTGTTCGTTTCTGCTGTATAACAAAGTGAATCAGCTATACATATACAAGTATCACCAGATCCCCTCCCTCTTGCATCTCCCTCCCACACTCCATATCCCACCCCTTTATGTGGTCACAAAGCACCGAGCTTATCTCCCTGTTCTATATGGCTGCTTCCCAGTAGCAATCGGTGTTACATTTGGTAATGTATTTATGTCCATGCCACTCTCTCACTTCGTCCCAGCTTACCCAACCCCCTTCCGGTGTCCTCAAGTCCTTTCTCTATGTCTGTGTTCTTAATCCTGTCCTGCTACTAGGTTCTTCAAAATCTTTTTTTTTTCTTCATTAGATTCCGTATATCTCTGTGAACATACAGTATTTGTTTTTCCCTTTCTGACTTACTTCACTTTGTAGGACAGATTCTAAGTCCATCCACCTCAGTACAAATAACTCAGTTTTGCTTCTTTTTATGGCTGAGTAATATTCCATTGTATATATGTGCCAGATCGTCTTTATCCATTCATCTGTCGATGGACACTTAGGTTGCTTCCATGTCCTGGCTATTGCAAATAGAGCTGCAATGAACATTTTTTTACATAACTCTTTCTGAATTATGGTTTTTGCAAGAAATGCCCAGTAGTTGGATTGTTGTGTCGTATGGTACTTCTATTGTTAGTTATTTAAAGGAACCTCCGTACTGTTCTCCCTAGTGCCCATATCAATTTACATTCCCACCCACAGTGCAAGTGTGTTCCCTTTCCTCCAATAAAGGTCTATCCAGCATTTATTGTTTTGTAGATATTTTTGATGACTGCCACTCTGACTGCTGTGAGGTGATACCTCATGGTAGTTTTGATTTGCATTTCTCTAATGATTAGTGATGTTCAGTATCCTTTCATGTGTTTCTTGGTAATCTGTATATCTTCTTTGGAGAAATGTCTATTTAGGTCTTCTGCACGTTTTTGGATTGGGTTGATTGTTTTTGTGATATTGAGCTACATGTGGTGCTTGCAAAGTTAGGAGAGTAATCCTTTGTCAATTGCTTCATTTGAAAATATTTTCTCCCATTCTAAGGGTTGTTTTTGCATCTTGTTTATGTTTTCCTGTACTGTGTAAAAGCTTTTAAGTTTCATTAGGTCCCATTTGTTGATTTCTGTTTTTATTTCCATTTCTCTAGGTGGTGGGTCAAAAAGGATCTTGCTGTGATTTATGTCATAGAGTGTTCTGCCTATGGTTTCCTCTAAGTGTTTTATAGTGTCTGGTCTTATATTTAGATCTCTAATCAATTTAGAGTTTATTTTTGTGTATGGTGTTATGGAGTGTTCTAATTTCATTCTTTTATGTGTAGGGGTCCAGTTTTCCCAGCACCAATTACTGAAGAGACTGTCTTTTCTCCACTGTATATCCTTAGCTCCTTTGTCATAGATGAGATAGCCATAGGTATGTAGGTTTATCTCTGGGCTTTCTGTCCTGTTCCATTGATCTGTTTTTATGCCAGTCTACATAAACTTGATTCCATTATGGAGACATATAAATACATAGGTTTCAAGGTTATTACCAGTCAGATATATTCCTCTTCAGTGAATAGGGTGTTTTGTGTCCAGTTCATTGAGAAAGGAGTAGGTCTTATCTATTACATATTTGGTACATGGAATGGGATCTGTGCTAATTTCAAACTCTGCTTTTACACATCACCCCACGTCACCTTTCCCCTTAAGGAGGCATAAGTGTGTTTTCTAAATGTGTAACTCTGTTCTCTTTTGAAATTCAGTTCATGTGTAGCCATGTTTACATTCCCTCTATAAGTGATATATAACAATAAGTGTCTTTTTCTTTGTGGCTCATTTCAATTAGCATCATCTTACCTAAAGCCACTCATTAAGCTGCTATTGTCCTTATGACATTGATTTTATGTCTGAGTGACATTCCATTGTATATAAGTACCACAACATCTGTATGCATTTTTTTTCCTTTCCTGGGATATTTAGTGTGTACCGAAGTCGAGGTTCTTGTAAACAGAGCAGCCCTAAACTTTGGGCTGGCTGTGTGTTGTGGATTTTTAGTTTTCCCAAAATACACGCCCATGAGTGGAAGTGTGCTATGCTCTGTAGCTCTGTTTTAGAAAACAACATACAGTTCTCCAGAGAGGCTTTGGCAATTTACATCCAGTCCTTCGGCGTAACCAGGCTCCCTTTTCTCCATGGCCTATCCTGCATTTGTGGTTTTTACACTATTTGCGGATGGCCCTTTTGAATGGAGGTAAGGAATACTTCTCTGTAGCGTGGAATTGCAATGCCTGATGGCCTGCTTAGCCAAAAAGGGCGTATGCATTTTTTCCCGAATATATTCAAGAAAATACACATACTCCCTTTTCAGCCAAGGGCAACATTGTCGAAGTTCTGTCGCTTTTCATGTGCTTTAAAGACGACTCCAATCTACCTCTAGAAATCTTTTTCCTTCATTTCTGCCTTGCATTCAAATCATCTTCACTGTCTTACCTCAATACATATCTGGATGATAGTTGTCCTTTATAACTCTGCAAGTTTGTGAATTGCTGTGCCCCTGATTTCCATTTTTCAACTCACCTATTTGTTAGATGGCTGCAATACCGCAGGATGGCTTTAGGCCCTAGTCTGGTTCTGGGGCTTCAGGCTGAGCCTTTGGTTAATTCTTCTTCCTGATGGGAAACTAGAGTGACATGTGCCCATCCAAACACCTACAGCTAATCTCTCATTTATTCCCCCTCTTCCTGTTCATCCTCTGCACAATTTGCAAACTGTGCATAACAGGAGGGTAAAGGCGCTGACACTCCAAGTGGGGATATTTTTAGTAATGCAGATGGAATGGCGAAGCCCAGCACGACAAAAGGAAAAATGAGGTACCTTTTAGAAAACTTTCCCAATTACACAGTGTACCATCCACTGGGTTTCCCATGCATGTTTTAACTGTAGGAAGATTCCCTTAAAACTGGAGAGTTGGGACCACTAGAATGGGTAGCACACAGTATTGCTCTAAGTGGTGTTCTTTTGCTCACACAACCTCAGCAATCTTGTCAGCCCCAAGTGTCCAGACTTATGTCTCATCCAGCTGTGGGTGTAAGGGTGGTCAATCCAGATTGCATCACAGGCACTGAAAGTAATTTTTAAGACTTTCTCACTGTTTCGCTGTTTTTGCATTTTGCTTTTGAAATTTATTTTTATAAGTGGGTTTAACTGAATTTCAGTGCTCTGTTCATGCCGTTATACACACACATGATTCCTTTATGGAGACATGAGAATACATATGTTTTAAAATACTTAGAGTCAGACATATTCCTCTGCAATGAATAAGGGGTGTTGAGTCCAGTTCATTGTGCTGGGAGTAGGTGTTGTGTATTACATACTTGGTTTATGTAACGGTATCTGTGCTAAATTAAAACTGTGGTTTTACGCATCACCCCACCTCGTCTTTCTCCTTAAGTAGGCAGAAGCTTGTTTTCTAAATGTGTGACTCCGTTGTGTTTGTAATTCAGTTCATGTGTAGCCATGTGTCCATTCCCGCTATGAGTGATATCTTATGATAAGATTCCTTACACTGTTATCTTTCCTAACTCAATTCATGTGTAGCCATGTTTACAGGACCTTCATAAGTGATATCTTATGATAAGTTTCTTTTTCTGTGTGACTTTTTCACTTAGAATCATCGTACCTGAATCCACTCATTTTGCTGCTACTGGCCTTATGAAATTGATTTCATGGCTGAGTGATATTCCATTGTACGTAAGTATCACAATTTCTTGAACCATTTTTGTCTTTCCTGGGATATTTAAGGTGTACCCAAGTTGAGGTTCTTGTAAGCAGTGCAGCCCTAAATTTGGAGGTGGCTCAGTCTTATTGATTTTCAGTTTTCCCAAGGTATATTCCCTAGACTGGAAGTGCCCTTGGCTCTGTAGCTCTGTTGTTTACTTGTTTTAGGGAACACAATGCACTCCTCCAGTAAGGCAGTTGGCAATTAAAATCCCGCCCATCAGCATAACAGTGTTCCCAGTTCTCCAGGGCCTGTCTTGTCTTTCTGCTTTTTACCCATTTTTTGGATGTTCCTTTGGACCGGTGGGAAGTGATACTTCTTTGTAGTGCAGATTTGTATTGCCCGCTTGCTTGCTTGGCCAAAAAGGGAGTATGTGTTTTCTCCTGAATATATTCACGAGAAAACGCATACGCCCTGTTTGGCCAAGTGCATCATTGTCGAAGTTGCGCCCCTCTTCCTGTGCTTTACAGGCGATTCCTATGTACCTCTTGAAATCTGTTTCCTGCTATTCTGCCTAGATTTCAAGTCGGCCTCGTTGCCTTCCCTCAAAAGATTTTTGAACGATCGTTGTCCTTTATTACTCTGCCAGTTTGTGTATTGCTGTGCCCCTGAGCTCCATTTTTCAACTCATTTTTTTGAGCTGAACGCAAGTCCAAAATTTTGGTTCAGTACATATACTGGTTCCCGGTGGGTGGCTGAGACTTTGGTTAATTCTTCTTCCTGCTGGGAAATTAGAGTGACATGTGCCCGTCCAAATGCCTAACAGCTACTCTAACATTGGTTCTCCCTCTTCCCTTCCATCCTCTGCCAAATTGGCAACCTTTGCGAACCAGGAGGTTAAAGGGACTGTCTCTCCATGTTGGAAGATTGATAGTAAAGCAGTCGGAAAGTCAAACCGGAGCACCACGAGAGGGACTATTCTTTGAGTTTTAGAAACCTTTCGTATTCACAATGTGTCCATTCCCTAGGTTTCCTGTAAATGTTAAAGCTGTAGTAATATTCCCTTCAACCTGGAGAGTTGCAACCCATGGAATGTGGGCCACATATTATTGCTTTAAAGCGTCTGCATTTGCTCACACAATCTCACCAATCCGCTCAATTCCAAGTGTCCAGCCTTATGCCACATCCAGCTCTCATTGTAGATAGGGTCATTCCAGGTTTCATCAGAGACCCTGAAGGAATTGTAAAGAATTTCCCTGTTTTTTCGTTTTGTTTTTGAAATTCTTTTATATAGTGGGTTTGAGCTGATTCTCCCTGCCATGTTTATGCCAGTCTAGACACACTTGATTCCCTTATGGAGACATATCAATACATAGGTTTTAAGATTCTTACTAGTCACATATATTCCTCTGCAGGAAATATGGTGTTTTGAGTCCCTTTCACTGAGGAAGGTGTAGGTCTTGTCTATTCCATAGTTGGTTTTTGGAACGGTACCTGTGCTTATGTCAAACTCTGGTTTTATGCATCACCCCACCTCTCCTTCCCCCTTAAGCAGGCATAAGAATGTTTTCTAAATGTGAGTCTCTGTTCTCTTTCCTAACTCAGTGCATGTGTAGCCATGTTTACAGGATCTTCATAAGTGATATCTTATGATAAGTTTCTTTTTCTGTGTGACTTATTTCACTTAGAATCATCGTACCTGAATCCACTCACTTTGCTACTACTAGTCTTATGACATTGATTTCATGGCTGAGTTATATTCCATCGTACGTAAGTACCACAATTTTTTGAACAATTTTTATATTTCCTGGGATATTTAAGGTGTACCCAAGTTGTGGTTCTTGTAAGCAGTGCAGCCCTAAATTTGGGAGTAGCTCTGCCTTAATGATTTTCAGTTTTCCCAAGATATATTCCCTAGACTGGAAGTGCCCTTGGCTCTGTAGCTCTGTTGTTTACTTGTTTTAGGGAACTAATGCACTCCTCCAGTGAGGCACTTGGCAATTTACATCCCGTCCATCATCATAACAAGGCTACCTGTTCTCCAGGGCCTGTCTTGCCTTACTGGTTTTTACAGATTTTGAGGATGTCCCTTTGTACCTGTGGGAAGTGATACTTCTTTGTAGTGCAGATTTGCATTACCTGCTTGCTTGCTTGGCCAAAAAGGGCATATGCATTTTCACCTGAATATATTCACGAGAAAACGCATACGCTCTTTTTGCCCAAGTGCATCATTGTCGAAGTTGTGTCCCTCTTCCTGTGCTTTACAGGCGATTCCTACGTACCTCATGAAATCTGTTTCCTGCTATTCTGCCTAGCTTTCAAGTCGGCCTCGTTGACTTCAATCAACAGATTTTTGGACTATTGTTGTCCTTTATTACTCTGCCAGTTGGTGAATTGCTGTGCCCCTGAGTTCCAGTTTTCAACTCATTTTTTGTGAGCTGAACGCAAGTCCAAAATTTTGGCTCAGGACCTATACAGGTTCCCGATGGGTGGCTGAGACTTTGGTTAATTCTTCTTCCTGCCGGGAAATTAGAGTGACATGTGCCCGCCCAAATGCCTAACAGTTACTCTCTCATTGGTTCTCCCTCTTCCCTTCCATCCTCTGCCAAATTGCCAACCTGTGTGAACCAGGAGGTTAAAGGGGCTGTCTCTCCAATTTGGGAGATTGATAGTAAAGCAGTTGGAAAGTCAAACCTGAGCACCAGGAGAGGGACTATTCGTTGAGTTTTAGAAACGTTTCGTATTCACAGTGTGTCCATTCTCTAGGTTTCCCGTACATGTTATAGCTGTAGTAATATTCTCTTCAACCTGGAGAGTTGGGACCCATGGAATGGGGGCCATGCATTATTGCTTTAAAGGGTCTGCATTTGCTCACCCAACCTGATCAATACTCTCAGTCACAAGTGTCTAAAATTACGCCACATCCAGCTGTCATTGTAGATAGGGTCATTCCAGGTTTCGTCAGAGACCCTGAAGGAATTGTAAAGGATTTCCCTGTTTTTTGTTTAGTTTTTGAAATTCTTTTTATAGTGGGTTTGAGCTAATTCTCGCTGCCATGTTTATGCCAGTCTAGACACACTTGATTCACTTACGGAGAGATATCAATACATAGGTTTTATGATTCTTACTAGTCAGATCTATTCCTCTGGGGGAAATATGGGGTTTTGAGTCCCTTTCACTGAGGAAGGTGTAGGTCTTGTCTATTCCATAGTTGTTTTTGGGAACGGTACCTGTGCTTATATCAAACTCTGGTTTTATGCATCACCCCACCTCTCCTTCCCCCTTAAGCAGGCATAAGAGTGTTTTCTAAATGTGAGACTCTGCTCTCTTTCCTAAATCAGTTCATGTGTCGCCATGTTTACAGGATCTTCATAAGTGATATCTTACGATAAGTTTCTTTCTCTGTGTGACTTATTTCACTTAGAATCATTGTACCTGAATCCACTCACTTTGCTGCTACTGGTCGTATGACATTGATTTCATGGCTGGGGGATATTCCATCGTATGTAAGTACCACAGTTTCTTGAAACATTTTTATATTTCCTGTGTTATTTAAGGTGTAACCAAATTGAGGTTCTTGTAAGCAGTGCAGCCCTAAATTTATTGGTGGCTCTGTCTTATTGATTTTCAGTTTTCCCAAGGTATATTCCCTAGACTGGAAGTGCCCTTGGCTCTGTAGCTCCGTTGTTTACTTGTTTTAGGGAACACAATGCACTCCTCCAGTGAGGTAGTGGGCAATTTACATCCAACCCATCATCATAACAAGGCTACCTGTTCTCCAGTGTCTGTCTTGCCTTTCTGGTTTTTACCCATTTTGTGGATGTCCCTTTGGACCGGTGGGAAGTGGTACTTCTTTGTAGTGCAGATTTGCATTGCCTGCTTGCTTGCTTGGCCAAAAAGGGCGTATGCGTTTTCTCCTGAATATATTCACGAGAAAACGCATATGCCCTGTTTGGCCAAGTGCATCATTGTCGAAGTTGTGCCCCTCTTCCTGTGCTTTACAGGCGATTCCTACATACCTCTTGAAATCTGTTTCCTGCTATTCTGCCTCGCTTTCAAGTCAGCCTCGTTGTCTTCCATCAACAAATTTTTGGACGATAGTTGTCCTTTATTACTCTGCCAGTTTGTGAATTGCTGTGCCCCTGAGCTCCATTTTTCAACTCCTTTTTTGTGAGCTGAACGCAAGTCCCAAATTTTGGTTCAGGACCTATACTGGTTCCCGATGGGTGGCTGAGACTTTGGTTAATTCTTCTTCCTGCCGGGAAATTAGAGTGACATGTGCCCGTCCAAATGCCTAACAGCTACTCTCTCATTGGTTCTCCCTCTTCCCTTCCATTCTCTGCCAAATTTGCAAACTGTGCGAACCAGGAGGTTAAAGGGTTTGTCTCTCTAAGTTGGGAGATTGATAGTAAAGCAGGTGGAAAGTCAAACCGGAGCACCACGAGAGGGACTATTCGTTGAGTTTTAGAAACCTTTCGTATTCACACTGTGTCCATTCTCTAGGTTTCCCGTACATGATATAGCTGTAGTAATATTCCCTTCAACCTGGAGAGTTGGGACCCATGGAATGGGGGCCATGCATTATTGCTTTAAAGGGTCTGCATTTGCTCAACAAACATCATCAATCCTCTCAGTCCCAAGTGTCCAGCCTTATGCCACATCCAGCTGTCATTGTAGATAGGGTCATTCCAGGTTTCATCAGAGACCCTGAAGGAATTGAAAAGAATTTCCCTGTTTTTTTGTTTTATTTTTGAAATTCCTTTTTATAGTGGGTTTGAGCTGATTCTCACTGCCATGTTTATGCCAGTCTAGGCACACTTGATTCCCTTATGGAGACATATCAATACATAGGTTTTAAGATTCTTACTAATCAGATCTATTCCTAAGCGGGAAATATGGGGTTTTGAGTCCCTTTCACTGAGGAAGGTGTAGGTCTTCTCTATTCCATAGTTGGTTTTTGTAACGGTACCTGTGCTTATATCAAACTCTGGTTTTATGCATCACCCCACCTCTCCTTCACCCTGAATCATGCATAATAATGTTTTCTAAATGTGAGACTCTCTTCTCTTTCCTAACTCAGTTCATGTGTAGCCATGTTTACAGGATCTTCATAAGTGATATCTTATGATAAGTTTCTTTTTCTGTGTGACTTATTTCACTTAGAATCATCGTACCTGAATCCACTCACTTTATGCTACTGGTCTTATCACATTGATTTCATGGCTGAGGGATATTCCATCGTACATAAGGACCACAAATTTTTGTACCAGTTTTATATTTCCTGGGTTATTTAAGGTGTAACCAAGTTGAGGTTCTTGTAAGCAGTGCAGCCCTAAATTTGGGGTGGCACTGTCTTATTGATTTTCAGTTTTCCCAAGGTATATTCCCTAGACTGGAAGGGCCCTTGGCCCTGTAGCTCTGTTGTTTACTTGTTTTAGGGAACACAATGCACTCCTCCAGTGAGGCAGTGTGCAATTTACATCTCGCCCATCAGCATAACAAGGCTCCCTGTTCTCCAGGGCCTGTCTTGCCTTTCTGGTTTTTACACATTTTGTGGATGTCCCTTTGGACCGGTGGGAAGTGATACTTCTTTGTAGTGCAGATTTGCATTGCCCGTTTGTTTGCTTTGCCAAAAAGGTCGTATGCGTTTTCTCTTGAATATATTCACGAGAAAACGCATACGCCCTGTTTGGACAAGTGCATCATTATCGAAGTTGTGCCCCTCTTCCTGTGCTTTACAGGCGATTCCTACCTACCTCTTAAAATCTGTTTCCTGCTATTCTGCCTAGATTTCAAGTCGGCCTCGTTGCCTTCCATCAACAAATTTTTAGACGATAGTTGTCCTTTATTACTCTGCCAGTTTGTGAATTGCTGTGCCCCTGAGCTCCATTTTTCAACTCGTTTTTTGTGAGCTGAACGCAAGTCCAAAATTTTGGTTCAGGACCTATACTGGTCTCCGATGTGTGGCTGAGACTTTGGTTAATTCTTCTTCCTGCCTGGAAATTAGAGTGACATGTGCCCGTCCAAATGCCTAAGAGCTACTCTCTCATTGGTTCTCCCTCTTCCCTTCCATGCTCTCCAAAATTGGAAACCTGTGCGAAGCAGGAGGTTAAAGGGGTTGTCTCTCCAAGTTGGGAGATTGATAGTAAAGCAGTCGGAAAGTCAAACCGGAGCACCACGAGAGGGACTATTCGTTGAGTTTTAGAAACCTTTCGTATTCACAGTGTGTACATTCTCTAGGTTTCCCGTTCATGTTATAGCTGTAGTAATATGCCCTTCAACCTGGAGAGTAGGGTCCCATGGAATGGGGGCCATGCATTATTGCTTTAAAGGGTCTGCATTTGCTCACCCAACCTCATCAATCCTCTCAGTCCCAAGTGTCCAGCCTTATGCCACATCCAGCTGTCATTGTAGATACGGCCATTACAGGTTTCATCAGAGACCCTGAAGGAATTGTAAAGAATTTCCCTGTTTTTTTGTTTTGTGTTTGAAATTCCTTTTTATAGTGGGTTTGAGCTGATTCTCACTGCCATGTATAAGCCAGTCTAGACACACTTGATTCCCTTACGGAGACATATCAATACATAGGTTTTAAGATTCTTATTAGTCAGATCTATTCTTCTGCGGGAAATATGGGGTTTGAGTCCCTTTCACTGCGGAAGGTGTAGGTCTTGTCTCTTCCATAGTTGGTTTTTGGAACGGTACCTGTGCTTATATCAAACTTTGGTTTTATGCATCACCCCACCTCTCCTCCCCCCTTAAGCAGGCATAAGAGTGTTTTCTAAATGTGAGACACTGCTCTGTTTCCTAACTCAGTTCATGTGTAGCCATGTTTACAGGATCTTCATAAGTGATATCTCATGATAAGTTTCTTTTTCTGTGTGACTTATTTCACTTAGAATCATCGTACCTGAATCCACTCACTTTGCTGCTACTGGTCTTATGAAATTGATTTCATGGCTGAGGGATATTCCATCATACGTAAGTACCACAATTTTTTGAACCATTTTTACATTTCCTGGGATATTTAAGTTGTACCGAAGTTGAGGTTCTTGTAAGCAGTGCAGCCCTAAATTTGTTGGTCGCTCTGTCTTACTGATTTTCAGTTTTCCCAAGGTATATTCCCTAGACTGGAAGTGCCCTTGGATCTGTAGCTCTGTTGTTTACTTGTTTTAGGGAACACAATGCACTCCTCCAGTGAGGCAGTGGGCAATTTATATCCCGCCCATCATCATAACAAGGCTACCTGTTTTCCAGGGCCTGTCTTGCCTTTCTGGTTTTTACCCATTTTGTGGATGTCCCTTTGGACCTGTGGGAAGTGATACTTCTTTGTAGTGCAGATTTGCATTGCCCGCTTGCTTGCTTGGCCAAAAAGGGCGTATGCGTTTTC
The DNA here is from genome assembly GCF_025265405.1 of Mesoplodon densirostris. Classification (NCBI taxonomy): domain Eukaryota; kingdom Metazoa; phylum Chordata; class Mammalia; order Artiodactyla; family Ziphiidae; genus Mesoplodon; species Mesoplodon densirostris. The sequence goes on along the minus strand of NW_026778196.1, from coordinate 8,067,455 downwards.
TCCTGAATATATTCACGAGAAAACACATATGCTCTTTTTGGCCCAGTGCATCATTGTCGAAGTTGTGTCCCTTTTCCTATGCTTTACAGGCAATTCCTATGTACCTCTTGAAATCTGTTTCCTGCTATTCTGCCTAGCTTTCAAGTCGGCCTCGTTGCCTTCCCTGAACAGATTTTTGGACGATAGTTGTCCTTTATTTCTCTGCAATTTTGTGAATTGCGGTGCCCCTGAGCTCCATTTTTCAACTCATTTTTTGTGAGCTGAACGCAAGTCCAAAATTTTGGTTCAAGACGTATACTGGTTCCCCGTGGGTAGCTGAGACTTTGGTTAATTCTTTATTCTGCCGGGAAATTAGAGTGACATGTGCCCTTCCAAATGCCTAACAGCTACTCTCTCATTGGTTCTCCCTCTTCCCTTCCATCCTCTGCCAATTTGGCAACCTGTGCGAACAAGGAGGTTAAAGGGTCTGTCTCTCCAAGTTGGGAGATTGATAGTAAAGCAGTTGGAAAGTCAAACCGGAGCACCGCGAGAGGGACTATTCGTTGAGTTTTAGAAACCTTTCATATTCACAGTGTGTCCATTTTCTAGGTTTCCCGTACATGTTATAGCTGTAGTAATATTCCCTTCAACCTGGAGAGTTGGGACCCATGGAATGGGTGCCATGCATTATTGCTTTAAAGGGTCTGCATTTGCTCACCCAACCTCATCAATCCTCTCAGTCCCAAGTGTCCAGCCTTATGCCACATCCAGCTGTCATTGTAGATATGGTCATTCCAGGTTTCATCAGAGACCCTGAAGGAATTGTAAAGAATTTCCCTGTTTTTTTGTTTTGTTTTTGAAATTCCTTTTTATAGTGGGTTTGAGCTGATTCTCGCTGCTATGTTTATGCCAGTCTAGGCACACATGATTCCCTTACGGAGACATATCAATACATAGGTTTTAAGATTCTTACTAGTCAGATCTATTCCTCTGCGGGAAATATGAGGTTTTGAGTCCCTTTCACTGAGGAAGGTGTAGGTCTTGTCTATTCCATAGTTGGTTTTTGGAAGGGTACCTGAGCTTATATCAAACTCTGGTTTTATGCATCACCCCACCTCTCCTTCCCCCTTAAGCAGGCATAAGAGTGTTTTCTAAATGTGAGACTCTGTTCTCTTTCCTAACTCAGTTCATGTGTAGCCATGTTTACAGGAACTTCATAAGTGATATCTTATGATAAGTTTATTTTTCTGTGTGACTTATTTCACTTAGAATCATCGTACCTGAATCCACTCACTTTGCTGCTACTGGTCTTATGACATTGATTTCATGGCTGAGGGATATTCCATCCTACGTAAGTACCACAATTTTTGATCCATTTTTATATTTCCTGGGATATTTAAGGTGTACCCAAGTTGAGGTTCTTGTAAGCAGTGCAGCCCTAAATTTGGGTTTGCTCTGTCTTATTGATTTTCAGTTTTCCCAAGGTATATTCCCTAGAATGGAAGTGCCCTTGGCTCTGTAGCTCTGTTGTTTACTTGTTTTAGGTAACAAAATTCACTCCTCCATTGAGGCAGTGGGTAATTTACATCCCGCCCATCAGCATAACAAGGCTACCTGTTCTCCAGGGCCTGTCTTGCCTTTCTGGTTTTTACACATTTTGTGGATGTCCCTTTGAACCGTTGGGAAGTGATACATCTTTGTAGTGCAGATTTGCATTGCCCGCATGCTTGCTTGGCCAAACAGGGCATATGCGTTTTCTCCTGAATATATTCACGTGAAAATGCATACACCCTGTTTGGCCAAGTGCATCATTGTCAAAGTTGTGCCCCTCTTCCTGTCCATTACAGGCGATTCCTACGTACCTCTTGAAATCTGTTTCCTGCTATTCTGCCTAGCTTTCCAGTCGGCCTCGTTGCCTTCCCTGAACAGATTTTTGGACTATAGTTGTCCTTTATTACTCTGCAAGTTTGTGAATTGCTGTGCCCCTGAGCTCCAGTTTTCAACTCGTTTTTTGTGAGCTGAACGCAAGTCCAAAATTTTGGTTCAGGACCTATACTTTTTCCCGATGTGTGGCTGAGACTTTGGTTAATTCTTCTTCCTGCCGGGAAATTAGAGTGACATGTGCCCGTCCAAATGCCTAACAGCTACTCTCTCATTGGTTCTCCTTCTTGCCTTCCATCCTCTCCAAAATTGGCAACCTCTGTGAAACAGGAGTTTAAAGGGCTTGTCTCTCCAAGTTGGGAGATTGATAGTAAAGCAGTTGGAAAGTCAAACCGGAGCAACACGAGAGGGGGTATCCGTTGAGATTTAGAAACCTTTCGTATTCACAGTGTGTCCATTCTCTAGGTTTCCCATACATGATATAGCTGTAGTAATACTCCTTTCAACCTGGAGATTTGGGAGCCATGGAATGGGGGCCATGCATTATTGCTTTAAAGGGTCTGCATTTGCTCACCCAACCTCATCAATCCTCTCAGTCCCAAGTGTCCAGCCTTATGCCACATCCAGCTGTCATTGTAGATAGGGACATTCCACGTTTCATCAGAGACCCTGAAGGAATTGTAAAGATTTTCTTTTTTTTTTTGTTTTGCTTTTGAAATTCCTTTTTATAGTGGGTTTGAGCTGATTCTCACTGCCATGTTTATGCCAGTCTAGGCACACTTGATTCCCTTATGGAGACATATCAATACATAGGTTTTAAGATTATTACTAGTCAGATCTATTCCTCTGCGGGAAATATGGGGTTTTGAGTCCCTTTCACTGAGGAAGGTGTAGGTCTAGTCTATTCCATAGTTTGTTTTTGGAACGGTACCTGTGCTTATATCAAACTCTGGTTTTATGCATCACCCCCCCTCTCCTTCCCCATTAAGCAGGCATAAGAGTGTTTTCTAAATGTGAGACTCTGTTCTCTTTGCTAACTCAGTTCATGTGTAGCCATGTTTACAGGATCTTCATAAGTGATATCTTATGATAAGTTTCTTTTTCTGTGTGACTTATTTCACTTAGAATCATCGTACATGAATCCACTCACTTTGTTGCTACTGGTCTTATGACATTGATTTCATGGCTGAGTTATAGTCCATCATAGGTAAGTACCACAATTCTTTGAACCATTTTTATATTTCTTGGGATGTTTAAGGTGTACCCAAGTTGAGGTTCTTGTCAGCAGTGCAACCCTAAATTTGGGCGTGGCTCTGTCTTATTGATTTTCAGTTTTCCCAAGGTATATTCCCTAGACTGGAAGTGCCCTTGGCTCTGTAGCTCAGTTGTTTACTTGTTTTAGGGAACACAATGCACTCCTCCAGTGAGGCAGTGGGCAATTTACATCCCGCTCATCAGCATAACAAGGCTCCCTGTTCTCCAGGGCCTGTCTTGCCCTTCTGCTTTTTACACATTTTGTGGATGTCCCTTTGGACCGGTTGAAGTGATACTACTTTGTAGTGCAGATTTGCATTGCCCTCTTGCTTGCTTGGCCAAAAAGGGCGTATGCGTTTTCTCCTAAATATATTCAGGAGAAAACACATACGCCCTTTTTGGCCAAGTGCATCATTGTCCATGTTGTGCCCAACTTCCTGTGTTTAAAGGCGATTCCTAAGTACCTCTTGAAATCTGTTTTCCTGCTCTTCTGCCTCGATTTCAAGTCAGCCTCGTTGCCTTCCCTCAACAGATTTTTGGATGACAGTTGTCCTTTATTACACTGCCAGTTTGTGAATTGCTGTGCCCCTGAGCTCCATTTTTCAACTCGTTTTTTGTGAGGTGAACACAAGTCCAAAATTTTGGTTCAGGACGTATACTGGTTCCCCGTGGGTGATGAGACTTTGGTTAATTCTTCTTCCTGCTGGGAAATTAGAGTGACATGTGCCCGTTCAAATGCCTTACAGCTACTCTCTCATTGGTGCTCCTCTTCCCTTCCATCCTCTGCCAAATGGGCAACCTGTGTGAACCAGGAGGTTAAAGGGGCTGTCTCTCCAAGTTGGGAGATTGATAGTAAAGCAGTCGGAAAGTCAAACCGGAGCACCACGAGAGGGACTCTTAGTGGAGTTTTAGACACATTTCGTATTAACAGTGTGTCCATTCTCTAGGTTTCCCGTACATGTTATAGCTCTGGTAATATTCCCTTCAACCTGGAGAGTTGGGACACATGGAATGGGGGCCATGCATTATTGCTATAAAGGGTCTGAATTTGCTCACCCAACCTCATCAATCCTCTCAGTCCCAAGTGTCCAGCCTTATGCCACATCCAGCTGTCATAGTAGATAGGGTCATTCCAGGTTTCATCAGAGACCCTGACGGAATTGTAAAGAATTTCCCTGTTTTTTTTTTTGTTTTGTTTTTGAAATTCCTTTTTATAGTGGGTTTGATCTGATTCTCGCTGCCATGTTTATGCCAGTCTAAGCACACTTGTTTCCCTTATGGAGACAAATCAATACATAGGTTTTAAGATTCTTACTAGTCAGATCTATTCCTCTGCGGGAAATATGGGGTTTTGAGTCCCTTTCACTGAGGAAGGCGTAGGTCTTGTCTATTCCATAGTTGGTTTTTGGAACGATACCTGTGCTTATATCCAACTCTGGTTTTATGCATCACCCCACCTCTCCTTCCCCCTTAAGCAGGCATAAGAGTGTTTTCTAAATGTGAGACTCTGTTCTCTTTCCTAACTCAGTTTATGTGTAGCCATGTTTACAGGAACTTCATAAGTGATATCTTATGATAAGTTTATTTTTCTGTGTGACTTATTTCACTTAGAATCATCGTACCTGAATCCACTCACTTTGCTGCTACTGGTCTTATGACATTGATTTCATGGCTGAGGGATATTCCATCGTACGTAAGTACCACAATTTTTCATCCATTTTTATATTTCCTGGGATATTTAAGGTGTACCCAAGTTGAGGTTCTTCTAAGCAGCACAGCCCTAAGTTTGGGGGTGTCTCTGTCTTATTGATTTTCAGTTTTCCCAAGGTATATTCCCTAGACTGAAGTGCCCTTGGCTCTGTAGCTCTGTTGTTTACTTGTTTTAGGGAACACAATGCACTCTTCCAGTGAGGCAGTGGGTAATTTACATCCCGCCCATCATCATAACAAGGCTACCTGTTTTCCAGGGCCTGTCTTGCCTTTCTGGTTTTTACCCATTTTATGGATGTCCCTTTGGACCGGTGGGAAGTGATACTTCTTTGTAGTGCAGATTTGCATTGCCCGCTTGCTTGCTTGGCCAAAAAGGGCGTATGCGTTTTCTCCTGAATATATTCACGAGAAAACGCATACGCCCTGTTTGGCCAAGTGAATCATTTTCAAAGTTTTGCCCCTCTTCCTGTGCTTTACAGGCGATTCCTACGTAACTCTTGAAATCTGTTTCCTGCTATTCTGCCTAGCTTTCAACTCGGCCACGTTGCCATCCCTTAACAGATTTTTGGACGATAGTTGTCCTTTATTACTCTGCCAGTTTGTGAATTGCTGTGCCCCTGAGCTCCATTTTTCATCTCGTTTTTTGTGAGCTGAACGCAAGTCCAAAATTTTGGTCCAGGACGTATACAGGTTCCCCGTGGGTGGCTGAGACTTTGGTTAATTCTTCTTCCTGCCGGGAAATTAGAGTGATATGTGCCCGTCCAAATGCCTAACAGCTACTCTCTCATTGGTTCTCCCTCTTCCCTTCCATCCTCTGCCAAATTAGCAACCTATGCGAACCAGGAGGTTAAAGCGGCTGTCTCTCCAAGTTGGGAGATTGATAGTAAAGCAGTTGGAAAGTCAAACCGCAGCACCACGAGAGGGACTATTCGTTGAGTTTTAGAAACCTTCCGTATTCACAGTGTATCCATTCTCTAGTTTTCCCGTACATGTTATAGCTGTAGTAATATTCCCTTCAACGTGGAGAGTTGGAACCCATGGAATGGGGGCCATGCATTATTGCTTTAAAGGGTCTGCGTTTGCTCACCCAACCTCATCAATCCTCTCAGTCCCAAGTGTTCAGCCTTATGCCACATCCAGCTTTCATTGTAGATAGGGTCATTCCAGGTTTCATCAGAGACCCTGAAGGAATTGTAAAGAATTTCCCTGTTTTTTTGTTTTGTTTTTGAAATTCCTTTTTATATTGGGTTTGAGCTGATTCTCACTGCCATGTTTATGCCAGTCTAGGCACACTTGATTCCCTTATGGAGACATATCAATACATAGATTTTAAGATTCTTACTACTCAGATCTATTCCTCTGTGGGAAATATGGGGTTTTGAGTCCCTATCACTGAGGAAGGTGTAGGTCTTGTCTATTCCATAGTTGGTTTTTGGAACGGTACCTTTGCTTATATCAAACTCTGGTTTTATGCATCACCCCACCTCTCCTTCCCCCTTAAGCAGGAATAAGAATGTTTTCTAAATGTGAGACTCTGTTCTCTTTCCTATCTCAGTTCATGTGTAGCCATGTTTACAGGATCTTCATAAGTGATATCTTATGATAAGTTTCTTTTTCTGTGTGACATATTTCACTTAGAATCATCGTACCTGAATCCACTCACTTTGCTGCTACTGCTCTTATGACATTGATTTCATGGCTGAGCGATATTCCATCGTATGTAAGTACCACAATTTTTTGAACCATTTTTATATTTCCTGGGATATTTAAGGTGTACCCAAGTTGAGGTTCTTCTAAGCAGCACAGCCCTAAATTTGGGGGTGGCTCTGTCTTATTGATTTTCAGTTTTCCCAAGGTATATTCCCTAGACTGGAAGTGCCCTTGGCTCTGTAGCTCTGTTGTTTACTTGTTTTAGGGAACACAATGCACTCTTCCAGTGAGGCAGTGGGTAATTTTCATCCCGCACATCAGCATAACAAGGCTACCTGTTCTGCAGGGCCTGTCTTGCCTTTCTGGTTTTTACACATTTTGTGGATGTCCCTTTGGACCAGTGGGAAGTGATACTTCTTTGTAGTGCAGATTTGCATTGCCCGCATGCTTGCTTGGCCAAACAGGGCATATGCGTTTTCTCCTCAATATATTCACGAGAGAACACATTCACCCTGTTTGGCCAAGTGCATCATTGTCGAAGTTGTGCCCCTCTTCCTGTGCTTTACAGGCGATTCCTACGTACCTCATGAAATCTCTTTCCTGTTATTCTGCCTAGCTTTCAAGTCGGCCTCGTTGCCTTCCATCAACAAATTTTTGGAAGAGAGTTTTCCTTTATTACTCTGCCAGTTTGTGAATTGCTGTGCCCCTGAGCTCCATTATTCAACTCGTTTTTTGTGAGCTGAACGCAAGTCCAAAAGTTTGGCTCAGGACCTATACTGCATCCCGATGGGTGGCTGAGACTTTGATTAATTCTTCTTCCTGCAGGGAATTTAGAGTGACATGTGCCCGTCCAAATGTCTAACAGCTACTGTCTCATTGGTTCTCCATCTTCCCTTCCATTCTCTGCCAAATTGGCAACCTGTGCGAACCAGGAGTTTAAAGTGACTGTCTCTCCAAATTGGGAGATTGATAGTAAAGCAGTCGGAAAGTCAAACCGGAGCACCACGAGTGGGACTATTCGTTGAGTTTTAGAAACCTTTCGTATTCACAGTGTGTTCATTCTCTAGGTGTCCAGTACATGTTATATCTGTAGTAATATTCCCTTCAACGTGGAGAGTTGGGAGCAATGGAATGGGGGCCATGCATTTTTGCTTTAAAGGGTCTGCATTTGCTCACCCAACCTCATCAATCCTCTCAGTCCCAAGTGTCCAGCCTTATGCCACATCCAGCTGTCATTGTAGATAGGGTCATTCCAGGTTTCATCAGAGATCCTGAAGGAATTGTAAAGAATTTCCCTATTTTTATGTTTTGTTTTTGGAATTCCTTTTTATAGTGGGTTGGAGCTGATTCTCACTGCCATTTTTATGCCAGACTAGACACACTTGATTCCCTTATGGAGACATATCAATACATAGGTTTTAAGATTCTTACTAGTCAGATCTATTCCTCTGTGGGAAATATGGGGTTTTGAGTCGCTTTCACTGAGGAAGGTGTAGGTCTTGTCTATTCCATTGTTGATTTTTGGAACGGTACCTGTGCTTATATCAAACTCTGCTTTTTTGCATCACCCCACCTCTCCTTCACCGTTAAGAAGGAATAAGAGTGTTTTGTAAATGTGAGACTCTGTTCTCTTTCCTAACTCAGTTCATGTGTAGCCATGTTTACAGGATCTTCATAACTGATATCTTATGATAAGTTTCTTTTTCTGTGTGACTTATTTCACTTAGAATCATTGTACCTGAATCCACTCACTTTGCTGCTACTGGTCTTATGACACTGATTTCTTGGCTGAGGGATATTCCATCGTATGTAAGTACCACAATTTTTTGAACCATTTTTATATTTCCTGGGATATTTAAGGTGTACCCAAGTTGAGGTTCTTGTAAACAGTGCAGCCCTAAATTTGGGGGTGGCTCTGTCTTATTGATTTTCAGTTTTCCCAAGGTATATTCCCTAGACTGGATGTGGCCTTGGCTCTGTAGCTCTGTTGTTTTCTTGTTTTAGGGAACACAATGCACTCTTCCAGTGAGGCAGTGGGCAATTTACATCCCGCCCATCAGCATAACAAGGCTACCTTTTCTCCAGGGCCTGTCTTGCCTTTCTGATTTTTACACATTTTGTGGATGTCGCTTTGGACCGGTGGGAAGTGATACTTCTTTGTAGTGCAGATTTGCATTGCCCGCTTGCTTGCTTGGCCAAAACGGGCGTATGCGTTTTCTCCTGTATATATTCACGAGAAAACGCATACGCCCTGTTTGGCCAAGTGAATCATTTTCAAAGTTGTGCCCCTCTTCCTGTGCTTTACAGGTGATTCCTACGTAACTCTTGAAATCTGTTTCCTGCTATTCTGCCTAGCTTTCAAGTCGGCCACGTTGCCATCCCTTAACAGATTTTTGGACGATAGTTGTCCTTTATTACTCTGCCAGTTTGTGAATTGCTGTGCCCCTGAGCTCCATTTCTCAACTCGTTTTTTGTGAGCTGAACGCAAGTCCAAAATTTTGGTCCGGGACGTATACAGGTTCGCCGTGGGTGGCTGAGACTTTGGTTAATTCTTCTTCCTGCCGGGAAATTAGAGTGATATGTGCCCGTCCAAATGCCTAACAGCTACTCTCTCATTGGTTCTCCCTCTTCCCTTCATTCCTCTGCCAAATTAGCAACCTATGCGAACCAGGAGGTTAAAGGGGCTGTTTCTCCAAGTTGGGAGATTGATAGTAAAGCAGTTGGAAAGTCAAACCGCAGCACCACAAGAGTGACTACACTTTGAGTTTTAGAAACCATTCGTATTCACAGTGTGTCCATTCTCTAGGTTGCCCGTACATGTTATAGCTGTAGTAATATTCCTTTCCACCTGGAGAGATGGGACCCATGGAATGGAGGCCATGCATTATTGCTTTAAATGGTCTGCATTTGCTCACCCAATCTCACCAATCCTCTCAGTCACAAGTGTCCAGCCTTATGCCACATCCAGCTCTCATTGTAGGTAGGGTCATTCCAGGTTTCATCAGAGACCCTGAAGGAATTGTAAAGAATTTCCCTGTTTTTTTTTTTTGTTTTGTTTTTGAAATTCCTTTTTATAGTGGGTTTGATCTGATTCTCGCTGCCATGTTTATGCCAGTCTAAGCACACTTGATTCCCTTATGGTGCCAAATCAATACATAGGTTTTAAGATTCTTACGAGTCAGATCTGTTCCTCTGCGGGAAATATGTGGTTTTGAGTCCCTTTCACGGAGGAAGGTGTAGGTCTTGTCTATTCCATAGTTGGTTTTTGGAACGGTACCTGTGCTTATATCCAACTCTGGTTTTATGCATCACCCGACCTCTCCTTCCCCCTTAAGCAGGCATAAGAGTGTTTTCTAAATGTGAGACTCTGTTCTCTTTCCTAACTCAGTTCATGTGTAGCCATGTTTACAGTAACTTCATAAGTGATATCTTATGATAAGTTTCTTTTTCTGTGTGACTTATTTCACTTAGAATCATCGTACCTGAATCCACTCACTTTGCTGCTACTGGTCTTATGACATTGATTTCATGGCTGACGGATATTCCATCGTACGTAAGTACCACAATTTTTCAACCATTTTTATATTTCCTGGGATACTTAAGCTGTACCCAAGTTGAGGTTCTTGTAAAAAAAAAGCAGTGCAGCCCTGAATTTTGGGGTGGCTCTGTCTTATTGATTTTCAGTTTTCCCAAGATATATTCCCGAGACTGGAAGTGCCCTTGGATCTGTAGCTCTGTTGTTTACTTGTTTTAGGGAACACAATGCACTCCTCCAGTGAAGCAGTGGGCAATTTACATCCCGCCCATCATCATAACAAGGCTACCTCTTCTCCAGGGCCTGTCTTGCCTTTCTGGTTTTTACCCATTTTGTGGATGTCCCTTTGGACCGGTGGGAAGTGATACATCTTTGTATTGCAGATTTGCATTGCCCGCTTGCTTGCTTGGCCAAAAAGGGCGTATGCGTTTTCTCTTGAATATATTCAGGAAAAAACGCATACGCCCTTTTTGGCCAAGTGCATCATTGTCGAAGTTGTGCCCCTCTTCCTGTGCTTTACAGGCGATTCCTACGTACCTCTTGAAATCTGTTTCCTGCTATTCGGCCTAGCTTTCAAGTCGGCCTCGTTGCCTTCCATCAACAAATTTTTGGACGATAGTTGTCCTTTATTACTCTGCCAGTTTGTGAATTGCTGTGCCCCTGAGCTCCATTTTTCAACTCGTTTTTGGTGAGCTGAGCACAAGTCCAAAATTTTGGTTCAGGACGTATACTGGTTACCGATGGGTGGCTGAGACTTTGTTTAATTCTTCTTCCTGCCGGAAAATTAGAGTGGCATGTGCCCGTCCAAATACCTAACAGCCACTCTCTCATTGGTTCTCCCTCTTCCCTTCCATCCTCTGCAAAATTGCCAACCTGGGAGGAACCAGGAGGTTAAAGGGGTTGTCTCTCCAAGTTAGGAGATTGATAGTAAAGCAGTTGGAAAATCAAACCGGAGCACCACGAGAGGGACTATTCGTTGAGTTTTAGAAACCTTTCGTATTCACAGTGTGTCCATTTTCTAGGTTTCCCGTACATGTTATAGCTGTAGTAATATTCCCTTCAACGTGGAGAGTTGGAACCCATGGAATGGGGGCCATGCATTATTGCTTTAAAGGGTCTGCGTTTGCTCACCCAACCTCATCAATCCTCTCAGTCCCAAGTGTTCAGCCTTATGCCACATCCAGCTTTCATTGTAGATAGTGTCATTCCACGTTTCATCAGAGACCCTGAAGGAATTGTAAAGAATTTCCCTGTTTTTTTGTTTTGTTTTAGAAATTCCTTTTTATATTGGGTTTGAGCTGATTCTCACTGCCAAGTTTATGCCAGTCTAGGCATACTTGATTCCCTTATGGAGACATATCAATACATAGATTTTAAGATTCTTACTAGTCAGATCTATTCCTCTGTGGGAAATATGGGGTTTTGAGTCCCTTTCACTGAGGAAGGTGTAGGTCTTGTCTATTCCATAGTTGGTTTTTGGAACGGTTCCTGTGCTTATATCAAACTCTGGTTTTATGCATCACCCCACCTCTCCTTCACCCTTAAGCAGGAATAAGAATGTTTTGTAAATGTGAGACTCTGTTCTCTTTCCTAACTCAGTTCATGTGTAGCCATGTTTACAGGATCTTCATAAGTGATATCTTATGATAAGTTTCTTTTTCTGTGTGACTTATTTCACTTAGAATCATCGTACCTGATTCCACTCACTTTGCTGCTACTGGTCTTATGACATTGATTTCATGGCTGAGGGATATTCCATCGTATGTATGTACCACAATTTTTTGAACCATTTTTATATTTCCTGGGATATTTAAGGTGTACCCAAGTTGAGGTTCTTCTAAGCAGCACAACCCTAAATTTGGGGGTGGCTCTGTCTTATTGATTTTCAGTTTTCCCAAGGTATATTCCCTAGACTGAAGTGCCCTTGACTCTGTAGCTCTGTTGTTTACTTGTTTTAGGGAACACAATGCACTCTTCCAGTGAGGCAGTGGGTAATTTACATCCCGCCCATCAGCATAACAAGGCTACCTGTTCTCCAGGGCCTGTCTTGCCTTTCTGGTTTTTACAAATTTTGTGGATGTCCCTTTGGACCGGTGGGAAGTGATACTTCTTTGTAGTGCAGATTTGCATTGCCCGCTTGCTTGCTTGGCCAAAAAGGGCGTATGCGTTTTCTCCTGAATATATTCACGAGAAAACGCATACGCCCTGTTTGACCAAGTGAATCATTTTCAAAGCTGTGCCCCTCTTCCTGTGCTTTACAGGCGATTCCTACGTAACTCTTGAAATCTGTTTCCTGCTATTCTGCCTAGCTTTCAACTCGGCCACGTTGCCATCCCTTAACAGATTTTTGGACGATAGTTGTCCTTTATTACTCTGCCAGTTTGTGAATTGCTGTGCCCCTGAGCTCCATTTTTCATCTCGTTTTTTGTGAGCTGAACGCAAGTCCAAAATTTTGGTCCAGGACGTATACAGGTTCCCCGTGGGTGGCTGAGACTTTGGTTAATTCTTCTTCCTGCCGGGAAATTAGAGTGATATGTGCCGGTCCAAATGCCTAACAGCTACTTTCTCATTGGTTCTCCCTCTTCCCTTCCATCCTCTGCCAAATTAGCAACCTATGCGAACCAGGAGGTTAAAGCGGCTGTCTCTCCAAGTTGGGAGATTGATAGTAAAGCAGTTGGAAAGTCAAACCGCAGCACCACGAGAGGGACTATTCGTTGAGTTTTAGAAACCTTCCGTATTCACTGTGTGTCCATTCTCTGGTTTTCCCGTACATGTTATAGCTGTAGTAATATTCCCTTCAACGTGGAGAGTTGGAACCCATGGAATGGGGTCCATGCATTATTGCTTTAAAGGGTCTGCGTTTGCTCACCCAACCTCATCAATCCTCTCAGTCCCAAGTGTTCAGCCTTATGCCACATCCAGCTTTCATTGTAGATAGGGTCATTCCACGTTTCATCAGAGACCCTGAAGGAATTGTAAAGAATTTCCCTGTTTTTTTGTTTTGTTTTTGAAATTCCTTTTTATATTGGGTTTGAGCTGATTCTCACTGCCATGTTTATGCCAGTCTAGGCACACTTGATTCCCTTATGGAGACATATCAATACATAGATTTTAAGATTCTTACTAGTCAGATCTATTCCTCTGTGGGAAATATGGGGTTTTGAGTCCCTATCACTGAGGAAGGTGTAGGTCTTGTCTATTCCATAGTTGGTTTTTGGAACGGTACCTTTGCTTATATCAAACTCTGGTTTTATGCATCACCCCACCTCTCCTTCCCCCTTAAGCAGGAATAAGAATGTTTTCTAAATGTGAGTCTCTGTTCTCTTTCCTATCTCAGTTCATGTGTAGCCATGTTTACAGGATCTTCATAAGTGATATCTTATGATAAGTTTCTTTTTCTGTGTGACATATTTCACTTAGAATCATCGTACCTGAATCCACTCACTTGGCTGCTACTGGTCTTATGACATTGATTTCATGGCTGAGCGATATTCCATCGTATGTAAGTACCACAATTTTTTGAACCATTTTTATATTTCCTGGGATATTTAAGGTGTACCCAAGTTGAGGTTCTTCTAAGCAGCACAGCCCTAAATTTGGGGGTGGCTCTGTCTTATTGATTTTCAGTTTTCCCAAGGTATATTCCCTAGACTGGAAGTGCCCTTGGCTCTGTAGCTCTGTTGTTTACTTGTTTTTGGGAACACAATGCACTCTTCCAGTGAGGCAGTGGGTAATTTTCATCCCGCACATCAGCATAAAAAGGCTACCTGTTCTCCAGGGCCTGTCTTGCCTTTCTGGTTTTTACACATTTTGTGGATGTCCCTTTGGACCAGTGGGAAGTGATACTTCTTTGTAGTGCAGATTTGCATTGCCCGCATGCTTGCTTGGCCAAACAGGGCATATGCGTTTTCTCCTCAATATATTCACGAGAGAACACATACACCCTGTTTGGCCAAGTGCATCATTGTCGATGTTGTGCCCCTCTTCCTGTGCTTTACAGGCGATTCCTACGTACCTCATGAAATCTCTTTCCTGTTATTCTGCCTAGCTTTCAAGTCGGCCTCGTTGCCTTCCATCAACAAATTTTTGGACGAGAGTTTTCCTTTATTACACTGCCAGTTTATGAATTGCTGTGCCCCGGAGCTCCATTATTCAACTCGTTTTTTGTGAGCTGAACTCAAGTCCAAAATTTTGGCTCAGGACCTATACTGCATCCCGATGGGTGGCTGAGACTTTGGTTAATTCTTCTTCCTGCAGGGAATTTAGAGTGACATGTGCCCGTCCAAATGTCTAACAGCTACTGTCTCATTGGTTCTCCATCTTCCCTTCCATTCTCTGCCAAATTGGCAACCTGTGCGAACCAGGAGTTTAAAGTGACTGTCTCTCCAAATTGGGAGATTGATAGTAAAGCAGTCGGAAAGTCAAACCGGAGCACCACGAGTGGGACTATTCGTTGAGTTTTAGAAACCTTTCGTATTCACAGTGTGTTCATTCTCTAGGTGTCCCGTACATGTTATATCTGTAGTAATATTCCCTTCAACGTGGAGAGTTGGGAGCAATGGAATGGGGGCCATGCATTATTGCTTTAAAGGGTCTGCATTTGCTCACCCAACCTCATCAATCCTCTCAGTCCCAAGTGTCCAGCCTTATGCCACATCCAGCTGTCATTGTAGATAGGGTCATTCCAGGTTTCATCAGAGACCCTGAAGGAATTGTAAAGAATTTCCCTATTTTTATGTTTTGTTTTTGGAATTCTTTTTATAGTGGTTTGGAGCTGATTCTCACTGCCATTTTTATGCCAGACTAGACACACTTGATTCCCTTATGGAGACATATCAATACATAGGTTTTAAGATTCTTACTAGTCAGATCTATTCCTCTGTGGGAAATATGGGGTTTTGAGTCGCTTTCACTGAGGAAGGTGTAGGTCTTGTCTATTCCATTGTTGATTTTTGGAACGGTACCTGTGCTTATATCAAACTCTGCTTTTTTGCATCACCCCACCTCTCCTTCACCGTTAAGAAGGAATAAGAGTGTTTTGTAAATGTGAGACTCTGTTCTCTTTCCTAACTCAGTTCATGTGTAGCCATGTTTACAGGATCTTCATAACTGATATCTTATGATAAGTTTCTTTTTCTGTGTGACTTATTTCACTTAGAATCATTGTACCTGAATCCACTCACTTTGCTGCTACTGGTCTTATGACACTGATTTCTTGGCTGAGGGATATTCCATCGTATGTAAGTACCACAATTTTTTGAACCATTTTTATATTTCCTGGGATATTTAAGGTGTACCCAAGTTGAGGTTCTTGTAAACAGTGCAGCCCTAAATTTGGGGGTGGCTCTTTCTTATTGATTTTCAGTTTTCCCAAGGTATATTCCCTAGACTGGATGTGGCCTTGGCTCTGTAGCTCTGTTGTTTTCTTGTTTTAGGGAACACAATGCACTCTTCCAGTGAGGCAGTGGGCAATTTACATCCCGCCCATCAGCATAACAAGGCTACCTTTTCTCCAGGGCCTGTCTTGCCTTTCTGATTTTTACACATTTTGTGGATGTCCCTTTGGACCTGTGGGAAGTGATACTTCTTTGTAGTGCAGATTTGCATTGCCCGCTTGCTTGCTTGGCCAAAACGGGCGTATGCATTTTCTCCTGTATATATTCACGAGAAAACGCATACGCCCTGTTTGGCCAAGTGAATCATTTTCAAAGTTGTGCCCCTCTTCCTGTGCTTTACAGGCGATTCCTACGTACCTCTTGAAGTCTGTTTCCTGCTATTCGGCCTAGCTTTCAAATCGGCCTCGTTGCCTTCCATCAACTAATTTTTGGACGATAGTTGTCCTTTATTACTCTGCCAGTTTGTGAATTGCTCTGCCCCTGAGCTCCATTTTTCAACTCGTTTTTGGTGAGCTGAGCACAAGTCCAAAATTTTGGTTCAGGACGTATACTGGTTACCGATGGGTGGCTGAGACTTTGTTTAATTCTTCTTCCTGCCGGAAAATTAGAGTGGCATGTGCCCGTCCAAATGCCTAACAGCCACTCTCTCATTGGTTCTCCCTCTTCCCTTCCATCCTCTGCAAAATTGCCAACCTGGGAGGAACCAGGAGGTTAAAGGGGTTGTCTCTCCAAGTTAGGAGATTGATAGTAAAGCAGTTGGAAAGTCAAACCGGAGCACCACGAGAGGGACTATTCGTTGAGTTTTAGAAACCTTTCGTATTCACAGTGTGTCCATTTTCTAGGTTTCCCGTACATGTTATAGCTGTAGTAATATTCCCTTTAACATGGAGAGTTGGAACCCATGGAATGGGGGCCATGCATTATTGCTATAAAGGGTCTGCGTTTGCTCACCCAACCTCATCAATCCTCTCAGTCCCAAGTGTTCAGCCTTATGCCACATCCAGCTTTCATTGTAGATAGTGTCATTCCACATTTCATCAGAGACCCTGAAGGAATTGTAAAGAATTTCCCTGTTTTTCTGTTTTGTTTTAGAAATTCCTTTTTATATTGGGTTTGAGCTGATTCTCACTGCCAAGTTTATGCCAGTCTAGGCACACTTGATTCCCTTATGGAGACATATCAATACATAGATTTTAAGATTCTTACTAGTCAGATCTATTCCTCTGTGGGAAATATGGGGTTTTGAGTCCCTTTCACTGAGGAAGGTGTAGGTCTTGTCTATTCCATAGTTGGTTTTTGGAACGGTTCCTGTGCTTATATCAAACTCTGGTTTTATGCATCACCCCACCTCTCCTTCCCCCTTAAGCAGGAATAAGAATGTTTTCTAAATGTGAGACTCTGTTCTCTTTCCTAACTCAGTTCATGTGTAGCCATGTTTACAGGATCTTCATAAGTGATATCTTATGATAAGTTTCTTTTTCTGTGTGACTTATTTCACTTAGAATCATCGTACCTGAATCCACTCACTTTGCTGCTACTGGTCTTATGACATTGATTTCATGGCTGAGCGATATTCCATCGTATGTAAGTACCACAATTTTTTGAACCATTTTTATATTTCCTGGGATATTTAAGGTGTACCCAAGTTGAGGTTCTTCTAAGCAGCACAGCCCTAAATTTGGGGGTGGCTCTGTCTTATTGATTTTCAGTTTTCCCAAGGTATATTCCCTAGACTGAAGTGCCCTTGGCTCTGTAGCTCTGTTGTTTACTTGTTTTAGGGAACACAATGCACTCTTCCAGTGAGGCAGTGGGTAATTTACATCCCGCCCATCAGCATAACAAGGCTACCTGTTCTCCAGGGCCTGTCTTGCCTTTCTGGTTTTTACAAATTTTGTGGATGACCCTTTGGACCGGTGGGAAGTGATACTTCTTTGTAGTGCAGATTTGCATTACCCGCTTGCTTGATTGGCCAAAAAGGGCGTATGTGTTTTCTCCTGAATTTATTCACGAGAAAACGCATATGCCCTGTTTGGCCAAGTGAATCATTTTCAAAGTTGTGCCCCTCTTCCTGTGCTTTACAGGCGATTCCAACGTAACTCTTGAAATCTGTTTCCTGCTATTCTGCCTAGCTTTCAACTCGGCCACGTTGCCATCCCTTAACAGATTTTTGGACAATAGTTGTCCTTTATTACTCTGCCAGTTTGTGAATTGCTGTGCCCCTGAGCTCCATTTTTCATCTCGTTTTTTGTGAGCTGAACGCAAGTCCAAAATTTTGGTCCAGGACGTATACAGGTTCCCCGTGGGTGGCTGAGACTTTGGTTAATTCTTCTTCCTGCCGGGAAATTAGAGTGATATATGCCTGTCCAAATGCCTAACAGCTACTCTCTCATTGGTTCTCCCTCTTCCCTTCCATCCTCTGCCAAATTAGCAACCTATGCGAACCAGGAGGTTAAAGCGGCTGTCTCTCCAAGTTGGGAGATTGATAGTAAAGCAGTTGGAAAGTCAAACCGCAGCACCACGAGAGGGACTATTTGTTGAGTTTTAGAAACCTTTCGTATTCACAGTGTGTCCATTCTCTAGGTTTCCCGTACATGTTATAGCTGTAGTAATATTCCCTTCAACGTGGAGAGTTGGAACCCATGGAATGGGGGCCATGCATTATTGCTTTAAATGGTCTGCGTTTGCTCACCCAACCTCACCAATCCTCTCAGTCACAAGTGTCCAGCCTTATGCCACATCCAGCTCTCATTTTAGGTAGTGTCATTCCAGGTTTCATCAGAGACCCTGAAGGAATTGTAAAGAATTTCCCTGTTTTTTTGTTTTTTGTTTGAAATTCCTTTTTATAGTGGGTTTGAGCTGATTCTCACTGACATGTTTATGCCAGTCTAGACACACTTGATTCTCTTACGGAGACATATCAATACATAGGTTTTAAGATTCTTACTAGTCAGATCTATTCCTCTGCGGCAAATATGGGGTTTTGAGTCCCTTTCACTGAGGAAGGTGTTTGTCTTGTCTATTCCATAATTGGTTTTTGGAATGGTACCTGTGCTTATATCAAACTCTGGTTTTATGCATCACCCCACCTCTCCTTCCCCCTTAAGCAGGCATAAGAGTGTTTTCTAACTATGAGACTCTGTTCTCTTTCCTAACTGAGTTCATGTGTAGCCATGTTTAGAGGATCTACATAAGTGATATCTTATGATAAGTTTCTTTTTCTGTGTGACTTATTTCACTTAGAATCATCGTACCTGAATCCACTCACTTTGCTGCTACTGGTCTTATGACATTGATTTCATGGCTGAGGGATATTCCATCATACGTAAGTACCACAATGTTTTGAACCATAATTATATTTCCTGGGATATTTAAGGTGTACCGAAGTTGAAGTTCTTGTAAGCAGTGCAGCCCTAAATTTGGTGCTGGCTCTATCTTATAGATTTTCAATTTTCCCAAGGTATATTCGCGAGACTGGATGTGTCCTTGTGTCTGTAGCTCTGTTGTTAACATGTTTTATGGAACACAATGTACTCCTCCACTGAGGCAGTTGGCAATTTACATCCCGCCCATCAGCATAACAAGGCTACCTGTTTTCCAGGGAATGTGTTGCCTTTCTGGTTTTTACCCAGTTTGTGGATGTACCTTTGGACCGGTGGGAAGTGACACTTTTTTGTAGTGCAGATTTGCATTGCCCGCTTGCTTGCTTGGCCAAAAAGGGCGTATTCGTTTTCTCCTGAATATATTCACGAGAATACGCATACACCCTTTTTGGCCAAGTGCATCATTGTCGAAGTTCTGCCCCTCTTCCTGTGCTTTACAGGCGATTCCTATGTACCTATTCAAATCTGTTTCCTGCTATTCTCTCTCGCTTTCAAGTCAGCCTAATTGCCTTCCCTCAAAGATTTTTGGACGATAGTTGCCCTTTATTACTCTGCTAGTTTGTGAATTGTTGTGTCCCTGAGCTCCATTTCTCAACTCATTTTTTGTGAGCTGAACGCAAGTCCAAAATTTTGGTTCAGGACCTATACTTGTTCCCGATGTGTGGCTGAGACTTTGGTTAATTCTTCTTCCTGCCGGGAAAGTAGAGTGACATGCGCCCGTCCAAAGGCCTAACAGCTACTCTCTCATTGGTTCTCCCTCTTCCCTTCCATCCTTGGTGAAATTGGCAACCTGTGCGAACCAGGAGGTTAAAGGGGCTGTATCTCCAAGTTGGGAGATTGATAGTAAAGCCGTTGGAAAGTCAAACCGGAGCACCACGAGAGGGACTATTCGTTGAGTTTTAGAAACCTTTCGTATTCACAGTGTATCCATTCTCTATGTTTCCTGTACATGTTATAGCTGTAGTAATATTCCCTTCAACTTGGAGAGTTGGGACCCATGGAATGGGGCCATGCATTATTGCTTTAATGGGTCTGCATTTGCTCACCCAATCTCACCAATCCTCTCAGTCCCAAGTGTCCAGCCTTATGCCACATCCAGCTGTCAGTGTAGATAGGGTCATTCCAGGTTTCATCAGAGACCCTGAAGGAATTGTAAAGAATTTCCCTTTTTTTGTTTTGTTTTTGAAATTCCTTTTTATAGTCGGTTTGAGCTGATTCTCACTGCCATGTTTAAGCCAGTCTAGACACACTTGATTCCTTTATGGAGACATATCAATACATAGGTTTTAAGATTCTTACTAGTCAGATGTATTCCTCTGCGGGAAATATGGGGTTTTGAGTCCCTTTCAATGAGGAAGGTGTAGGTCTTGTCTATTCCATAGTTGGTTTTTGGAACGGTACCTGTGCTTATATCAAACTCTGGTTTTATGCATCACCCCACCTCTCCTTCCCCCTTAAGGAGGCTTAAGAGTGTTTTCTAAATGTGAGACTCTGTTCTCTTTCCTAACTCAGTTCATGTGTAGCCATGTTTACAGGATCTTCATAAGTGATATCTTATGATAAGTTTCTTTTTCTATGTGACTTATTTCACTTAGAATCATCGTACCTGAATCCACTCACTTTGCTGCTACTGGTCTTATGACATTGATTTCATGGCTGAGGAATATTCCATCATACGTAAGTACCAAAATTTTTGGAACGATTTTTATATTTCCTGGGCTATTTAAGGTGTACCCAAGTTGAGGTTCTTGTAAGCAGTGCAGCCCTGAATTTGGGGGTGGCTCTGTCTTATTGATTTTCAGTTTTCCCAAGGTATATTCCCTAGACTGGAAATGCCCTTGGCTCTGTAGCTCTGTTGTTTACTTATTTTAGGGAACACAATGCAATCCTCCAGTGCAGCAGTGGGCAATTTACTTCCCGCCCATCATCATAACAAGGCTACCTGTTCTCCAGGGCCTGTCTTGCCTTTCTGGTGTTTACCCATTTTGTGGATGTTGCTTTGGACCGGTGGGAAGTGATACTTCTTTGTAGTGCAGATTTGCATTGCCTGCTTGATTTCTTGTCAAAAATGGCGTATGCGTTTTCTCCTCAATATATTCAGGAGAAAATGCATACGCCCTTTTTGGCCAAGTGCATCATTGTCGAAGTTTTCCCCCTCTTCCTTTGCTTTACAGGTGATTCCTAAGTAACTCTTGAAATCTGTTTCCTGCTATTCGGCCTTGCTTTCAAGTCCCCATCGGTGCCTTCCCTCAACAGATTTTTGGATGATAGTTGTCCTTTATAATCTGCCAGTTTGTGAATTGCTGTGCCCCTGAGGTCCAGTTTTCAACTCGTTTTTTGTGAGCTGAATGCAAGTCCAAAATATTGCTTCACGACCTATGCTGGTACACAGTGCGTTGCTGAGACTTTGTGTAATTCTGCTTCTGGCCGGGAAATTAGAGTGACATGTGCCCATCCAAATGCCTAACAGCTACTCTCTCATTGGTTCTCCCTCTTCCCTTTCATCCTCTGCCAATTTGGCAACCTGTGAGAAGCAGGAGGTTAAAGGGGCAGTCTCTCCAACTTGGGAGATTGATAGTAATGCAGTTGGAAATACAAACCGGAGCACCAGGAGAGGGACTATTCGTTGAGTTTTAGAAACCTTTCGTATTCACAGTGTGTCCATTCTCTAGGTTTCCCGTACATGTTATACCTGTAGTAATATTCCCTTCAACCAGCAGAGTTGGGACCAATGGAATGGGTGCCACTCATTATTGCTTTAAAGAGTCTGCATTTGCTCACACAATCTCTTCAATCCTCTTAGTCCCAAGTGTCCAGCCTTATGCCACATCCAGCTGTCATTGTAGATAGGGTCATTCCCGGTTTCATCAGAGACCCTGAAGGAATTGTAAGAAATTTCCCTTTTTTTTGTTTTGTTTTTGAAATTCCTTTTTATAGTGGGTTTGTGCTGATTCTCACTGCCATGTTTATGCCAGTCTAGACACACTTGTTTCCCTTATGGTGACATATCAATACATAGGTATTAAGATTCTTACTAGTAAGATATATTACTCTGTTGTGAATATGAGGTGTTGAGTCCCTTTCATTGAGGAAGGAGTAGGTCTTTTCTATTCCATATTTGGTTTTTGGAACGGTACATGTACTAATATCAAACTCTGGTTTTATGCATCACCCCACCTCTCCTTCCCCCTTAAGAAGGCATAAGGGTGTTTTCTAAATGTGAGACTCTCTTTTCTTTCCTAACTCAGTTCATGTGTAGCCATGTTTACAGGATCTTCATAAGTGATATCTTATGATAAGTTTCTTTTTCTGTGTGACTTATTTCACTTAGAATCATCGTACCTGAATCCACTCATTTTGCTGCTACTGGCCTTATGACATTGATTTTATGGCTCAGGGATATTCCATCGTACGTAAGTACCACAATTTCCTGAACCATTTTTTTCTTTCCTGGGATATTTAATGTGTACCCATGTTGAGGTTTTTGTAAGCAGTGCAGCCCTGAATTTTTGTGTGGATCTGTCTTATTGATTTTCAGTTTTCCCAAGGTATATTCCCTAGATTGGAAGTGCCCTTGGCTCCGTAGCTTTGTTGTTTACTTGTTTTAGGGAACACAATGCACTCCTCCAGTGAGGCAGTTGGCAATTTACATCCCACCCATCAGCCTTACAAGGCTCCCTGTTCTCCAGGGCCTGTCTTGCCTTTCTGGTTTTTACACATTTTGTGGATGTCCTGTTTGACCGGTGGGAAGTGATACTTCATTGTAGTGCAGATTTGCATTGCCCGCTTGCTTGCTTGTCTGAAAAGGGCATATGCGTTTTCTCCTGAATATATTCACGTGAAATCCCATATGCCCTTTATGGCCATTTCCATAATTTTCGAAGTTGTGATGCTTTTCCTGTGTTTAAAGGCCATTCCAATGTACCTCTTGAAATCTGTTTCATGCCAATCTGCCTCATTTTCACTTCCGCCTCGTGGCTTTCCGTCAACAGATTTTTGGAAGAGAGTAGTCCTTTATAACTCTGCAGGTTAGTGAATTGCTGTGGCCCTGAGCTCCATTTTTCAACTTGCATTTTTGTTAGCTGACCGCAGATCCACAATTTTGCTTCTGGAAGTATACTGGTTCTGGGGGGCAGGCTGAGACTTTGGTTAATTCCTCTTCGTGACGGGAAATTAGAGTGACATGTGGCCATCCAAATGCCTACAGCTACTCTCTCTTTGGTTCTCTCTCTTCCCTTATATCATCTGCAGAATTTGCCAACTGTGTGAACCATGAGGTTATAGGGGCTGACTCTCCAAGTTGTGAGAGTGATAGTAAAGCAGTTGGAATGTCAAACTGGAGCACAAGGAGAGAAAAAAGTAGTAGAGTTTTAGAAACCTTTCACCATAAGTCGGTTTCCATTCTCTAGGTTCCCATACATGTTATAACTGTAGTGATATTCCCTTCTACCTGGAGAGATGGGAACCATCGAATGGGTGGCAGGCATTATTGCTTTAAAGGGTCTGCATTTTTTCACCCAATCTCACCAATCCTCTCAGTCCCAAGTGACCAGCCTTATGCCACATCCAGCTGTCATTGTAGCTAGGGTCATTCCAGGTTTCATCAGAACCCCTGAAGGTATTGTGTAAGAATTTTACTGTTTTTATCTTTTGTTTTGAAATTCATTTTTATAGTGGGTTTGAGCTGATTCTCACTTCCATGTTTATGTCGTTCTAGACACACTTCGTTCCCTTATGGAGACATATCAATACATAGGTGTTAAAATTCTTAGTAGTCAGATATATTTCTCTGTGGGGAATAGGGATGTTGAGTTCCGTTCACTGAGGAAGGAGTAGGGCTTGTCTCTTCTGTTTTTGGATTATGGAACATTACCTGTGCTAATATCAAACTTTTGTTTTGTGCATCTCCCCACCTCTCTTTCCCCTTAAGCAAGCGTTAGAGTGTTTTCTAAATCTGAAACTCTGTTCTCTTCCCTAATTCAGTTCATATGTAGCCATGTTTACATTCCCTTCATAAGTGATATCTTATGCCAGAATGCACTATGGCTCTTGTCATAATAATGCTCCATGACACCTGGCTTCACAATGCTCCATGATATTGTCATCAAACTGGAACATGACATATTTCATCACAATGCTCCCTGACAACTTTCTTCACAATAATCCATGACCTTGTTATCACAGTGCTCC
The DNA here is from genome assembly GCF_025265405.1 of Mesoplodon densirostris. Lineage (NCBI taxonomy): Eukaryota > Metazoa > Chordata > Mammalia > Artiodactyla > Ziphiidae > Mesoplodon > Mesoplodon densirostris. The sequence continues at coordinate 8,043,480 of NW_026778196.1, read as the reverse complement.
ATGCCCTTGTCATCAAATTGTGCCATGCCCACTCTTATCACAATAATCCATGAAACTTGTCAGACTAATGCTCCATGCCACTTTTCATCTCAATGCCCCATGAACGCTGTCATCACAATGCACCATGCCCATCATCATAATACTTCAGGCTATTGTCATCACAATGAAATCAAAATGCTCCATGACCTCTGTCAACACAATGCTCCCAACCCTTGTGACCACAGTGTTCCATAACACTTGTCATCACAATGCCCCATGACGCTGTACAGCACAATTATGCATGGTCTTCTCATCACAATGCACCATGTCCTTGTCATCAAAATGCTCCATGACTGTTCAGCAGAAAGCTCCATGACCCCTGGCATCACAATGCTAAATGTCATTGTCATCACAATGCTCCATGAACCCTCTCATAACATTGCTCAATGCCCTTGTCATCACGAAGCTCCATGACACTTGTCATCACAATGTTCGATGCCCTTCTCATCACAATGCTCCATGCCTTTGTCATTACAATCCTGCATGACGAATGTATCATAGTGTTCTGTACCCTTGTCATCACAGTGCTCCATGCCCACTCTCATCACAAAAATCCATGAAATATTTCAGACCAATGTTCCATGCCCTTCTCATCACAATGCTCCATTACCTCCGTCATAAAAATCACCATGAACCCTGCCATCACAATGTTCCACGGCCTAGTCTTCACAATGTTCCATGACTCTTGTCATCACAATGTTGAAAACCACTGTAATCACAATGCTCCATGCACTTCTCATCACAAAACTCCATGACGCATGTCATCAGAATGTTCCATGGCCTTCTCATCACAATGCTCCATGCACTTGTCATCACAATGCTCCAAGAACCTTGTAAACACAATGCTCCATGCCCTTTTTCATCTCAATGCTCCATGAACCCTGTCATCACAGTGCATGATGCCCATAATCATAATACTTCAGTCTATTGTCATCACAATGAAATCACTATTCTCCATGACCTCTGACATCATAATGCTCCAAACCCTTGTGATCACAATGTTCCATAAAACTTATCATCACAGCACCACATGAGGCTCATCATCACAATTATCCATGGTCTTCTCATCACAATGCTCCATGATCTTTGTCATCACGATGCTCAATACACTTGTCATCACAATGCTCCCTGACACTTGTCGTCAGTATTCTCCTTGAACCCTGTCATGACAAGGCTCCATGCATTTTTCATCACAATAATCCATGCCCTTTTCATCACAATGCTCCAAGATCCCTGTAATCACAATGCTTCTTGGCCTTGTCATCAAAAAGCTCCATGAGGCATGTCATCAGAATGTTTCCTGGCATTCTCATCACAATGCGCCATGCCCTTGTCATCACAATGCTCCATGACCACTTTCATCACAATAATCCATGAACATTTTCAGCCCAATTCTCCACGACCTTCTCATCACAATGCACCATGCCCACTCTCATCACAATAATCTTTGAAACTTGTCAGACCAATGCTCCATGCCACTGTCATCACAATGCTCCATGCCCTTGTCATCACAATGGTCCATGACCCCTGTCATCACAATGCTCCGTGACTCCAGTCATCACAATGCTTCATAACGTTTGTCATCACAATGGTCCATGCCCACGTCATCACAAGGCTCTGTGACCTTTGTAACCACAATGCTCCATGAACTTTTCATCACAATTCTCTGAGAAACTTGTCATCACAATGCTCCATGTCTTTGTCAGAACAATGCTCCATGACCATTGGCATCACAGTGTGCCACGTGCATTTCATCACAACGTTCCAAACCTTGTCATTGCAATGCTCCATAAACCTTGTAATCACAATGGTCCATGCACTTCTCATCAAAATGCTCTCTCACCAGAGATATCACAATGTTCCATCACTAGTCATCACAATACACCCTCACCCTTGTAATCACAATGTTCCATGACCCTGTCATCACAATGCTACATCCCCTTATCATCACAATGTTCCATGACCCTTGCCATCACAATATTCCATAAACCCTGTCCTCAAAATGCTCCATGACCCTTTCCATCCCAAAGCTCCAAGACCCCTGACATCACAATGTTCCATAAACCCTGCCATCAAAATGTTCCATTATACTTTTTATCAAATTGCTGCATGAGCTGGTCATTAAAATGCTCCCTGCCCTTCTAATCAAAATGCTCCATGACATGTCATCACAAAGCTCCAAGACACTTGGAATCACAATGCTCCATGTCATTGTCATCACAATGCTACTTGAACCCTCTCATCACATTGCTCCATGCCCTTGTCCTCACAAAGCTCCATGACACTTGTCATCACAATGCTCGATGCCCTTCTCATCACAGTGCTACATGCCCTTGTCATTACAGTCCTGCATGACCCATGTATCACAGTGTTCCGTGCCCTTGTCATCACAATGCTCCATGCCTACTCTCATCACAATAATCCATGAAACATTTCCGACCAAAGTTCCATACCCTTCTCATCACAATGCTCCATTACCCCTGTCATAACAATGCACCCTGAAACCTGCCATCACAATGTTCCACGGCCTAGTCATCACAAGGTTCCATGATACTTTTTATCACAATACTCAAGACCTCTGAAATCACAATGCTCTATGCGTTTGTCATCACAAAGCTCCATGACGCATGTCATCAGAATGTTCCATGGCCTTCTCATCAAAATGCTCCATGCCCTTGTCATCACAATGCTCCAAGACCCTTGTAATCAAAATGCTCCATGCCCCTTTTCATCTCAATGCTCCATGAAATCTGTCATCACAATGCTCCAAGACCCTTGTAATCACAATGCTCCATGCCCCTTTTCATCTTAGTGCTCCATGAACCCTGTCATCACAATGCACCTACCCATTATCATAATGCTTCACGCTGTTGTCATCACAATGAAATCAATATTCTTCATGACCTCTGTCATCATAATGCTCCAAACCCTTGTGATCACAATGTTGCATAACACATATCATCACAACACCCCATGACGCTAATCATCACAAGTATCCATGGTCTTCTCATCACAATGCTCAATGATCTTTGTCATCACAATTCTCAATACATTTGTCATCACAATGCTCCCTGACACTTGTCGTCAGTATGCTCGTTGAAACCTGTCATGACAAGGCTCCATGCATTTTTCATCACAATGATCCATGACCATTTCATCACAATGCCCCAAGGTCCCTGTAATCACAATGCTCCATGCCCTTGTCATCACAAAACTCCATGACGCATGGCATCAGAATGCTCCATGGCCTTCTCATCACAATGCTCTATGCCCTAGTCATCACAATGCTCCTAGACCCCTGTAAGCACAATGCTTCATGCCCCTTTTCATCAGAATGCTCCGAGACTTGCCATCACAAGTCTCCATGGTCTTCTCATCACAATGCTCCAGGACCTTTTCATCACCATGATCCATTCCCTTGTCATCACAATTCTTCATGACCTCTGTCATCACAGTAATCCATGAACATTTTCAGCCCAATGCTCCACGACCTTCTCATCACAATGCTCCATGGCCAATATCATCACAATGCTCCATGACCACACTCATCACAACACTCCATGACACCTGACAACACAATGATCCAGGACTTTTGTCATCACAAAGCTCCATTCCCTTGTCGTCACAATGCTACATGACACCTGTCATCACAACTCTCCATGAACATTTTCAGCCCCGTGCTCCATGACCCTTGTCATCACAATGATCCATGCCCTTGTCATCCCAATGCTCCATGACCCCAGTATTCACAATGCTCCTTGATGCTTGTCCTCACAGTGCTCCATGACACATGACATCACAATGCTCCATGCCTTTGTCAGCAAAATGCTACATGACTTTGTCATTACAATGCTCTATGCACTTGTCATCACAATACTCCTTTTCCATTGTCATCACAACCCTCCATTAACTTTGGGATCACATTGCTTCAGGCCCTTGTCATCACAATGCTCCATGCTCCTTGAAATCAAAATGATCCATGACCTCTGTCATCACAATGCTCCGAACTCTTGTGATCACAATGTTCCATAACACTTGTCATCACAACGCTCCATGATGCCTGTCATCACAATACTCCATGCTCTTTTCATCGCAATGCTCTGTGACCATTGTCACCACAATTCTCAATACACTTGTCATCACAATGCTCCCTGACACTTGTCATCAGAATGCTCCTTGAACCCTGTCACGAAAAGGCTCCATGCCTTTTTCATCACAATGCCCCATGCCATTTTCATCAAAATGCTCCATGCCATTGTCATCAAAATACACCACAAGCTTGTCATCAGAATGCTCCATGACCCTTGTCATCACAATTCTCCATGCACTTGTCAGCACAATGCTCCCTGACCCTTGTCATCACAATGCTCCAAGCCATTGTCATCACAATGCTCCATTACCTTTGTCATCAGAATCCTCCCTGACACTTGGCATCACAGTGCTGCATGCAATCCTCATCACAATGGGCCATTACATATGTGATCACAATGCTCCCTGTCACCTGTCTTCACAATACGGCATGACCTGGTCATCACAATGCTCCATGCCCTTGTCATCACAGTGTGCCATTCCAACTCTCATCGCAATACTCCATGAAAGTTATTAGACCAATGTTCCATGCCCTTGTTATCAGAATGCTCCATGACCCCTGTCATCACAATGCTCAGTGACTCCAGTCATCACAATGCTTCATGACCTTTGTCATCACAATGGTCCATGCCCTCGTCATCAACAGTCTCTGTGACCTTTTTAACCACAATGCTCCATGAACTTTTCATCACAATTCTCTGAGAAACTTGTCATCACAATGCTCCATGTCTTTGTCAGAACAATGCTCCATGACCATTGTCATCACAGTGTGCCACGCGCATTTCATCACAATGGTCCACAACCTTGTCATTGCAATGCTCCATAAACCTTGTAATCACAATGGTCCATGCACTTCTCATCAAAATGCTCTCTCACCAGAGATATCACAATGTTCCATCACTAGTCATCACAATACACCCTCACCCTTGTAATCACAATGTTCCATGACACTGTCATCACAATGCTACATCACCTTATCATCACAATGTTCCATGACCCCTGCCATCACAATGTTCCATAAGCCCTGTCATCAAAATGCTCCATGACCCATTCCATCCCAAAGCTCCAAGACCCCTGCCATCACAATATTCTATAACACCTGCCATCAAAATGTTCCATTACTCTTTTTATCAAATTGCTGCATGACCCGGTCATCAAAATGCTCCCTGCCCTTCTCATCAAAATGCTCCATGACTTGTCATCACAAAGCTCCAAGACCCTTGGCATCACAATGCTCCATGTCATTGTCATTACAATGCTCCATGAACCCTCTCATCACATTGCTCCATGCCATGTCATCACACAGCTCCATGACACTTGTCATCACAATGCTCGATGCCCTTCTCATCACAATGCTCCATGCCCTTGTCATTACAGTCCTGCATGACCCATGTATCACAGTGTTCCGTGCCCTTGTCATCACAATGCTCCATGCCCACTCTCATCACAATAATCCATGAAACATTTCAGACCAAAGTTCCATACCCTTCTCATCACAATGCTCCATTACCCCTGTCATAACAATGCACCATGACACCTGTCATCACAATGATCCACGGCCTAGTCATCACAAGGTTCAATGATAATTCTCATCACAATGCTCAAGACCCCTGATATCACAATGCTCCATGCCCTGGTCATCACAAAGCTCCATGAGGCATGTCATCAGAATGTTCCATGGCCTTCTCATCACAATGCTCCATGCCCTTGTCATCACAATGCTCCAAGACCCTTGTCATCACAATGTTCCATGCCCCATTTCATCTCAATGCTCCATGAAATCTGTCATCACAATGCTCCAAGACCCTTGTAATCACAATTCTCCATGCCCCTTTTCATCTCAATTCTCCATGAACCCTGTCATCACAATGCACCATGCCCATCATCATAATGCTTCATGGTATTGTCATCACAATGAAATCAATATTCTCCATGACCTCTGTCATCATAATGCTCGAAACCCTTGTGATCACAATGCTGCATAACACGTATCATCACAACACCCCATGACGCTCATCATCACAAATATCCATGGGCTTCTCATCACAATGCTCCATGATCTTTGTCATCACAATGCTCAATACACTTGTCATCACAATGCTCCCTGACCCTTGTCGTCAGTATGCTCCTTGAACCCTGTCATGACAAGTTTCCATGCATTTTTCATCACAATGATCCATGACCATTTCATCACAATGCACCAAGGTCCCTGTAATCACAATGCTCCATGCCCTTGTCATCACAAATCTCCATGACGCATGTCATCACAATGCTCCATGGACTTCTCATCACAGTGCTCTATGCCCTAGTCATAACAATGCTCCAAGACCCCTGTAATCACAATGCTCCATGCCCCTTTTCATCAGAATGCTCCATGAGACTTGTCATCACAAGGCTCCATGGTTTTGTCATCGCAATGCTCCAGGACCTTTTCATCACAATGCTTCACGACCTTGTCATCAAATTTTTCAATGGCCCTTGTCATCATAATGCTCCAAACCCTAATCATCACAATGCTCCATTATATTTGTCATCACAATCCTCCATTACATTTGGTATCACAAAGCTCCATGTCATTGTCATCGCCATGGACCATGACATATGTCATCACAATGCTCCCTGACACCTGTCTTCACAATACTCCATGACCTTATCATCACAATGTTCCATGCCCTTGTCATCACAATGCACCATGCCCACTCTCATCACAATAATCTATGAATCTTGTCAGACCAATGCTCCATGCCACTGTCATCACAATGCTCCATGCCCTTGTCATCACAATGCAACATGACCCCTGTCATCACAATGCTCCGTGACTCCAGTCATCACAATGCTTTGTAATGTTTGTCATCACAATGGTCCATGCCCGCGTCATCACAAGGCTCTGTGACCTTTGTAACCACAATGCTCCATGAACTTTTCATCACAATTCTCTGAGAAACTTGTCATCACAATGCTCCATGTCTTTGTCAGAACAATGCTCCATGACCATTGTCATCACAATGTGCCACGCGCATTTCATCACAACGTTGCAAACCATGTCATTGCAATGCTCCATAAACCTTGTAATCACAATGGTCCATGCACTTCTCATCAAAATGCTCTCTCACCAGACATATCACAATGTTCCATCACTAGTCATCACAATACACCCTCGTCCTTGTAATCACAATGTTCCATGACACTGTCATCACAATGCTACATCCCCTTATCATCACAATGTTCCATGACCCCTGCCATCACAATGTTCCATAAGCCCTGTCATCAAAATGCTCCATGACCCTTTCCATCCCAAAGCTCCAAGACCCCTGACATCACAATGTTCTATAACCCCTGCCATCAAAATGTTCCATTACACTTTTTATCAAATTGCTGCATGACCCGGTCATCAAAATGTTCCTTGCCCTTCTCATCAAAATGCTCCATGACTTGTCATCACAAACCTCCATGACGCATGTCATCAGAATGCTCCATGGATTTCTCATCACAGTGCTCTATGCCCTAGTCATAACAATGCTCCAAGACCCGTGTAATCACAATGCTCCATGCCCCTTTTCATCAGAATGCTCCATGAGACTTGCCATCACAAGTCTCCATGGTCTTCTCATCACAATGTTCCAGGACCTTGACATCACCATGATCCATTCCCTTGTCATCACAATGCTCCATGACCCCTGTCATCACAATAATCCATGAACATTTTCAGCCCAATGCTCCACGACATTCTCATCACAATGCTCCATTGCCAATATCATCACAATGCTCCATGACCACTGTCATCACAACAATCCATGACACCTTACAACACAATGATCCAGGACTCTTGTCATCACAAAGCTCCATTCCCTTGTCGTCACAATGCTACCTGACACCTGTCATCACAACTCTCCATGAACATTTTCAGCCTAGTGCTCCATGACCCTTGTCATCACAATGATCCATGCCCTTGTGATCACAATGTTCCATAACACTTGTCATCACAACGCTCCATGATGCCTGTCATCACAATACTCCATGCCCTTTTCATCGCAATGCTCTGTGACCATTGTCACCACAGTTCTCAATACACTTGTCATCACAATGCTCCCTGACACTTGTCATCAGAATGCTCCTTGAACCCTGTCACGAAAAGGCTCCATGCCTTTTTCATCACAATGCCCCATGCCATTTTCATCACAATGCTCCATGCCATTGTCATCAAAATACTCCACAAGCTTGTCATCAGAATGCTCCATGACCCTTGTCATCACAATTCTCCATGCACTTGTCAGCACAATGCTCCCTGACCCTTGTCATCACAATGCTCCAAGCCATTGTCATCACAATGCTCCATTACCTTTGTCATCAGAATCCTCCCTGACACTTGGCAGCACAATGCTCCATGCCATCCTCATCACAATGGGCCATTACATATGTGATCACAATGCTCCCTGTCACCTGTCTTCACAATACGGCATGACCTGGTCATCACAATGCTCCATGCCCTTGTCATCACAGTGTGCCATTCCAACTCTCATCGCAATACTCCATGAAAATTATTAGACCAATGTTCCATGCCCTTGTTATCAGAATGCTCCATGACCCCTGTCATCACAATGCTCCGTGTCTCCAGTCATCACAATGCTTCATGACCTTTGTCATCACAATGGTCCATGCCCTCGTCATCAACAGTCTCTGTGACTTTTTAACCACAATGCTCCATGAAGTTTTCTTCACAATGCACTTTGACCCTTGTCATCACAATGCTCTATGCCTTTCTCAGCACAATGCTCCATGACCCTTGTGATCACAATGCTCCATGCGCTTGTCAGCACAATGCTCCCTGACACATGTCATCACAATGCACCATGCTCTTGTCATCACAGTGCTCCACAACATTGTCATCACAATGCTCCATAAAATTTGTCATCACAATGCTCCATGCACTTCTCATCAAAATGCTCTCTCACCACTGATATCACAATGCTACATCACTATTTGTCACAATACTCCTTCACCCCTGTCATCACAATGTCCCATGACTCCCGTCATCACAATGCTACATGCACTTATCATCAAATGTTCGATGATCCCTGAAATCACAATGTTCCATAACACCTGTCATCAAAATGTTCCGTGACACTTTTCATCAAATTGCTCCATGACCCTGTCATCAGAATGCTCCCTACCCTTCTCATCACAATGCACAACGCCCTTGCCATCAAAATGCTCCATGACCTTTGTCATCACAAAGATCTATGACCCTTGGCAACACAGTGCTCCATGTCATTGTCATCACAATGCTCCATGAACGATCTCATCACATTGCTCCATGCCCGTGTCTTCACATAGCTCCATGACACATGTCATCAGAATGCTCCATGGCCTTCTCATCACAATGCTCCATGCCCTTGCCATCAAAATGCTCCATTACCCCTGTCATAACAATGCTCCATGACCCCTGCCATCACGATGTTCCATGGCCTTGTCATCACAAGGCTCCATGACCCTTCTCATCACAATGCTCCAAGAACACTGTAATCACAATGCTCTATGCCCCTTTTCATCTCAATGATCCATGAACCCTGTCATCACAATGCACTATGCCCATCATCATAATGCTTCATGCTATTGTCATAACAACGAAATCAAAATGTTCCATGACCTCTGTCATAACAATGCTCCAAACCCTTGTGATCACAATATTCCATAACACTTGTCATCACAATGCCCTAGGATGCTCGTCATCACAATTATCCATGGTCTTCTCATCACAATGCTCCATGACCTTCATCATCACAATGCTCAATACACTTGTCATCAACATGCTCCCTGACACTTGTTGTCTGTATGCTCCTTGAACCCTGTCATGACAAGGCTCCATGCCTTTTTCATCACAATGATCCATGCCCTTTTCATCACAATGCTCCAAGTCCCATGTAATCACAATGGTCCATGCCAATGTCATCACAAAGCTCAATGACGCATGCCATCAGAATGCTCCTTGGTCTTCTCCTCACAATGCTCCATGCCCTTGTCTTCACAATGTTCCAAGACCCCTGAAATCACAATGCTCTATTCCCCTTTTAATCAGTATGCTCCATGAGACTTGTCATCACAAGGCTCCATGGTTTTGTCATCACAATGCTCCAGGACCTTGTCATCACAATGCTTCACGACCTTGTCATCAAATTTTTCAATGGCCCTTGTCATCATAATGCTCCAAACCCTAATCATCACAATGCTCCATTATATTTGTCATCACAATCCTCCATTACATTTGGTATCACAAAGCTCCATGCCATTGTCATCACCATGGACCATGACATATGTCATCACGATGCTCCCTGACACCTGTCTTCACAATACTCCATGACCTTATCATCACAATGCTCCATGCCCTTGTCATCACAATGCACCATGCCCACTCTCATCACAATAATCTATGAAACTTGTCAGACCAATGTTCCATGCCACTGTCATCACAATGCTCCATGCCCTTGTCATCACAATGCTCCATGTCCCCTGTCATCACAATGCTCCGTGACTCCAGTCATCACAATGCTTCATGACGTTTGTCATCACAATGGTCCATGCCCGCGTCATCACAAGGCTCTGTGACCTTTGTAACCACAATGCTCCATGAACTTTTCATCACAATTCTCTGAGAAACTTGTCATCACAATGCTCCATGTCTTTGTCAGAACAATGCTCCATGACCATTGTCATCACAATGTGCCACACGCATTTCATCACAACGTTCCAAACCTTGTCATTGCAATGCTCCATAAACCTTGTAATCAAAATGGTCCATGCACTTCTCATCAAAATGCTCTCTCACCAGAGATATCACAATGTTCCATCACTAGTCATCACAATACACCCTCGTCCTTGTAATCACAATGTTCCATGACACTGTCATCACAATGCTACATCCCCTTATCATCACAATGTTCCATGACACCTGCCATCACAATGTTCCATAAGCCCTGTCATCAAAATGCTCCATGACCCATTCCATCCCAAAGCTCCAAGACCCCTGCCATCACAATATTCTATAACACCTGCCATCAAAATGTTCCATTACCCTTTTTATCAAATTGCTGCATGACCAGGTCATCAAAATGCTCCCTGCCCTTCTCATCAAAAGGCTCCATGACTTGTCATCACAAAGCTCCAAGACCCTTGGCATCACAATGCTCCATGTCATTGTCATCACAATGCTCCATGAACCCTCTCATCACATTGCTCCATGCCCTTGTCATCACAAAGCTCCATGACACTTGTCATCACAATGCTCGATGCCCTTCTCATCACAATGCTCTATGCCCTAGTCATAACAATGATCCAAGACCACGGTAATCACAATGCTCCATGCCCCTTTTCATCAGAATGCTCCATGAGACTTGCCATCACAAGTCTCCATGGTCTTCTCATCACAATGTTCCAGGACCTTGACATCACCATGCTCCATTCCCTTGTCATCACAATGCTCCATGACCCCTGTCATCACAATAATCCATGAACATTTTCAGCCCCATGCTCCACGACCTTCTCATCACAATGCTCCATTGCCAATATCATCACAATGCTCCATGACCACTGTCATCACAACACTCCATGAACATTTTCAGCCTAGTGCTCCATGACCCTTGTCATCACAATGATCCATGCCCTTGTCATCCCAATGCTCCATGACCCCAGTATTCACAATGCTCCTTGACGCTTGTCCTCACAGTGCTCCATGACACATGACATCACAATGCTCCATGCCTTTGTCAGCAAAATGCTACATGACCTTGTCATTCCAATGCTCTATGCACTTGTCATCACAATACTCCATTTTCATTGTCATCACAATCCTCCATGAACTTTGTGATCACATTGCTTCATGCCCTTGTCATCACAATGCTCCATGCTCCTTGAAATCAAATGATCCATGACCTCTGTCATCACAATGCTCCAAACCCTTGTGATCACAATGTTCCATAACACCTGTCATCACAACGCTCCATGATGCCTGTCATCACAATACTCCATGCTCTTTTCATTGCAATGCTCTGTGACCATTGTCACCACAATTCTCAATACACTTGTCATCACAATGCTCCCTGACACTTGTCATCAGAATGCTCCTTGAACCCTGTCACGAAAAGGCTCCATGCCTTTTTCATCACAATGCCCCATGCCATTTTCATCACAATGCTCCATGCCATTGTCATCAAAATACTCCACAAGCTTGTCATCAGAATGCTCCATGACCCTTGTCATCACAATTCTCCATGCACTTGTCAGCACAATGCTCCCTGACCCTTGTCATCACAATGCTCCAAGCCATTGTCATCACAATGCTGCATTACCTTTGTCATCAGAATCCTCCAGGACACTTGGCAGCACAATGCTCCATGCCATCCTCATCACAATGGGCCATTACATATGTGATCACAATGCTCCCTGTCACCTGTCTTCACAATACGGCATGACCTGGTCATCACAATGCTCCATGCCCTTGTCATCACAGTGTGCCATTCCAACTCTCATCGCAATACTCCATGAAAGTTATTAGACCAATTTTCCATGCACATGTTATCAGAATGCTCCATGACCCCTGTCATCACAATGCTCCGTGACTCCAGTCATCACAATGCTTCATGACCTTTGTCATCACAATGATCCATGCCCTCGTCATCAACAGTCTCTGTGACCTTTTTAACCACAATGCTCCATGAACTTTTCATCACAATGCTCTTTGACCCTTGTCATCACAATGCTCTATGCCTTTCTCAGCACAATGCTCCATGACACTTGTCATCACAATGCTCCATGCGCTTGTCAGCACAATGCTCCCTGACACATGTCATCACAATGCACCATGCGCTTGTCATCACAGTGCTCCACAACATTGTGATCACAATGCTCCATAAAATTTGTCATCACAATGCTCCATGCACTTCTCATCAAAATGATCTCTCACCACTGACATCACAATGCTACATCACTATTTGTCACAATACTCCTTCACCTTTGTCATCACAATTTCCCATGACTCCTGTCATCACAATGCTACATGCACTTATCATCAAATGTTCGATGATCCCTGAAATCACAATGTTCCATAACACCTGTCATCAAAATGTTCCATGACACTTTCCATCAAATTGCTCCATGACCCTGTCATCAGAATGCTCCCTACCCTTCTCATCACAATGCACAACGCCCTTGCCATCAAAATGCTCCATGACCTTTGTCATCACAAAGATCTATGACCCTTGGCATCACAGTGCTCCATGTCATTGTCATCACAATGCTCCATGAACGATCTCATCACATTGCTCCATGCCCTTGTCTTCACATAGCTCCATGACACATGTCATCACAATGCTCCATGGCCTTCTCATCACAATGCTCCATGCCCTTGCCATCACAATGCTCCATTACCCCTGTCATAACAATGCTCCATGACCCCTGCCATCACGATGTTCCATGGCCTTGTTATCACAAGGCTCCATGACCCTTCTCATCACAATGCTCCAAGAACACTGTAATCACAATGCTCTATGCCCCTTTTCATCTCAATGATCCATGAACCCTGTCATCACAATGCACTATGCCCATCATCATAATGCTTCATGCTATTGTCATAACAATGAAATCAAAATGTTCCATGACCTCTGTCATAAAAATGCTCCAAACCCTTGTGATCACAATATTCCATAACACTTGTCATCACAATGCCCCAGGATGCTCGTCATCACAATTATCCATGGTCTTCTCATCACAATGCTCCATGACCTTCGTCATCACAATGCTCAATACACTTGTCATCAACATGCTCCCTGACACTTGTTGTCTGTATGCTCCTTGAACCCTGTCATGAGAAGGCTCCATGCCTTTTTCATCACAATGATCCATGCCCTTTTCATCACAATGCTCCAAGTCCCATGTAATAACAATGGTCCATGCCAATGTCATCACAAAGCTCAATGACACATGCCATCAGAATGCTCCTTGGTCTTCTCCTCACAATGCTCCATGCCCTTGTCTTCACAATGTTCCAAGACCCCTGAAATCACAATGCTCTATTCCCCTTTTAATCAGTATGCTCCATGAGACTTGTCATCACAAGGCTCCATGGTTTTGTCATCACAATGCTCCAGGACCTTGTCATCAGAATGCTTCACGACCTTGTCATCAAATTTTTCAATGGCCCTTGTCATCATAATGCTCCAAACCCTAATCATCACAATGCTCCATTATATTTGTCATCACAATCCTCCATTACATTTGGTATCACAAAGCTCCATGCCATTGTCATCGCCATGGACCATGACATATGTCATCACAATGCTCCCTGACACCTGTCTTCACAATACTCCATGACCTTATCATCACAATGCTCCATGCCCTTGTCATCACAATGCACCATGCCCACTCTCATCACAATAATCTATGAAACTTGTCAGACCAATGCTCCATGCCACTGTCATCACAATGCTCCATGCCCTTGTCATCACAATGCTCCATGACCCCTGTCATCACAATGCTCCGTGACTCCAGTCATCACAATGCTTCATAACGTTTGTCATCAAAATGGTCCATGCCCTCGTCATCACAAGGTTTTGTGACCTTTGTAACCACAATGCTCCATGAACTTTTCATCACAATTCTCTGAGAAACTTGTCATCACAATGCTCCATGTCTTTGTCAGAACAATGCTCCATGAACATTGTCATCACAATGTGCCACGCGCATTTCATCACAACGTTGCAAACCATGTCATTGCAATGCTCCATAAACCTTGTAATCACAATGGTCCATGCACTTCTCATCAAAATGCTCTCTCACCAGAGATATCACAATGTTCCATCACTAGTCATCACAATACACCCTCGTCCTTGTAATCACAATGGTCCATGACACTCTCATCACAATGCTACATCCCCTTATCATCACAATGTTCCATGACCCCTACCATCACAATGTCCAATAAGCCCTGTCATCAAAATGCTCCATGATCCTTTCCAACCCAAAGCTCCAAGACCCCTGACATCACAATGTTCTATAACCCCTGCCATCAAAATGTTCCATTACACTTTTTATCAAATTGCTGCATGACCCGGTCATCAAAATGTTCCCTGCCCTTCTCATCAAAATGCTCCATGACTTCTCATCACAAAGCTCCAAGACCCTTGGCATCACAATACTCCATGTCATTGTCATCACAATGCTCCATGCTCCTTGAAATCAAAATGATCCATGACCTCTGTCATCACAATGCTCCAAACCCTTGTGATCACAATGTTCCATAACACTTGTCCTCACAACGCTCCAAGATGCCTGTCATCACAATACTCCATGCCCTTTTCATCACAATGCTCCATGACCTTTGTCACCACAATTCTCAATACACTTGTCATCACAATGCTCCCTGACAATTGTCATCAGAATGCTCCTTGAACCCTGTCACGAAAAGGCTCCATGCCTTTTTCCTCACAATGCCCCATGCCATTTTCATCACAATGCTCCATGCCATTGTCATCAAAATACTCCACAAGCTTGTCATCAGAATGCTCCATGTCCCTTGTCATCACAATTCGCCATGCACTTGTCAGCACAATGCTCCCTGACCCTTGTCATTGCAATGCTCCAAGCCATTGTCATCACAATGCTCCATTACCTTTGTCATCAGAATCCTCCCTGACACTTGGCATCACAATGCTCCATGCCATCCTCATCAAAATGGACCATTACATACGTGATCACAATGCTCCCTGACACGTGTCTTCACAGTATGGCATGACCTGGTCATCACAATGCTCCATGCCCTTGTCATCACCGTGTGCCATTCCAACTCTCATCGCAATACTCCATGAAAGTTATTAGACCAATGTTCCATGCCCTTGTCATCACAATGCTCCATGCCCTTGTTTCACAATGCTCCATGACCCCTGACATCAAAATGCTCTGTGACTCCAGTCATCACAATGCTTTATGACATTTGTCATCACAATGGTCCTTGCCCTCGTCATCAACAGTCTCTGTGACCTTTTTAACCACAATGCTCCATGAACTTTTCATCACAATACTCTTTGACCCTTGTCATCACAATGCTCTATGCCTTTCTCAGCACAATGCTCCATGAACCTTGTCATCACAATGCTCCATGCGCTTGTCAGCACAGTGCTCCATGACACATGTCATCACAATGCACCATGCGCTTGTCATCACAGTGATCCACAACATTGTCATCACAATGCTCCATAAAATTTGTCATCACAATGTTCCATGCACTTCTCATCAAAATGCTCTCTCACCACTGATATCACAATGCTACATCACTATTTGTCACAATACTCCCTCACCCCTGTCATCACAATGTTCCATGACTCCTGTCATCACAATGCTACATGCACTTATCATCACAATGTTCGATGACCCCTGAAATCACTATGTTCCCTAACACCTGTCGTCAAAATGTTCCATGACACTTTTCATCAAATTGCTCCATGACCCTGTCATCAGAATGCTCCCTGCCCTTCTCATCACAATGCACAACGCCCTTGCCATCAAAATGCTCCATGACCTTTGTCATCACAAAGATCCATGACTCTTGGCATCACAATGCTCCATGTCATTGTCATCTCAATGCTCCATGAACGCTCTCATCACATTGCTCCATGCCCTTGTCTTCACATAGCTCCATGACACATGTCATCAGAATGCTCCATGGCCTTCTCATCACAATGCTCCAAGCCCTGGCCATCACAATGATCCATTACACCTGTCATAACAATGCTCCATGACCACTGCCATCACGATGATCCATGGCCTTGTCATCACAAGGCTCCATGACCCTTCCCATCACAATGCTCTATGCCCCTTTTCATCTCAATGATCCATGAACCCTGTCATCACAATGCACTATGCCCATCATCATAATGCTTCATGCTATTGTCATAACAACGAAATCAAAATGTTCCATGACCTCTGTCATAACAATGTTCCAAACCCTTGTGATCACAATATTCCAAAACTCTTGTCATCACAATGCCCCAGGATGCTCGTCATCACAATTATCCATGGTCTTCTCATCACAATGCTCCATGACCTTCGTCATCACAATGCTCAATACACTTGTCATCAACATGCTCCCTGACACTTGTGGTCTGTATGCTCCTTGAACCCTGTCATGACAAGGCTCCATGCCTTTTTCATCACAATGATCCATGCCCTTTTCATCACAATGCTCCAAGTCCCATGTAATCAAATTGGTCCATGCCATTGTCATCACAAAGCTCAATGACGCATGCCATCAGAATGCTCCTTGGTCTTCTCCTCACAATGCTCCATGCCCTTGTCTTCACAATGTTCCAAGACCCCTGTAATCACAATGCTCCATTCCCCTTTTAATCAGTATGCTCCATGAGACTTGTCATCACAAGGCTCCATGGTTTTGTCATCACAATGCTCCAGGACCTTGTCATCACAATGCTTCACGACTTTGTCATCAAAATTTTTTATGTCCCTTGTCATCATAATGTTCCAAACCCTAATCATCACAATGCTCCATTATATTTGTCATCACAATCCTCCATTACATTTGGTATCACAAAGCTCCATGCCATTGTCATCGCCATGGACCATGACATATGACATCACAATGCTCCCTGACACCTGTCTTCACAATACTCCATGACCTTATCCTCACAATGCTCCATGCCTTTGTCATCACAATGCACCATGCCCACTCTCATCACAATAATCTATGAAATTTGTGAGACCAATGCTCATTGCCACTGTCATCACAATGCTCCATGCCCTTGTCATCACAATGCTCCATGACCCATGTCATCAAAATGCTCCGTGAATCCAGTCATCACAATGCTTCATAACGTTTGTCATCACAATGGTCCATGCCCACGTCATCACAAGGCTCTGTGACCTTTGTAACCACAATGCTCCATGAACATTTCATCACAATTCTCTGAGAAACTTGTCATCACAATGCTCCATGTCTTTGTCAGAACAATGCTCCATGACAATTGTCATCACAATGTGCCACGCGCATTTCATCACAACGTTCCAAACCTTGTCATTGCAATGCTCCATAAACCTTGTAATCACAATGGTCCATGCACTTCTCATCAAAATGCTCTCTCACAAGAGATATCACAATGTTCCATCAGTAGTCATCACAATACACCCTCGTCCTTGTATTCACAATGTTCCATGACACTGTCATCACAATGCTACATCCCCTTATCATCCCAATGTTCCATGACCCCTGCCATCACAATGTTCCATAAGCCCTGTCATCAAAATGCTCCATGACCCTTTCCATCCCGAAGCTCCAAGACCCCTGACATCACAATGTTCTATAACCCCTGCCATCAAAATGTTCCATTACACTTTTTATCAAATTGCTGCATGACCCGGTCATCAAAATGTTCCCTGCCCTTCTCATCAAAATGCTCCATGACTTGTCATCACAAAGCTCCAAGACCCTTGGCATCACAATGCTCCTTGTCATTGTCATCACAATGCTCCATGAACCCTCTCATCACATTGCTCCATGCCCTTGTCATCACACAGCTCCGTGACACTTGTCGTCACAATGCTCGATGCCTTTCTCATCACAATGCTCCATGCCCTTGTCATTACAGTCCTGAAAGACCCATGTATCACAGTGTTCCGTGCCCTTGTCATCACAATGCTCCATGCCCACTCTCATCACAATAATCCATGAAACATTTCAGACCAAATTTCTATACCCTTCTCATCACAATGCTCCATTACCCCTGTCATAACAATGCACCATGACACCTGCCATCACAATGCACCATGACACCTGCCATCACAATGATCCACGGCCAAGTCATCACAAGGTTCCATGATAATTCTCATCACAATGCTCAAGCCACCTGATATCACAATGCTCCATGCCCTTGTCATCACAAATCTCCATGACGCATGTCATCAGAATGTTCCATGGCTTTCTCATCACAATGCTCCATGCCCTTGTCATCACAATGCTCCAAGACCCTTGTCATCACAATGCTCAATAGCCAATATCATCACAATGCTCCATGACCACTGTCATCACAACACTCCATGACACCTGACAGCACAATGATCCAGGACTCTTGTCATCACAATGCTCCATTCCCTTGTCGTCACAATGCTACATGACACCTGTCATCACAACTCTCCATGAATATTTTCAGCCCAGTGCTCCATGACCCTTGTCATCACAATGCTCCATGCCCCATTTCATCTCAATGCTCCATGAAATCTGTCATCACAATGCTCCAAGACCCTTGTAATCACAATGCTCCATGCCCCTTTTCATCTCAATGCTCCATGAACCCTGTCATCACAATGCACCATGCCCATCATCATAATGCTTCAGGCTATTGTCATCACAATGAAATCAATATTCTGAATGACCTCTGTCATCATAATGCTCCAAACGCTTGTGATCACAATGTTGCATAACACGTATCATCACAACACCCCATGACGCTCATCATCACAATTATCCATGGTCTTCTCATCACAATGCTCCATGATCTTTTTCATCACAATTCTCAATACACTTGTCATCACAATGCTCCCTGACCCTTGCCGTCAGTATGCTCCTTGAACCCTGTCATGACAAGGTTCCATGCATTTTTCATTACAATGATCCATGACCATTTCATCACAATGCTCCAAGGTCACTGTAAACACAATGCTCCATAACCTTGTCATCACAAAACTCCATGACGCATGTCATCAGTATGCTCCATGGCTTTCTCATCACAATGCTCTATGCCCTAGTCATAACAATGCTCCAAAACCCCTGTAATCACAATGTTCCATGCCCCTTTTCATCAGAATGCTCCATGAGACTTGCCATCACAAGTCTCCATGGTCTTCTCATCACAATGTTCCAGGACCTTGACATCACCATGATCCATTCCCTTGTCATCACAATGCTCCATGACCCCTGTCATCACAATAATCCATGAACATTTTCAGCCCAATGCTCCACGACCTTCTCATCACAATGCTCCATTGCCAATATCATCACAATGCTCCATGACCACTGTCATCACAACACTCCATGACACCTGACAACACAATGATCCAGGACTCTTGTCATCACAATGCCCCATTCCCTTGTCGTCACAATGCTACATGACACCTGTCATCACAACTCTCCATGAACATTTTCAGCCCAGTGCTCCATGACCCTTGTCATCACAATGATCCATGCCCTTGTCATCCCAATGCTCCATGACACCTGTATTCACAATGCTCCTTGACGCTTGTCATCACAGTTCTCCATGAAACATGTCATCACAATGCTCCATGCCTTTGTCAGCAAACTGCTACATGACCTTGTCATTACAATGCTCTATGCACTTGTCATCACAATACTCCATTTCCATTGTCATCACAATCCTCCATGAACTTTGGGATCACATTGCTTCATGCCGTTGTCATCACAATGCTCCATGCTCCTTGAAATCAAAATGATCCATGACCTCTGTCATCACAATGCTCCAAACCCTTGTGATCACAATGTTCCATAACACTTGTCATCACAACGCTCCATGATGCCTGTCATCACAATACTCCATGCGCTTTTCATCGCAATGCTCCGTGACCTTTGTCACCACAATTCTCAATACACTTCTCATCACAATGCTCCCTGACACTTTTCATCAGAATGCTCCATGAACCCTGTCACGAAAAGGCTCCATGCCTTTTTCATCACAATGCCCCATGCCATTTTCATCACAATGCTCCATGCCATTGTCATCAAAATACTCCACAAGCTTGTCATCAGATTGCTCCATGACCCTTGTCATCACAATTCTTCTTGCACTTGTCAGCACAATGCTCCCTGACCCTTGTCATCACAATGCTCCAAGCCATTGTCATCACAATGCTCCATTACCTTTGTCATCAGAATCCTCCCTGACACTTGGCATCACAATGCTCCATGCCATCCTCATCACAATGGGCCATTACATATGTGATCACAATGCTCACTGACACCTGTCTTCACAATAAGGCATGACCTGGTCATCACAATGCTCCATGCCCTTGTCATCACAGTGTGCCATTCCAACTCTCATCGCAATACTCCATGAAAGTTATTAGACCAGTGTTCCATGCCCTTGTCATCACAATGCTCCATGTCCTTGTTATCACAATGCTCCATGACCCCTGTCATCACAATGCTCCGTGTCTCCAGTCATCACAATGCTCCATGCCCTTGTCATCACAATGCTCCAAGACCCTTGTCATCACAATGCTCCATGCCCCATTTCATCTCAATGCTCCATGAAATCTGTCATCACAATGCTCCGAGACCCTTGTAATCACAATGCTCCATGCCCCTTTTCATCTCAATGCTTCATGAACCCTGTCATCACAATACACCATGCCCATCATCATAATGCTTCAGGCTATTGTCATCACAATGAAATCAATATTCTGCATGACCTCTGTCATCATAATGCTCCAAACCCTTGTGATCACAATGTTGCATAACATGTATCATCACAACACCCCATGACGCTCATCATCACAATTATCCATGGTCTTCTCATCACAATGCTCCATGATCTTTGTCATCACAATGCTCAATACACTTGTCATCACAATGCTCCCTGCCCTTTGTCGTCAGTATGCTCCTTGAAGCCTGTCATGACAAGTTTCCATGCATTTTTCATTACAATGATCCATGACCATTTCATCACAATGCTCCAAGGTCCCTGTAATCACAATGCTCCATGCCCTTGTCATCACAAAACTCCATGACGCATGTCATCAGAATGCTCCATGGCCTTCTCATCACAATGCTCTATGCCCTAGTCATAACAATGCTCCAAGACCCCTGTAAACACAATGCTCCATGCCCCTTTTCATCAGAATGCTCCATGAGACTTGCCATCACAAGTCTCCATGGTCTTCTCATCACAATGTTCCTGGACCTTGACATCACCATGATCCATTCCCTTGTCATCACAATGCTCCATGACCCCTGTCATCACAATAATCCATGAACATTTTCAGCCCAATGCTCCACGACTTTCTCATCACAATGCTCCATTGCCAATATCATCACAATGCTCCATGACCACTGTCATCACAACACTCCATGACACCTGACAACACAATGATCCAGGACTCTTGTCATCACAATGCTCCATTAACTTGTCGTCACAATGCTACATGACACCTGTCATCACAACTCTCCATGAACATTTTCAGCCCAGTGCTCCATGACCCTTTTCATCGCAATGATCCATGCCCTTGTCATCCCAATGCTCCAAGACCCCTGTATTCACAATGCTCCTTGACGCTTGTCATCACAGTGCTCCATGAAACATGTCATCACAATGCTCCATGCCTTTGTCAGCAAAATGCTACATGACCTTGTCATTGCAATGCTCTATGCACTTGTCATCACAATACTCCATTTCCATTGTCATCACAATCCTCCATGAACTTTGGGATCACATTGCTTCATGCCCTTGTCATCACAATGCTCCATGCTCCTTGAAATCAAAATGATCCATGACCTCTGTCATCACAATGCTCCAAACCCTTGTGATCACAATGTTCCATAACACTTGTCATCACAACGCTCCATGATGCCTGTCATCACAATAATCCATGCCCTTTTCATCACAATGCTCCATGACTTTTGTCACCACAATTCTCAATACACTTGTCATCACAATGCTCCCTGACACTTGTCATCAGAATGCTCCTTGAACCCTGTCACGAAAAGGCTCCATGCCTTTTTCATCACAATGCCCCATGCTATTTTCATCACAATGCTCCATGCCATTGTCATCAAAATACTCCACAAGCTTGTCATCAGAATGCTCCATGACCCTTGTCATCACAATTCTCCATGCACTTGTCAGCACAATGCTCCCTGACCCTTATCATCACAATGCTCCAAGCCATTGTCATCACAATGCTCCATTACCTTTGTCATCAGAATCCTCCCTGACACTTGGCATCACAATGCTCCATGCCATCCTCATCACAATGGGCCATTACATATGTGATCACAATGCTCCCTTACACCTGTCTTCACAATACGGCATGATCTGGTCATCACAATGCTCCATGCCCTTGTCATCACAGTGTGCCATTCCAACTCTCATCGCAATACTCCATGAAAGTTATAAGACCAATGTTCCATGCCCTTGTTATCCGAATGCTCCATGACCCCTGTCATCACAATGCTCCGTGTCTCCAGTCATCACAATGCTTCATGACCTTTGTCATCACAATGGTCCATGCCCTCGTCATCAACAGTCTCTGTGACATTTTTAGCCACAATGCTCCATGAAATTTTCATCACAATGCTCTTTGACCCTTGTCATCACAATACTCTATGCCTTTTTCAGCACAATGCTCCATGACCCATGTCATCACAATGCTCCATGTGCTTGTCAGCACAATGCTCCATGACACATGTCATCACAATGCACCATGCGCTTTTCATCACAGTGCTCCACAACATTGTCATCACAATGCTCCATAAAATTTGTCATCACAATGCTCCATGCATTTCTCATCAAAATGCCCTCTCACCACTGATATCACCATGCTACATCACTATTTGTCACAATACTCCCTCACCCCTGTCATCACAATGTTCCATGACTCCTGTCATCACAATGCTACATGCACTTATCATCACAATGTTCGATGATCCCTGAAATCACAATGTTCCATAGCACCTGTCATCAAAATGTTCCATGACACTTTTCATCAAATTGCTCCATGACCCTGTCATCAGAATGCTCCCTGCCCTTCTCATCACAATGCACAACGCCCTTGCCATCAAAATGCTCCATGACCTTTGTCATCACAAAGATCCATGACCCTTGGCATCACAGTGCTCCATGTCATTGTCATCACAATGCTCCATGAACGATCTCATCACATTGCTCCATGCCCTTGTCTTCACATAGCTCCATGACACATGTCATCAGAATGCTCCATGGCCTTCTCATCACAATGCTCCATGCCCTTGCCATCACAGTGCTCCATTACCACTGTCATAACAATGCTCCATGACCCCTGCCATCACGATGTTCCATGGACTTGTCATCACAAGGCTCCATGAACCTTCTCATCACAATGCTCCAAGAACACTGTAATCACAATACTCTATGCCCCTTTTCATCTCAATGATCCATGAACCCTGTCATCACAATGCACTATGCCCATCATCATAATGCTTCATGCTATTGTCATAACAATGAAATCAAAATGTTCCATGACCTCTGTCATAACAATGCTCCAAACCCTTGTGATCACAATATTCCATAACACTTGTCATCACAATGCCCCAGGATGCTCGTCATCACAATTATCCATAGTCTTCTCATCACAATGCTCCATGACCTTCGTCATCACAATGCTCAATACACTTGTCATCAACATGCTCCCTGATACTTGTTGTCTGTATGCTCCTTGAACCCTGTCATGACAAGGCTCCATGCCTTTTTCATCACAATGATCCATGCACTTTTCATCACAATGCTCCAAGTCCCATGTAATCACAATGGTCCATGCCATTGTCATCACAAAGCTCAATGATGCATGCCATCAGAATGCTCCTTGATCTTCTCCGCACAATGCTCCATGCCCTTGTCTTCACAATGTTCCAAGACCCCTGTAATCACAATGCTCCATTCCCCTTTTAATCAGTATGCTCCATGAGACTTGTCATCACAAGGCTCCATTGTTCTGTTTTCACAATGCTCCAGGACCTTGTCATCACAATGCTTCACGACCTTGTCATCAAAATTTTCAATGGCCCTTGTCATCATAATGCTCCAAACCCTAATCATCACAATGCTCCATTATATTTGTCATCACAATCCTCCATTACATTTGGTATCACAAAGCTCCATGCCATTGTCATCGCCATGGACCATGACATATGTCATCACAATGCTCCCTGACACCTGTCTTCACAATACTCCATGACCTTATCATCACAATGCTCCATGCCCTTGTCATCACAATGCACCATGCCCACTCTCATCACAATAATCTATGAAACTTGTCAGACCAATGCTCCATGCCACTGTCATCACAATGCTCCATGCCCTTGTCATCACAATGCTCCATGACCCCTGTCATCACAATGCTCCGTGACTCCAGTCATCACAATGCTTCATAACGTTTGTCATCACAGTTGTCCATGCCCGCGTCATCACAAGGCTCTGTGACCTTTGTAACCACAATTCTCCATGAACTTTTCATCACAATTCTCTGAGAAACTTGTCATCACAATGCTCCATGTCTTTGTCAGAACAATGCTCCATGACCATTGTCATCACAATGTGCCACGCACATTTCATCACAACGTTCCAAACCTTGTCATTGCAATGCTCCATAAACCTTGTAATCACAGTGGTCCATGCACTTCTCATCAAAATGCTCTCTCACAAGAGATATCACAATGTTCCATCATTAGTCATCACAATACACCCTCATCCTTGTAATCACAATGTTCCATGACCCTGTCATCACAATGCTACATCCCCTTATCATCACAATGTTCCATGACCCCTGCCATCACAATGTTCCATAAGCCCTGTCATCAAAATGCTCCATGACCCTTTCCATCCCAAAGAGCCAAGACCCCTGACATCAAAATGTTCTATAACCACTGCCATCAAAATGTTCCATTACACTTTTTATCAAATTGCTGCATGACCAGGTCATCAAAATGCTCCCTGCCCTTCTCATCAAAAGGCTCCATGACTTGTCATCACAAAGCTCCAAGACCCTTGGCATCACAATGCTCCATGTCATTGTCATCACAATGCTCCATGAACCCTCTCATCACATTGCTCCATGCCCTTGTCATCACACAGCTCCATGACACTTGTCATCACAATGCTTGATGCCCTTCTCATCACAATGCTCCATGCCCTTTTCATTACAGTCCTGCATGACCCATGTATCAGAGTGTTCCGTGCCCTTGTCATCACAATGCTCCATGCCCACTCTCATCACAATAATCCATGAAACATTTCAGACCAAAGTTCCATACCCTTCTCATCACAATGCTCCATTACCCCTGTCATAACAATGCACCATGACACCTGGCATCACAATGATCCACGGCCTAGTCATCACAAGGTTCCATGATAATTCTCATCACAATGCTCAAGACCCCTGATACCACAATGCTCCATGCCCTTGTCATCACAAAGCTCCATGACGCATGTCATCAGAATGTTCCATGGCCTTCTCATCACAATGCTCCATGCCCTTGTCATCAAAATGCTCCAAGACCCTTGTCATCACAATGCTCCATGCCCCATTTCATCTCAATGCTCCATGAAATCTGTCATCACAATGCTCCGAGACCCTTGTAATCACAATGCTCCATGCCCCTTTTCATCTCAATGCTTCATGAACCCTGTCATCACAATGCACCATGCCCATCATCATAATGCTTCAGGCTATTGTCATCACAATGAAATCAATATTCTGCATGACCTCTGTCATCATAATGCTCCAAACCCTTGTGATCACAATGTTGCATAACACGTATCATCACAACACCCCATGACGCTCATCATCACAATTATCCATGGTCTTCTCATCACAATGCTCCATGATCTTTGTCATCACAATTCTCAATACACTTGTCATCACAATGCTCCCTGCCCCTTGTCGTCAGTATGCTCCTTGAAGCCTGTCATGACAAGTTTCCATGCATTTTTCATTACAATGATCCATGACCATTTCATCACAATGCTTCAAGGTCCCTGTAATCACAATGCTCCTTGCCCTTGTCATCACAAAACTCCATGACGCATGTCATCAGAATGCTCCATGGCCTTCTCATCACAATGCTCTATGCCCTAATCATAACAATGCTCCAAGACCCCTGTAATCACAATGCTCCATGCCCCTTTTCATCAGAATGCTCCATGAGACTTGCCATCACAAGTCTCCATGGTCTTCTCATCACAATGTTCCTGGACCTTGACATCACCATGATCCATTCCCTTGTCATCACAATGCTCCATGACCCCTGTCATCACAATAATCCATGAACATTTTCAGCCCAATGCTCCACGACTTTCTCATCACAATGCTCCATTGCCAATATCATCACAATGCTCCATGACCACTGTCATCACAACACTCCATGACACCTGACAACACAATGATCCAGGACTCTTGTCATCACAATGCTCCATTAACTTGTCGTCACAATGCTACATGACACCTGTCATCACAACTCTCCATGAACATTTTCAGCCCAGTGCTCCATGACCCTTTTCATCGCAATGATCCATGCCCTTGTCATCCCAATGCTCCAAGACCCCTGTATTCACAATGCTCCTTGACGCTTGTCATCACAGTGCTCCATGAAACATGTCATCACAATGCTCCATGCCTTTGTCAGCAAAATGCTACATGACCTTGTCATTGCAATGCTCTATGCACTTGTCATCACAATACTCCATTTCCATTGTCATCACAATCCTCCATGAACTTTGGGATCACATTGCTTCATGCCCTTGTCATCACAATGCTCCATGCTCCTTGAAATCAAAATGATCCATGACCTCTGTCATCACAATGCTCCAAACCCTTGTGATCACAATGTTCCATAACACTTGTCATCACAACGCTCCATGATGCCTGTCATCACAATACTCCATGCCCTTTTCATCACAATGCTCCATGACTTTTGTCACCACAATTCTCAATACACTTGTCATCACAATGCTCCCTGACACTTGTCATCAGAATGCTCCTTGAACCCTGTCACGAAAAGGCTCCATGCCTTTTTCATCACAATGCCCCATGCCATTTTCATCACAATGCTCCATGCCATTGTAATCAAAATACTCCACAAGCTTGTCATCAGAATGCTCCATGACCCTTGTCATCACAATTCTCCATGCACTTGTCAGCACAATGCTCCCTGACACTTGGCATCACAATGCTCCATGCCATCCTCATCACAATGGGCCATTACATATGTGATCACAATGCTCCCTGACACCTGTCTTCACAATACGGCATGACCTGGTCATCACAATGCTCCATGCCCTTGTCATCACAGTGTGCCATTCCAACTCTCATCGCAATACTCCATGAAAGTTATAAGACCAATGTTCCATGCCCTTGTTATCAGAATGCTCCATGACCCCTGTCATCACAATGCTCCGTGTCTCCAGTCATCACAATGCTTCATGACCTTTGTCATCACAGTGGTCCATGCCCTCGTCATCAACAGTCTCTGTGACATTTTTAGCCACAATGCTCCATGAAATTTTCATCACAATGCTCTTTGACCCTTGTCATCACAATACTCTATGCCTTTTTCAGCACAATGCTCCATGACCCATGTCATCACAATGCTCCATGTGCTTGTCAGCACAATGCTCCATGACACATGTCATCACAATGCACCATGCGCTTGTCATCACAGTGCTCCACAACATTGTCATCACAATGCTCCATAAAATTTGTCATCACAATGCTCCATGCATTTCTCATCAAAATGCTATCTCACCACTGATATCACAATGCTACATCTCTATTTGTCACAATACTCCCTCACCCCTGTCATCACAATGTTCCATGACTCCTGTCATCACAATGCTACATGCATTTATCATCACAATGTTCGATGATCCCTGAAATCACAATGTTCCATAGCACCTGTCATCAAAATGTTCCATGACACTTTTCATCAAATTGCTCCATGACCCTGTCATCAGAATGCTCCCTGCCCTTCTCATCACAATGCACAACGCCCTTGCCATCAAAATGCTCCATGACCTTTGTCATCACAAAGATCCATGACCCTTGGCATCACAGTGCTCCATGTCATTGTCATCACAATGCTCCTTGAACGATCTCATCACATTGCTCCATGCCCTTGTCTTCACATAGCTCCAGGACACATGTCATCAGAATGCTCCATGGCCTTCTCATCACAATGCTCCATGCCCTTGCCATCACAGTGCTCCATTACCACTGTCATAACAATGCTCCATGACCCCTGCCATCACGATGTTCCATGGCCTTGTCATCACAAGGCTCCATGACCCTTCTCATCACAATGCTCCAAGAACACTGTAATCACAATACTCTATGCCCCTTTTCATCTCAATGATCCATGAACCCTGTCATCACAATGCACTATGCCCATCATCATAATGCTTCATGCTATTGTCATAACAACGAAATCAAAATGTTCCATGACCTCTGTCATAACAATGCTCCAAACCCTTGTGATCACAATATTCCATAACACTTGTCATCACAATGCCCCAGGATGCTCGTCATCACAATTATCCATGGTCTTCTCATCACAATGCTCCATGACCTTCGTCATCACAATGCTCAATACACTTGTCATCAACATGCTCCCTGATACTTGTTGTCTGTATGCTCCTTGAACCCTGTCATGACAAGGCTCCATGCCTTTTTCATCACAATGATCCATGCCCTTTTCATCACAATGCTCCAAGTCCCATGTAATCACAATGGTCCATGCCATTGTCATCACAAAGCTCAATGACGCATGCCATCAGAATGCTCCTTGATCTTCTCCGCACAATGGTCCATGCCCTTGTCTTCACAATGTTCCAAGACCCCTGTAATCACAATGCTCCATTCCCCTTTTAATCAGTATGCTCCATGAGACTTGTCATCACAAGGCTCCATAGTTCTGTTATCACAATGCTCCAGGACCTTGTCATCACAATACTTCACGACCTTGTCATCAAAATTTTCAATGGCCCTTGTCATCATAATGCTCCAAACCCTAATCATCACAATGCTCCATTATATTTGTCATCACAATCCTCCATTACATTTGGTATCACAAAGCTCCATGCCATTGTCATCGCCATGGACCATGACATATGTCATCACAATGTTCCCTGACACCAGTCTTCACAATACTCCATGACCTTATCATCACAATGCTCCATGCCCTTGTCATCACAATGCACCATGCCCACTCTCATCACAATAATCTATGAAACTTGTCAGACCAATGCTCCATGCCACTGTCATCACAATGCTCCATGCCCTTGTCATCACAATGCTCCATGACCCCTGTCATCACAATGCTCCGTGACTCCAGTCATCACAATGCTTCATAACGTTTGTCATCACAGTTGTCCATGCCCGCGTCATCACAAGGCTCTGTGACCTTTGTAACCACAATGCTCCATGAACTTTTCATCACAATTCTCTGAGAAACTTGTCATCACAATGCTCCATGTCTTTGTCAGAACAATGCTCCATGACCATTGTCATCACAATGTGCCACGCGCATTTCTTCACAACGTTCCAAACCTTGTCATTGCAATGCTCCATAAATCTTGTAATCACAAAGGTCCATGCACTTCTCATCAAAATGCTCTCTCACCAGAGATATCACAATGTTCAATCACTAGTCATCACAATACACCATCGTCCTTGTAATCACAATGTTCCATGATACTGTCATCACAATGCTACATCCCCTTATCATCACAATGTTCCATGACCCCTGCCATCACAATGTTCCATAAGCCCTGTCATCAAAATGCTCCATGACCCTTTTCATCCCAAAGCTCCAAGACCCCTGACATCACAATGTTCTATAACCCCTGCCATCAAAATGTTCCATTACACATTTATCAAATTGCTGCATGACACGGTCATCAAAATGTTCCCTGACCTTCTCATCAAAATGCTCCATGACTTGTCATCACAATGCTCCAAGACCCTTGGCATCACAATGCTCCATGTCATTGTCATCACAATGCTCCATGAACCCTCTCATCACATTGCTCCATGCCCTTGTCGTCACACAGCTCCGCGACACTTGTCATCACAATGCTCGATGCCTTTCTCATCACAATGCTCCATGCCCTTGTCATTACAGTCCTGCATGACCCATGTATCACAGTGTTCCGTGCCCTTGTCATCACAATGCTCCATGCCCACTCTCATCACAATAATCCATGAAACATTTCTGACCAAATTTCTATACCCTTCTCATCACAATGCTCCATTACCCCTGTCATAACAATGCACCATGACACCTGCCATAACAATGCACCATGACACCTGCCATCACAATGATCCACGGCCTAATCATTACAAGGTTCCATGATAATTCTCGTCACAATGCTCAAGACCCCTGATATCACAATGCTCCATGCCCTGGTCATCACAAAGCTCCATGACGCATGTCATCAGAATGTTCCATGGCCTTCTCATCACAATGCTCCATGCCCTTGTCATCACAATGCTCCAAGACCCTTGTCATCACAATGCTCCATGCCCCATTTCATCTCAATGCTCCATGAAATCTGTCATCACAATGCTTCAAGCCCCTTGTAATCACAATGCTCCATGCCCCTTTTCATCTCAATGCTCCATGAACCCTGTCATCACAATGCACCATGCCCATCATCATAATGCTTCAGGCTATTGTCATCACAATGAAATCAATATTCTGCATGACCTCTGTCATCATAATGCTCCAAACACTTGTGATCACAATGTTGCATAACACGTATCATCACAACACCCCATGACGTTCATCATCACAATTATCCATGGACTTCTCATCACAATGCTCCATGATCTTTGTCATCACAATGCTCAATACACTTGTCATCACAATGCTCCCTGACCCTTGCCGTCAGTATGCTCCTTGAACCCTGTCACGACAAGTTTCCATGCATTTTTCATCACAATGATCCATGACCATTTCATCACAATGCTCCACTGTCCCTGTAAACACAATGCTCCATACCCTTGTCATCACAAAACTCCATGACACATGTCATCAGAATGTTCCATGGCTTTCTCATCACAATGCTCTATGCCCTAGTCATAACAATGCTCCAAGACCCCTGTAATCACAATGTTCCATGCCCCTTTTCATCAGAATGCTCCATGAGACTTGCCATCACAAGTCTCCATGGTCTTCTCATCACAATGTTCCAGGACCTTGACATCACCATGATCCATTCCCTTGTCATCACAATGCTCTATGACCCCTGTCATCACAATAATCCATGAACATTTTCAGCCCAATGCTCCACGACCTTCTCATCACAATGCTCCATGGCCAATATCATCACAATGCTCCATGACCACTGTCATCACAACACTCCATGACACCTGACAACACAATGATCCAGGACTCTTGTCATCACAATGCTCCATTAACTTGTCGTCACAATGCTACATGACACCTGTCATCACAACTCTCCATGAACATTTTCAGCCCAGTGCTCCACGACCCTTGTCATCACAATGATCCATGCCCTTGTCATCCCAATGCTCCATGACCCCTGTATTCACAATGTTCCGTGACGCTTGTCAACACAGTGCTCCATGACACATGTCATCACAATGTTCCATGCCTTTGTCAGCAAACTGCTACCTGACCTTGTCATTACAATGCTCTATGCACTTTTCATCACAATACTCCATTTCCATTGTCATCACAATCCTCCATGAACTTTGGGATCACATTGCTTCATGCCGTTGTCATCACAATGCTCCATGCTCCTTGAAATCAAAATGATCCATGACCTCTGTCATCACAATGCTCCAAACCCTTGTGATCACAATGTTCCATAACACTTGTCATCACAACGCTCCATGATGCCTGTCATCACAATACTCCATGCCCTTTTCATCACAATGCTCCATGACTTTGTCACCACAATTCTCAATACACTTGTCATCACAATGCTCCCTGACACTTGTCATCAGAATGCTCCTTGAAACCTGTCACGAAAAGGCTCCATGCCTTTTTCATCACAATGCCCCATGCCATTTTCATCACAATGCTCCATGCCATTGTCATCAAAATACTCCACAAGCTTGTCATCAGAATGCTCCATGTCCCTTGTCATCACAATTCGCCATGCACTTGTCAGCACAATGCTCCCTGACCCTTGTCATTGCAATGCTCCAAGTCATTGTCATCACAATGCTCCATTACCTTTGTCTTCAGAATCCTCCCTGACACTTGGCATCACAATGCTCCATGCCATCCTCATCACAATGGGCCATTACATATGTGATCACAATGCTCCCTGACACCTGTCTTCACAATACTCCATGACCTTATCATCACAATGCTCCATGCCCTTGTCCTCACAATGCACCATGCCCACTCTCATCACAATAATCTATGAAACTTGTCATACCAATGCTCCATGCCACTGTCATCACAATGCTCCATGCCCTTGTTATCACAATGCTCCATGACCCCTGTCATCACAATGCTCCGTGACTCCAGTCATCACAATGCTTCATGACCTTTGTCATCACAATGGTCCATGCCCTCGTCATCAACAGTCTCTGTGACATTTTTAACCACAATGCTCAATGAAATTTTCATCACAATGCTCTTTGACCCTTGTCATCACAATGCTCTATGCCTTTCTCAGCACAATGCTCCATGACCCTTGTCATCACAATGCTCCATGCGCTTGTCAGCACAATGCTCCATGACACATGTCATCACAATGCACCATGCGCTTGTCATCACAGTGCTCCACAACATTGTCATCACAATGCTCCATAAAATTTGTCATCACAATGTTCCATGCACTTCTCATCAAAATGCTCTCTCACCACTGATATCACAATGCTACATCACTATTTGTCACAATACTCCCTCACCCCTGTCATCACAATGTTCCATGACTCCAGGCATCACAATGCTACATGCACTTATCATCACAATGTTCGATGACCCCTGAAATCACAATGTTCCATAACACCTGTCATCAAAATGTTCCATGACACTTTTCATCAAATTGCTCCATGAACCTGTCATCAGAATGCTCCCTGTCCTTCTCATCACAATGCACAACGCCCTTGCCATCAAAATGCTCCATGACCTTTGTCATCACAAAGATCCATGACCCTTGGCATAACAATGCTCCATGTCATTGTCATCACAATGATCCATGAATGCTCTCATCACATTGCTCCATGCCCTTGTCTTCACATAGCTCCATGACACATGTCATCAGAATGCTCCATGGCCTTCTCATCACAATGCTCCAAGCCATGGCCATCACAATGCTCCATTACACCTGTCATAACAATGCTCCATGACACTTGACATCACGATGATCCATGGCCTTGTCATCACAAGGCTCCATGACCCTTCTCATCACAATGCTCCAAGAACACTGTACTCACCATGCTCTATGCCCCTTTTCATCTCAATGATCCATGAACCCTGTCATCACAATACACTATGCCCATCATCATAATGCTTCATGCTATTGTCATAACAACGAAATCAAAATGTTCCATGACTTCTGTCATAACAATGCTCCAAACCCTTGTGATCACAATATTCCATAACACTTGTCATCACAATGCCCCAGGATGCTCGTCATCACAATTATCCATGGTCTTCTCATCACAATGCTCCATGACCTTCGTCATCACAATGCTCAATACACTTGTCATCAACATGCTCCCTGACACTTGTTGTCTGTATGCTCCTTGAACCCTGTCATGACAAGGCTCCATGCCTTTTTCATCACAATGATCCATGCCCTTTTCATCACAATGCTCCAAGTCCCATGTAATCACAATGGTCCATGCCATTGTCATCACAAAGCTCAATGACGCATGCCATCAGAATGCTCCTTGGTCTTCTCCTCACAATGCTCCATGCCCTTGTCTTCACAATGTTCCAAGACCCCTGTAATTACAATGCTCCATTCCCCTTTTAATCAGTATGCTCCATGAGACTTGTCATCACAAGGCTCCACGGTTTTGTCATCACAATGCTCCAGGACCTTGTCATCACAATGTTTCACGACCTTGTCATCAAAATTTTCTATGGCCCTTGTCATCATAATGTTCCAAACCCTAATCATCACAATGCTCCATTATATTTGTCATCACAATCCTCCATTACATTTGGTATCACAAAGCTCCATGCCATTGTCATCGCCATGGACCATGACATATGACATCACAATGCTCCCTGACACCTGTCTTCACAATACTCCATGACCTTATCATCACAATGCTCCATGCCTTTGTCATCACAATGCACCATGCCCACTCTCATCACAATAATCTATGAAACTTGTGAGACCAATGCTCCATGCCACTGTCATCACAATGCTCCATGCCCTTGTCATCACAATGCTCCATGACCCCTGTCATCAAAATGCTCTGTGACTCCAGTCATCACAATGCTTCATAACGTTTGTCATAACAATGGTCCATGCCCGCGTCATCACAAGGCTCTGTGACCTTTGTAACCACAATACTCCATGAAATTTTCATCACAATTCTCTGAGAAACTTGTTTTCACAATGCTCCATGTCTTTGTCAGAACAATGCTCCATGACAATTGTCATCACAATGTGCCACGCGCATTTCATCACAACGTTCCAAACCTTGTCATTGCAATGCTCCATAAACCTTGTAATCACAATGGTCCATGCACTTTTCATCAAAATGGTCTCTCACCAGAGATATCACAATGTTCCTTCAATAGTCATCACAATACACCCTCGTCCTTGAAATCACAATGTTCCATGACACTGTCATCACAATGCTACATCCCCTTATCATCACAATGTTCCATGACCCCTGCCATCACAATGTTCCATAAGCCCTGTCATCAAAATGCTCCATGACCCTTTCCATCCCAAAGCTCCAAGACCCCTGACATCACAATGTTCTAAAACCCCTGCCATCAAAATGTTCCATTACACTTTTTATCAAATTGCTGCATGACACGGTCATCAAAATGGTCCCTGCCCTTCTCATCAAAATTCTCCATGACTTGTCATCACAAAGCTCCAAGACCCTTGGCATCATAATGCTCCATGTCATTGTCATTACAATGCTCCATGAACCCTCTCATCACATTGCTCCATGCCCTGGTCATCACACAGCTCCGTGACACTTGTCATCACAATGCTCGATGCCTTTCTCATCACAATGCTCCATGCCCTTGTCATTACAGTCCTGCAAGACCCATGTATCACAGTGTTCCGTGCCCTTGTCATCACAATGGTCCATGCCCACTCTCATCACAATAATCCATGAAACATTTCAGACCAAATTTCTATACCCTTCTCATCACAATGCTCCATTACCCCTGTCATAACAATGCACCATGAAACCTGCCATCACAATGCACCATGACAAAACCATCACAATGATCCACGGCCTAGTCATCACAAGGTTCCATGATAATTCTCATCACAATGCTCAAGACCCCTGATATCACAATGCTCCATGCCCTTGTCATCACAAAGCTCCATTACGCATGTCATCAGAATGTTCCATGGCCTTCTCATCACAATGCTCCATGCCCTTGTCATCACAATGCTCCATGCCCCATTTCATATCAATGCTCCAAGAAATCTGTCATCACAATGCTCCAAGACCCTTGTAATCACAATGCTCCATGTCCCTTTTCATCTCAATGCTCAATGAACCCTGTCATCACAATGCACCATGCCAATCATCATAATGCTTCAGGCTATTGTCATCACAATGAAATCAATATTCTTCATGACCTCTGTCATCATAATGCTCCAAACGCTTGTGATCACAATGTTGCATAACACGTATCATCACAACACCCCATGACGCTCATCATCACAATTATCCATGGTCTTCTCATCACAATGCTCCATGATCTTTGTCATCACAATGCTCAATACACTTGTCATCACAATGCTCCCTGACCCTTGTCGTCAGTATGTTCCTTGAACCCTGTCATGACAAGTTTCCATGCATTTTTCATCACAATGATCCATGACCATTTCATCACAATGCTCCAAGGTCCCTGTAATCACAATGCTCCATGCCCTTGTCATCACAAAACTCCATGACGCATGTCATCAGAATGCTCCATGGCTTTCTCATCACAATGCTCTATGCCCTAATCATAACAATGCTCCAAGACCCCTGTAATCACAATGCTCCATGCCCCTTTTCATCAGAATGCTCCATGAGACTTTCCATCACAAATCTCCATGGTCTTCTCATCACAATGTTCCAGGACCTTGACATCACCATGATCCATTCCCTTGTCATCACAATGCTCCATGACCCTTGTCATCACAATAATCCATGAACATTTTCAGCCCAATGCTCCACGACCTTCTCATCACAATGCTCCATAGCCAATATCATCACAGTGCTCCATGACCACTGTCATCAAAACACTCTATGACACCTGACAACACAATGATCCAGGACTCTTGTCATCACAATGCTCCATTCCCTTGTCGTCACAATGCTACATGACACCTGTCATCACAACTCTCCATGAACATTTTCAGCCCAGTGCTCCATGACCCTTGTCATCACAATGATCCATGCCCTTGTCATCCCAATGCTCCATGACACCTGTATTCACAATGCTCCTTGACGCTTGTCATCACAGTGCTCCATGAAACATGTCATCACAATGCTCCATGCCTTTGTCTGCAAACTGCTACATGACCTTGTCATTACAATGCTCTAGGCACTTGTCATCACAGTACTCCATTTCCATTGTCATCACAATCCTCCATGAAATTTGGGATCACATTGCTTCATGCCCTTGTCATCACAATGCTCCATGCTCCTTGAAATCAAAATGATCCATGACCTCTGTCATCACAATGCTCCAAACCCTTGTGATCACAATGTTCCATAACACTTGTCCTCACAACGCTCCATGATGCCTGTCATCACAATACTCCATGCCCTTTTCATCACAATGCTCCATGACCTTTGTCACCACAATTCTCAATACACTTGTCATCACAATGCTCCCTGACAATTGTCATCAGAATGCTCCTTGAACCCTGTCACGAAAAGGCTCCATGCCTTTTTCATCACAATGCCCCATGCCATTTTCATCACAATGCTCCATGCCATTGTCATCAAAATACTCCACAAGCTTGTCATCAGAATGCTCCATGACCCTTGCCATCACAATTCTCCATGCACTTGTCAGCACAATGCTCCCTGACCCTTGTCATCACAATGCTCCAAGCCATTGTCATTCACAATGCTCCATTACCTTTGTCATCAGAATCCTCCCTGACACTTGGCATCACAATGCTCCATGCCATCCTCATCACAATGGGCCATTACATATGTGATCACAATGCTCCCTGACACCTGTCTTCACAATACGGCATGACCTGGTCATCACAATGCTCCATGCCCTTGTCATCACAGTGTGCCATTCCAACTCTCATCGCAATACTCTATGAAATTTATTAGACCAATGTTCCATGCCCTTGTCATCACAATGCTCCATGCCCTTGTTATCACAATGCTCCATGACCCCTGTCATCACAATGCTCCGTGACTCCAGTCATCACAATGCTTCATGACCTTTGTCATCACAATGGTCCATGCCCTCGTCATCAACAGTCTCTGTGACCTTTTTAACCACAATGCTCCATGAACTTTTCATCACAATGCTCTTTGACCCTTGTCATCACAATGCTCTATGCCTTTCTCAGCACAATGCTCCATGACCCTTGTCATCACAATGCTCCATGTGCTTGTCAGCACAATATCTCCATGACACATGTCATCACAATGCACCATGCGCTTGTCATCACAGTGCTCCACAACATTGTCATCACAATGCTCCATAAAATTTGTCATCACAATGCTCCATGCACTTCTCATCAAAATGCTCTCTCACCACTGATATCACAATGCTACATCACTATTTGTCACAATACTCCCTCAACCCTGTCATCACAATGTTCCATGACTCCTGTCATCACAATTCTACATGCACTTATCATCACAATGTTCGATGATCCCTGAAATCACAATGTTCCATAACACCTGTCATCAAAATGTTCCATGAAACTTTTCATCAAATTGCTCCATGACCCTGTCATCAGAATGCTCCCTGCCCTTCTCATCACAATGCACAACGCCCTTGCCATCAAAATGCTCCATGACCTTTGTCATCACAAATATCCATGACCCTTGGCATCACAGTGCTCCATGTCATTGTCATCACAATGCTCCATGAACGCTCTCATCACATTGCTCCATGCCCTTGTCTTCACATAGCTCCATGACACATGTCATCAGAATGCTCCATGGCCTTCTCATCACAATGCCCCAAGCCGTGGCCATCACAATGCTCCATTATCCGTGTCATAACAATGCTCCATGACCCCTGCCATCACGATGTTCCATGGCCTTGTCATCACAATGCACCATGACACCTGCCATCACAATGATCCACGGCCTAGTCATCACAAGGTTCCATGATAATTCTCATCACAATGCTCAAGACCCCTGATATCACAATGCTCCATGCCCTTGTCATCACAAAGCTCCATGACGCATGTCATCAGAATGTTCCATGGTCTTCTCCTCACAATGCTCGATGCCCTTCTTATCACAATGCTCCATGCACTTGTCATTACAGTCCTGCATGACCCATGTATCACAGTGTTCCGTGCCCTTGTCATTACAATGCACCATGCCCAATCTCATCACAATAATCTATGAAACTTGTCAGACCAATGCTCCATGCCACTGTCCTCACAATGATCCATGCCCACTCTCATCACAATAATCCATGAAACATTTCAGACCACAATTCCATACCCTTCTGATCACAATGCTCCATTACCCCTGTCATAAAAATGCACCATGACACCTGCCATCACAATGATCCACGGCCTAGTCATCACAAGGTTCCATGATAGTTACCATCACAAAGCTCCATGACGCATGTCATCAGAATGTTCCTTGGCCTTCTCATCACAATGCTCCATGCCCTTGTCATCACAATGCTCCAAGACCCTTGTCATCACAATGCTCCTTGCCCCATTTCATCTCAATTCTCCATGAAATCTGTCATCACAATGCTCCAAGACCCTTGTAATCACAATGCTCCATGCCCCTTTTCATCTCAGTGCTCCATGAACCCTGTCATCACAATGCACCATGAACATCATCATAATGCTTCAGGCTATTGTCATCACAATGAAATCAATATTCTGCATGACCTCTGTCATCATAATGCTCCAAACCCTTGTGATCACAATGTTGCATAACACGTATCATCACAACACCCCATGACGCTCATCATCACAATTATCCATGGTCTTCTCATCAAAATGCTCCATGATCTTTGTCATCACAATGCTCAATAAACTTGTCATCACAATGCTCCCTGACCCTTGTCGTCAGTATGCCCCTTGAACCCTGTCATGACAAGTTTCCATGCATTTTTCATCACAATGATTCATGACCATTTCATCACAATGCTCCAAGGTCCCTGTAATCACAATGCTCCTTGACCTTGTCATCACAAAACTCCAAGACGCATGTCATCAGAATGCTCCATGGCCTTCTCATCACAATGCTCTATGCCCTAGTCATAACAATGCTCCAAGACCCCTGTAATCACAATGCTCCATGCCACTTTTCATCAGAATGCTCCATGAGACTTGCCATCACAAGTCTCCATGGTCTTCTCATCACAATGTTCCAGGACCTTGACATCACCATGATCCATTCCCTTGTCATCACAATGCTCCATGACCACTCTCATCACAATAATCCATGAACATTTTCAGCCCAATGCTCCACGACCTACTCATCACAATGCTCCATTGCCAATATCATCACAGTGCTCCATGACCACTGTCATCACAACACTCCATGACACCTGACAACACAATGATCCAGGACTCTTGTCATCACAATGCTCCATTCCCTTGTCGTCACAATGCTACATGACACCTGTCATCACAACTCTCCATGAACATTTTCAGCCCAGTTCTCCATGACCCTTGTCATCAAAAGGATCCATGCCCTTGTCATCCCAATGCTCCATGACCCTGTATTCACAATGCTCCTTGACGCTTGTCCTCACAGAGCTCCATGACACATTTCATCACAATGCTCCATGCCTTTGTCAGCAAAATGCTACATGACCTTGTCATTGCAATTCTCTATGCACTTGTCATCACAATACTCCATTTCCATTGTCATCACAATCCTCCATGAACTTTGGGATCACATTGCTTCATGCCCTTGTCATCACAATGCTCCATGCTCCTTGAAATCAAAATGATCCATGACCTCTGTCATCACAATGCTCCAAACACTTGTGATCACCATGTTCCATAACACTTGTCATCACAACGCTCCATGATGCCTGTCATCACAATACTCCATGCCGTTTTCATCACAATGCTCCATGACATTTGTCACCACAATTCTCAATACACTTGTCATCACAATGTTCCGTGACACTTGTCATCAGAATGCTCCTTGAAACCTGTCAAGGAAAGGCTCCATGCCTTTTTCATCACAATGCCCCATGCCATTTTGATCACAATGCTCCATGTCATTGTCATCAAAATACTCCACAAGCTCGTCATCAGAATGCTCCATGACCCATGCCATCACAATTCTCCATGTACTTGTCAGCACAATGGTCCCTGACCCTTGTCATCACAATGCTCCAAGCCATTGTCATCACAATGCTCCATTACCTTTGTCATCAGAATCCTCCCTGACACTTGGCATCACAATGCTCCATGCCATCCTCATCACAATGGGCCATTACATTTGTGATCACAATGCTCCCTGACACCTGTCTTCACAATATGGCATGACCTGGTCATCACAATGCTCCATGCCCTTGTCATCACAGTGTGCCATTCCAACTCTCATCGCAATACTCCATGAAAGGTATTAGACCAATGTTCCATGCCCTTGTCATCACAATGCTCCATGCCCTTGTTATCACAATGCTCCATGACCCTGTCATCAGAATGATCCCTGCCCTTCTCATCACAATGCACAACGCCCTTGCCATCAAAATGCTCCATGACCTTTGTCATCACAAAGATCCATGGCCCTTGGCATCACAATGCTCCATGTCATTGTCATCACAATGCTCCATGAACGCTCTCATCACATTGCTCCATGCCCTTGTCTTCACATAGCTCCATGACATATGTCATCAGAATGCGCCATGGCATCCTCATCACAGTGCTCCATGCACTTGCCATCACAATGCTCCATGACCCCTGCCATCTCGATGTTCCATGGCCTTGTCATTACAAGGCTCCATGACCCTTCTCATCACAATGCTCCTAGAACACTGTAATCACAATGCTCTATGCCCCTTTTCATCTCAATGATCCATGAACCCTGTCATCACAATGCACCATGCCCATCATCATAATGCTTCATGCTATTGTCATAACAACGAAATCAAAATGTTCCATGACCTCTGTCATAACAATGCTCCAAACCCTTGTGATCACAATATTCCATAACACTTGTCATCACAATGCCCCAGGATGCTCGTCTTCACAATTATCCATGGTCTTCTCATCACAATGCTCCATGACCTTCGTCATCACAATGCTCAATACACTTGTCATCAACATGCTCCCTGACACTTGTTGTCTGTATGCACCTTGAACCCTGTCATGACAAGGCTCCATGCCTTTTTCATCACAATGATCCATGCCCTTTTCATCACAATGCTCCAATTCCCATGTAATCACAATGGTCCATGCCATTGTCATCACAAAGCTCCATGACGCATGTCATCAGAATGTTCCATGGCCTTCTCATCACAATGCTCCATGCCCTTGTCATCGCAATGCTCTAAGACCCCTGTAAACACAATGATCCATGCCTCTTTTCATCTCAATGCTCCATGAACCCTGTCATCACAATTCACCATGCACATCATCATAATGCTTCAGGCTATCGTCATCACAATGAAATCAACATTCTCCATGATCTCTGTCATCATAATGCTCCAAATCCTTGTGATCACAATGTTCCATAACACTTATCATCACAACACCCTATGACGCTCATCATCACAGTTATCCATGGTCTTCTCATCACAATACTCCATGATCATTGTCATCACAATGCTCAATACACTTGACATCACAATGCTCCCTGACACTTGTCGTCAGTATGCTCCTTGAACACTCTCATGAGAAGGCTCCATGCCTTTTTCATCACAATGATCCATGCCTTTTTCATCACAATTCTCCAAGACCCCTGTATTGACAATTCTCCATGCCCTTGTCATCACAAAGCTCAATGACGAATGCCATCAGAATGCTCCTTGGTCTTCTCCTCTCAATACTCCATGCCCTTGTCATCACAATGTTCCAAGACCCCTGTAATCACAATGCTCCATGCCTCTTTTCATCAGTATGCTCCATGAGACTTGTCATCACAAGGCTCCATTGTTTTGTCATCACAGTGCTCCAGGACCATGTCATCACAATGCTTCACGACCTTGTCATGAAACTTTTCAATAGCCCTTGTCATCAGAATGCTCCAAGCCCTAATCATCACAATGCTCCATTATATTTGTCATCACAATCCTCCATTACATTTGGCATCACAATATTCCATGCCATTGTCATCGCAATGGACCATGACATATGTCATCACAGTGATCCCTGACACCTGTCTTCACAATACCCCATGACCTTCTCATCACAGTACTCCATGCCCTTGTCATCCCAATTCACCTTGCCCACTGTCATCACAATAATCTATGAAAATTGTCAGACCAATGCTCCATGCCCCTGTCATCAAAATGCTCCATTCCCTTGTCATCACAATGCTCCATGAACCCTGTCATCACAATGTTCTGTGACTCCAGTCATCTCAATGCTTCATAACGTTTGTCATCACAACGGTCCATGCCCGCATCCTCACAAGGTTCTATGACCTTTGTAACCGCAATGCTCCATGAACTTTCAACACAATTCTCTGTGAACATTGTCATCACAATGCTCCATATCTTTGTCAGAACAATGCTCCATGACCATTGTCATCACATTGAGCCACGTATATTTCATCACAACGGTCCACAACCTTGTCATTGCAATGCTCCATAAACCTTGTAATCACAATGGTACATGCACTTCTCATCAAAATGCTCTCTCACCAGAGATATCACAATGTTCCATCACTAGTCATTACAATACTCCCTCACCCCGGTAATCACAATGTTCCATGACCCTGTCATCACAATGCTACATCCCCTTATCAGCACAATGTTCCATGACCCCTGACATCACAATGTTCCATAACCCCTGTCATCAAAATGCTCCATGACACATTTCATCCCAATGCTCCAAGACACCTGACATCACAATGTTCTATAAAGCCTGCCATCAAAATGTTC
This sequence comes from Mesoplodon densirostris, assembly GCF_025265405.1. NCBI lineage: Eukaryota > Metazoa > Chordata > Mammalia > Artiodactyla > Ziphiidae > Mesoplodon > Mesoplodon densirostris. Next base: position 7,999,112 of record NW_026778196.1, on the reverse strand, counting down.
CATTACACTTTTTATCAAATTGCTGCATGACCCGGTCATCAAAATGTTCCCTGCCCTTCTCATCACAATGCACCATGCCCTTGTCATCAAAATGCTCCATGACTTTTCATCGCATAGCTCCATGACGTTTGCCATCACAATGCTCCATGTCATTGTCATCACAATGCTCCATGAACACTCTCGTTACATTGCTCCATGCCCTTGTCATCACCAAGCTCCATGACACTTGTCAACACAATGGTCGATACACTTCTCATCACAATGCTCCATGCCCTTGTCAATACAATCCTGAATGACCCATGTATCACAGTGTTCCGTGCCCTTGTCCTCACAATGCTCCATGCCCACTCTCATCACAAAAATCCATAAACATTTCAGACCAATGTTCCATGCCTTTCTCATTAAAATGCTCCATTACTTCTGTCATAACAATGCACAATGAACCCTGCCATCACAATGTTCCACGGCCTACTCGTCACAAGGTTCTATGACATTTCTCATCACAATGCTCAAAACCCCTGAAATCACAATGCTCCATGCACTTGTCATCACAGAGCTCCATGACGCATGTCATCAGAATGTTCCATGGCCTTCTCATCACAATGCTCCATGCCCTTGTCATCACAATGCTCCAAGACCCTTATAATCACAATGCTCCATGTCCCTTTTCATCACAATGCTCCATGAACCCTGTCATCACAATGCACCATGACCATCATGGTAATACTTCAGGCTATTGTCATCACAATGAAATCAATATTCTCCATGCCCTCTGTCATCATAATGCTCCAAACTCTTGTGATCACAATGTTGCATAACACGTATCATCACCACACCCCATGACGCTCATCATCACAATTATCCATGGTCTTCTCATCACAATGCTCCATGATCTTTGTCATCACAAGGCTCAATACACTTGTCATCACAATGCTCCCTGACACTTGTCGTCAGTATGCTTCTTGTACCCTATCATGACAAGGCTCCAAGCCTTTTTCATCACAATGATCCATGCCCTTTTCCTCACAATGCTCCAAGATCCCTGTAATCACAATGCTCCATGCCCTTGTCATCACAAAACTCCATGATGCATGTCATCAGAATGCTCCATGGCCTTCTGATCAAAATGCTCCATCCCCTAGTCATCACAATGCTCCAAGACCCCTGTAATCACGGTGCTCCATGACCGTTTTCATCAGAATGCTCCATAAGACTTGTCATCACAAGTCTCCATGGTCTTCTCATAACAATGCTCCAGGACCTTGTCATCACCATGCTCCATTCCCTTGTCATCACAATGCTCCATGACCCAAGTCAACACAATGCTCCATGAATATTTTCAGCCCAATGCTCCATGACCTTCTCATCACAATGCTCCATGACCAATATCATCACAATTCTCCATGACCACTGTCATCACAACACTCCATGAAACCTGACAACACAATGATCTGGGACTCTTGTCATCACAAAGCTCCAAGACCCCTGTAATCACAGTGCTCCATGACCCCTGTCATCACAATACTCCATGAACATTTTCAGCCCTATGTTCCATGACCCTTGTCATCACAATGATCCATGCCCATGTTATCCCAATGTTCCATGACCCATGTATTCACAATGCTCCGTGATGCTTGTCATCACAGTGCTCCATGACACATGTCATCACAATGCTCCACGACCTTTTCATCCCCAAGCTCCATACCCTTGTCATCACAATGCTCCATGACCAATATCATCAAAATGCTCCATGACCACTGTCATCACAACACTCCTTGACACCTGACAATACAATGATCCGGGACTCTTGTCATCACAATGCTCCAATACCCCTGCAATCAAAATGCTCCATGCCCACTGTCATCACAATAATCTATGAAACTGGTCAGACCAATGCTCCATGCCCCTGTCATCACAATGCTCCATGCCCTTGTCATCACAAAGCTCCATGACCCCTGTCATCACAATGCTCCGTGACTCCAGTCATCACAATGCTTCATAACGTTTGTCATCACAACGGTACATGTCCGTGTCATCACAAGGCTCTGTGACCTTTGTAACCACAATGCTCCATGAACTTTTCATCACAATGCTCCGTGACCCTTGTCATCACAATGCTCCATGCCTTTGTCAGAACAATGCTCCATGACCCTTGTCATCACAATATGCCATGCGCTTTTCATCACAATGATCCACAACTTTGTCATCACTGTGCTCCATAAACCTTGTAATCACAATGCTCCATGCAATTCTGATCCAAATGCTCTCTCACATGAGATATCACAATGTTCCATCACTAGTCATCACAATCCTCCCTCACCCCTGTTATCACAATGTCCCATGACCCGTGTCATCACAACGCTACATCCCCTTATCAGCACAATGTTCCATGACCCCTGACATCACAATGTTCCATAACCCCTGTCATCAAAATGCTCCATGACACTTTTGATCCCAAACCTCCATGACCCCTGGCATCACAATGTTCTATAAACCCTGGCATCAAAATATTCCATTACACTTTTCATCAAATTGCTGCATGACCCTGTCATCAAAATGCTCCCTGCCGTTCTCATCACAATGCACCACACACTTGTCATCAAAATGCTCCATGACCTTTGTCATCACAAAGCTCCGTGACCCTTGGCATCAAAATGCTCCATGTCATTGTCATCACAATGCTCCATGAACCCCCTCATCACATAGCTCCATGCGCTTGTCATCACAAAGCTCCATGGCACTTGTCATCACAATGCTCGATGCCCTTCTCATCACAATGCTCCATGCCCTTGTCATTACAATCCTCCATGACCCATGTACCACAGTGTACCGTGCCCTTGTCATCACAATGCACCATGCCCACTCTCATCACAATAATCCATGAAACATTTCAGCCCAATGCTCAATGCACTTCTCATCACAATGCTCCATTACCTCTGTCATAATAAGCTCCATGACCACTGCCATCACAATGTTCCACGGCCTTGTCATGACAAGGCTCCAGGACCCTTGTCATCACAATGATCTAAGACCCATTTAATCACAATGCTCCATGCCCTTGTCATCACAAAACTCCATGACTCATGTCATCAGAATATTCCATTGCCTTCGCCTCACAATGCTCCATGCCCTTGTCATCACAATGCTTCAAGACCCCCGTAATCACAATGCTCCATGACCCTTTTCATAAGAATGCTCCAATAGACTTGTCATCACAAGTCTCCATGGTCATCTCATCACAATGCTCCAAGACCTTGTCATCAACATGCTCCATTCCCTTGTCATCACAATGCTCCATGACCCATGTCATCACAATACTCCATGAACATTTTCAGCCCAATGCTCCATGACCCTTGTTATCACAATGATCCATGTCCTTGTCATCCCAATGTTCCATGACCCATGTATTCACAATGCTCCGTGACGCTTGTCATCACAGTGCTCCATGACACCTGTCATCACAATGCTCCATGCCTTTGTCAGCAAAATGCTACATGACCTTGTCATTACAATGCTCTATGCACTTGTCATCACAATACTCCATTTCCATTGTCATCACAATCCTCCATGAACTTTGGGATCACATTGCTTCATGCCCTTGTCATCACAATGCTCCATGCTCCTTGAAATCAAAATGATCCATGACCTCTGTCATCACAATGCTCCAAACCCTTGTGATCACAATGTTCCATAACACTTGTCCTCACAACGCTCCATGATGCCTGTCATCACAATAATCCATGCCCTTTTCATCACAATGCACCATGAACTTTGTCATCACAATTCTCAATACACTTGTCATCACAATGCTCCCTGACACTTGTCGTCAGAATGCTCCTTGAACCCTGTCACGAAAAGGCTCCATGCCTTTTTCATCACAAAGCCCCATGCCCTTTTCATCCCAATGCTCCATGCCATTGTCATCAAAATACTCCACAAGCTTGTCATCAGAATGCTCCATGACCCTTGTCATCACAATTCTCCATGCACTTGTCAGCACAATGCTCCCTGACACTTGTCATCACAATGCTCCAAGCCATTGTCATCACAATGCTCCATTACCTTTGTGATCAGAATCCTCAATGGAAGTTTGCATCACAATGCTCCATGCCATTGTCATCACAATGGGCCATTACATATGTCATCACAATGCTCCCTGACACCTCTCTTTAAAATACTGCATTACCTGGTCATCACAATGCTCCCTGCCGTTCTCAACACAATGCACCACACCCTTGTCATCAAAATGCTCCATGACCTTTGTCATCACAAAGCTCCATGACGCTTGGCATCACAATGCTCCATGTCATTGTCATCACAATGCTCCATGAACCCTCTCATCACATTGCTCCATGCCCTTGTCATCACAAAGCTCCATGGCACTTGTCATCACAATGCTCGATGCCCTTCTCATCACAATGCTCCATGCCCTTGTCATTACAATCCTCCATGACCCATGTATCACAGTGTACCGTGCCCTTGTCATCACAATGCGCCATGCCCACTCTCATCACAATAATCCATGAAATATTTCAGACCAATGCTCAATGCACTTCTCATCACAATATCCATTACCTCTGTCATAACAAGCTCCATTAACCCTGCCATCACAATGTTCCACGCCCTTGTCATCACAAGGCTCCAGGACCCTTGTCAGCACAATGCTCCAAGACCCATGTAATCACAATGCTCCATGCCCTTGTCATCACAAAGCTCCATGACGCATGTCATCACAATGTTCCATGGCCTTCGCCTCACAATGCTCCATTCCCTTGTCATCACAATGCTTCAAAGCCCCGTAATCACAATGCTCCATGACCCTTTTCATAAGAATGCTCCATTAGACTTGTCATCACAAGTCTCCATGGTCATCTCATCACAATGCTCCAAGACCTTGGCATCAACATGCTCCATTCCCTTGTCATCACAATGCTCCATGACCCCTGTCATCACAATACTCCATGCACATTTTTAGCCCAATGCTCCATGACCCTTGTCATCACAATGATCCATGCCCTTGTCATCACAAAGCTCCATGCACTTGTCAGAACAATGCTCCCTGATCCTTGTCATCACAATGCTCCAAACCATTGTCACCACAATGCTCCATTACCTTTGTCATCAGAATCCTCCATGACACTTGGCATCACAATGCTCCATGCGATTGTCATCACAATGCTCCATGACCCCTGTCATCACAATGCTCCGTGACTACAGTCATCACAATGCTTCATAATGTTTGTCATCACAACAATCCATGCCCGCATCATCACAAGGTTCTGTGACCTTTGTAACCACAATGCTCCATGAACTTTTCATCACAATGCTCCGTGACTCTTGTCATCACAATGCTCCATGCCTTTGTCAGAACAATGCTCCATGACCCTTGTCATCAAATTGTGCCATGCGCTTTTCACCACAATGATCCACAACCTTGTCATCACTATGCTCCATAAACCTTGTAATCACAATGCTCCATGCACTTCTCATCCAAATACTCTCTCACATGAGATATCACAATGTTCCATCACTAGTCATCACAATCCTCCCTCACCCCTGTTATCACAATGTTCCATGACCCCTGTCATCACAATGCTACATCCCCTTATCAGCACAATGTTCCATGACCCCTGACATCACAATGTTCCATAACCCCTGTCATCAAAATGCTCCATGACCCTTTTCATCCCAAAGCTCCATGACCCCTGGCATCACAATGTTCTATAACCCCTGGCATCAAAATGTTCCATTACACTTTTCATCAAATTGCTGCATGACCCTGTCATCAAAATGCTCCCTGACCTTCTCATCACAATGCACCACACACTTGTCATCAAAATGCTCCATGACCTTTGTCATCACAAAGCTCCGTGACCCTTGGCATCACAGTGCTCCATGTCATTGTCATCAAAATGCTCCATGAACCCTCTCATCACATTGCTCCATGTCCTTGTCATCACAAAGCTCCATGACACTTGTCATCACAATGCTCGATGCCATTCTCATCACAATGCTCCATGACCTTGTCATTACAATCCTCCATGACCCATGTATCACAGTGTACCGTGCCCTTGTCATGACAAACCGCCATGCCCACTCTCATCACAGTAATCCATGAAACATTTCAGATCAATGCTCAATGCCCTTCTCATCACAATGCTCCGTTACCTCTGTCGTAACAATGCTCCATGACACCTTCCATCATAATATTCCACGGACTTGTCATCACAAGGCTCCATGACCCTTGTCATCACAATGCTCCAAGATCCATGTAATCACAATGCTCCATGCCCTTGTCATCACAAAGCTCCATGACGCATGTCATCAGAATGTTCCATGGTCTTCTCCTCACAATGCTCCATGCCCTTGTCATCACAATGCTCGAAGACTCCAGTAATCACAATGTTCCATTCCCTTTTTCATCAGAATGCTCCATTAGATTTATCATCACATGTCTCCATGGTCATCTCCTCACAATGCTCCAAGACCTTGTCATCACCATGCTCCGTTCCCTTGTCATCACAATGCTCCATGACCCCTGTCATCACAATACTCCATGAACATTTTCAGCCCAATTCTCTATGACCTTCTCATCACAATGCTCCATGACCAATATCATCACAATGCTCCATGACCACTGTCATCACAACACTCCATGACACCTGACAACACAATGATCTGGGACTCTTGTCATCACAATGCTCCAAGACCCCTGTAATCACAATGCTCCATGACCCCTGTCATCACAATACTCCATGAACATTTTCAGCCCAATGCTCCGTGACCATTGTCATCACAATGATCCATGCCCTTGTGATCCCAATATTCCATGACACTTGTATTCACAAGGCTCTGTGACCCTTGTCACCACAGTGCTCCATGACACCTGTCATCACAATGCTCCATTCCTTTGTCAGCAAAATGCTACATGGCCTTGTCATTACAATGCGCTAGGCGCTTGTCATCACAATACTCCATTACTATTGTCATCACAATTTCCCATGAACCTTGGGATCACATTGCTTCATGCCCTTGTCATCACAATGCTCCATGCTCCTTGAAATCAAAATGATCCATGACCTCTGTCATCACAATGCTCCAAACCCTTGTGATCACAATGTTCCATAACTCTTGTCCTCACAACGCTCCATGATGCCTGTCATCACAATACTCCATGCCCTTTTCATCACAATGTTCCATGACCTTTGTCATCACAATTCTCAATACACTTGTCATCACAATGCTCCCTGACACTTGTCGTCAGCATGCTCCTTGAAACCTGTCAGCAAAAGGCTACACGCCTTTTTCATCACAAAGCCCCATGCCGTTTTCATGCCAATGCTCCATGCCATTGTCATCAAAATATTTCACAAGCTTGTCATCAGAAAGCTCCATGACCCTTGTCATCACAATGCTCCATGCACTTGTCAGAACAATGCTCCCTGACCCTTGTCATCACAATGCTCCAAGCCATTGTCATTCACAATGCTCCATTACCTTTGTCATCAGAATCCTCCATGACACTTGGCATCACAATGCTCCATGACATTGTCATCACAATGGGCCATTACATATGTCATCACAATGCTCCCTGACACCTATCTTCACAATATTGCATGACCTTTGTCATCACAAAGCTCCATGACCCTTGGCATCACAATGCTCCAAGCCATTGTCATCACAATGCTCCATTACCTTTGTGATCAGAATCCTCAATGGAAGTTTACATCACAATGCTCCATGCCATTGTCATCACAATGGGCCTTTACATATGTCATCACAATGCTCCCTGACACCTCTCTTTACAATACTGCATTACCTGGTCATCACAATGCTCCCTGCCCTTCTCATCACAATGCACCACACCCTTGTCATCAAAATGCTCCATGACCTTTGTCATCACAAAACTCCATGACCCTTGGCATCACAATGCTCCATGTCATTGTCATCACAATGCTCCATGAACCCTCTCATCGCATTGCTCCATGCCCTTGTCATCACAAAGCTCCATGGCACTTGTCATCACAATGCTCGATGCCCTTCTCATCACAATGCTCCAGGCCCGTGTCATTACAATCCTCCATGACCCATGTATCACAGTGTACCGTGCCCTTGTCATCACAATGCGCCATGCCCACTCTCATCACAATAATCCATGAAATATTTCAGACCAATGCTCAATGCACTTCTCATCACAATGCTCCATTACCTTTGTCATAACAAGCTCCATGACCCCTGCCATCACAATGTTCCACGGCCTTGTCATCACAAGGCTCCAGCACCCTTGTCAGCACAATGCTCCAAGACCCATGTAATCACAATGCTCCATGCCCTTGTCATCACAAAGCTCCATGACGCATGTCATCACAATGTTCCATGGCCTTCGCCTCACAATGCTCCATGCCCTTGTCATCACAATGCTTCAAGACCCCCGTAATCACAATGCTCCATGCCCCTTTTCATAAGAATGCTCCATTAGACTTGTCATCACAAGTCTCCATGGTCATCTCATCACAATGCTCCAAGACATTGTCATCAACATGCTCCATTCCCTTGTCATCACAATGCTCCATGACCCCTGTCATCACAATACTCCATGCACATTTTCAGCCCAATGCTCCATGACCCTTGTCATCACAATGATCCATGCCCTTGTCATCACAATGCTCCATGCACTTGTCAGCACAATGCTCCCTGATCCTTGTCATCACAATGCTCCAAACCATTGTCACCACAATGCTCCATTACCTTTGTCATCAGAATCCTCCATGACACTTGGCATCACAATGCTCCATGCCATTGTCATCACAATGCTCCATGACCCCTGTCATCACAGTGCTCCGTGACTACAGTCATCATAATGCTTCATAACGTTTGTCATCACAACAATCCATGCCTGCGTCATCACAAGGCTCTGTGACCTTTGTAACCACAATGCTCCATGAACTTTTCATCACAATGCTCCGTGACCCTTGTCATCACAATGCTCCATGCCTTTGTCAGAACAATGCTCCATGACCCTTGTCATCAAATTGTGCCATGCGCTTTTCACCACAATGATCCACAACATTGTCATCGCTATGCTCCATAAACCTTGTAATCACAATTCTCCATGCACTTCTCATCCAAATACTCTCTCACATGAGATATCACAATGTTCCATCACTAGTCATCACAATCCTCCCTCACCCCTGTTATCACAATGTTCCATGACCCCTTTCATCACAATGCTACATCCCCTTATCAGCACAATGTTCCATGACCCCTGACATCACAATGTTCCATAACCCCTGTCATCAAAATGCTCCATGACCCTTTTCATCCCAAAGCTCCATGAGCCCTGGCATCACAGTGTTCTATAACCCCTGGCATCAAAATGTTCCATTACACTTTTCATCAAATTGCTGCATGACCCTGTCATCAAAATGCTCCCTGCCCTTCTCATCACAATGCACCACACACTTGTCATCAAAATGCTCCATGACCTTTGTCATCACAAAGCTCCATGACCCTTGGCATCACAATGCTCCATGTCATTCTCATCACAATGCTCCATGAACCCTCTCATCACATTGCTCCATGTCCTTGTCATCACAAAGCTCCATGACACTTGTCATCACAATGCTCGATGCCATTCTCATCACAATGCTCCATGACCTTGTCATTACAATCCTCCATGACCCATGTATCACAGTGTACCGTGCCCTTGTCATGACAAACCGCCATGCCCACTCTCATCACAGTAATCCATGAAACATTTCAGATCAATGCTCAATGCCCTTCTCATCACAATGCTCCGTTACCTCTGTCGTAACAATGCTCCATGACACCTGCCATCATAATATTCCACGGCCTTGTCATCACAAGGCTCCATGACCCTTGTCATCACAATGCTCCAAGATCCATGTAATCACAATGCTCCATGCCCTTGTCATCACAAAGCTCCATGAAGCATGTCATCAGAATGTTCCATGGTCTTCTCCTCACAATGCTCCATGCCCTTGTCATCACAATGCTCGAAGACTCCAGTAATCACAATGTTCCATTCCCTTTTTCATCAGAATGCTCCATTAGATTTGTCATCACAAGTCTCCATGGTCATCTCCTCACAATGCTCCAAGACCTTGTCATCACCATGCTCCATTCCCTTGTCATCACAATGCTCCATGACCCCTGTCATCACAATACACCATGAACATTTTCAGCCCAATTCTCTATGACCTTCTCATCACAATGCTCCATGACCAATATCATCACAATGCTCCATGACCACTGTCATCACAACACTCCATGACACCTGACAACACAATGATCCGGGACTCTTGTCATCACAATGCTCCAAGACCCCTGTAATCACAATGCTCCATGACCCCTGTCATCACAATACTCCATGAACATTTTCAGCCCAATGCTCCATGACCCTTGTCATCACAATGTTCCATGCCCATGTTATCCCAATGTTCCATGACACATGTATTCACAATGCTCCATGACGCTTGTCATCACAGTGCTCCATGACACCTGTCATCACAATGCTCCATGCCTTTGTCAGCAAAATGCTACATGACCTTTTCATTACAATGCTCTATGCACTTGTCATCACAATACTCCATTTCCATTGTCATCACAATCCTCCATGAACTTTGGGATCACATTGCTTCATGCCCTTGTCATCACAATGCTCCATGCTCCGGGAAATCAAAATGATCCATGACCTCTGTCATCACAATGCTCCAAACCCTTGTGATCACCATGTTCCATAACACTTGTCCTCACAACGCTCCATGATGCCTGTCATCACAATAATCCATGCCCTTTTCATCACAATGCTCCATGACCTTTGTCATCACAATTCTCAATACACTTGTCATCACAATGCTCCCTGACACTTGTCGTCAGAATGCTCTTTGAACCCTGTCACGAAAAGGCTCCATGCCTTTTCCATCACAAAGCCCCATGCCCTTTTCATCCCAATGCTCCATGCCATTGTCATCAAAATACTCCACAAGCTTGTCATCAGAATGCTCCATGACCCTTGTCATCACAATTCTCCATGCACTTGTCAGCACAATGCTCCCTGACACTTGTCATCACAATGCTCCAAGCCATTGTCATCACAATGCTCCATTACCTTTGTGATCAGAATCCTCAATGGAAGTTTGCATCACATTGCTCCATGCCATTGTCATCACAGTGGGCCATTACATATGTCATCACAATGCTCCCTGACACCTCTCTTTACAATATTGCATTACCTGGTCATCACAATGCTCCCTGCCGTTCTCATCACAATGCACCACACACTTGTCATCAAAATGCTCCATGACCTTTGTCATCACAAAGGTCCATGACCCTTGGCATCACAATGCTCCATGTCATTGTCATCACAATGCTCCATGAACCCTCTCATCACATTGCTCCATGCCCTTGTCATCACAAAGCTCCATGGCACTTGTCATCACAATGCTCGATGCCCTTCTCATCACAATGCTCCCTGCCGTTCTCATCACAATGCACCACACCCTTGTCATCAAAATGCTCCATGACCTTTGTCATCACAAAGCTCCATGACCCTTGGCATCACAATGCTCCATGTCATTGTCATCACAATGCTCCATGAACCCTCTCATCACATTGCTCCATACCCTTGTCATCACAAAGCTCCATGGCACTTGTCATCACAATGCTCGATGCCCTTCTCATCACAATGCTCCATGCCCTTGTCATTACAATACTCCATGACCCATGTATCACAGTGTACCGTGCCCTTGTCATCACAATGCGCCACGCCCACTCTCATCACAATAATCCATGAAATATTTCAGACCAATGCTCAATGCACTTCTCATCACAATGCTCCATTACCTCTGTCATAACAAGCTCCATGAACCCTGCCATCACAATATTCCACGGCCTTGTCATCACAAGGCTCCAGGACCCTTGTCAGCACAATGCTCCAAGACCCATGTAATCACAATGATCCATGCCCTTGTCATCACAAAGCTCCATGACGCATGTCATCACAATGTTCCATGGCCTTCACCTCACAATGCTCCATGCCCTTGTCATCACAATGCTTCAAGACCCCCGTAATCACAATGCTCCATGCCCCTTTTCATAAGAATGCTCCATTAGACTTGTCATCACAAGTCTCCATGGTCATCTCCTCACAATGCTCCAAGACCTTGTCATCACCGTGCTCCATTCCCTTGTCATCACAATGCTCCATGACCCCTGTCATCACAATACTCCATGAACATTTTCAGCCCAATTCTCTATGACCTTCTCATCACAATGCTCCATGACCAATATCATCACAATGCTCCATGACCACTGTCATCACAACACTCCATGACACCTGACAACACAATGATCCGGGTCTCTTTTCATCACAATGCTCCAAGACCCCTGTAATCACAATGCTCCATGACCCCTGTCATCACAATACTCCATGAACATTTTCAGCCCAATGCTCCATGACCCTTGTCATCACAATGATCCATGCCCATGTTATCCCAATGTTCCATGACCCATGTATTCACAATGCTCCATGACGCTTGTCATCACAGTGCTCCATGACACCTGTCATCACAATGCTCCATGCCTTTGTCAGCAAAATGCTACATGACCTTGTCATTACAATGCTCTATGCACTTGTCATCACAATACTCCATTTCCATTGTCATCACAATCCTCCATGAACTTTGGGATCACATTGCTTCATGCCCTTGTCATCACAATGCTCCATGCTCCGTGAAATCAAAATGATCCATGACCTCTGTCATCACAATGCTCCAAACCCTTGTGATCACAATGTTCCATAACACTTGTCCTCACAACGCTCCATGATGCCTGTCATCACAATAATCCATGCCCTTTTCATCACAATGCTCCATGACCTTTGTCATCACAATTCTCAATACACTTGTCATCACAATGCTCCCTGACACTTGTCGTCAGAATGCTCTTTGAACCCTGTCACGAAAAGGCTCCATGCCTTTTCCATCACAAAGCCCCATGCCCTTTTCATCCCAATGCTCCATGCCATTGTCATCAAAATACTCCACAAGCTTGTCATCAGAATGCTCCATGACCCTTGTCATCACAATTCTCCATGCACTTGTCAGCACAATGCTCCCTGACACTTGTCATCACAATGCTCCAAGCCATTGTCATCACAATGCTCCATTACCTTTGTGATCAGAATCCTCAATGGAAGTTTGCATCACAATGCTCCATGCCATTGTCATCACAGTGGGCCATTACATATGTCATCACAATGCTCCCTGACACCTCTCTTTACAATACTGCATTACCTGGTCATCACAATGCTCCCTGCCGTTCTCATCACAATGCACCACACACTTGTCATCAAAATGCTCCATGACCTTTGTCATCACAAAGCTCCATGACCCTTGGCATCACAATGCTCCATGTCATTGTCATCACAATGCTCCATGAACCCTCTCATCACATTGCTCCATGCCCTTGTCATCACAAAGCTCCATGACGCATGTCATCAGAATGTTCCATGGCCTTCGCCTCACAATGCTCCATGCCCTTGTCATCACAATGCTTCAAGACACCCGTAATCACAATGTTCCATGCCCCTTTTCATAAGAATGCTCCATTAGACTTGTCATCACAAGTCTCCATGGAAAACTCATCACAATGCTCCAAGCCCTTGTCATCAACATGCTCCATTCCCTTGTCATCACAATGCTCCATGACCCCTGTCATCACAATACTCCATGCAAATTTTCAGCCCAATGCTCCATGACCCTTGTCATCACAATGATTCATGCCCTTGTCATCACAAAGCTCCATGCACTTGTCAGCACAATGCTCCATTACCTTTGTCATCAGAATCCTCCATGACACTTGGCATCACAATGCTCCATGCCATTGTCATCACAATGCTCCATGACCTCTGTCATCACAATGCTCCGTGACTACAGTCATCACAATGCTTCATAACGTTTGTCATCACAACAATCCATGCCCGCGTCATCACAAGGCTCTGTGACCTTTGTAACCACAATGCTCCATGAACTTCTCATCACAATGCTCCGTGACCCTTGTCATCACAATGCTCCATGCCTTTGTCAGAACAATGCTGCATGACCCTTGTCATCAAATTGTGCCATGCGCTTTTCACCACAATGATCCACAACCTTGTCATCGCTATGCTCCATAAACCTTGTAATCACAATGCTCCATGCACTTCTCATCCAAATACTCTCTCACATGAGATATCACAATGTTCCATCACTAGTCATCACAATCCTCCCTCACCCCTGTTATCACAATGTTCCATGACCCCTGTCATCACAATGCTACATCCCCTTATCAGCACAATGTTCCATGACCCCTGACATCACAATGTTCCATAACCCCTGTCATCAAAATGCTCCATGACCCTTTTCATCCCAAAGCTCCATGACCCATGGCATCACAATGTTCTATAACCCCTGGCATCAAAATGTTCCATTACACTTTTCATCAAATTGCTGCATGACCCTGTCATCAAAATGCTCCCTGCCCTTCTCATCACAATGCACCACACACTTGTCATCAAAATGCTCCATGACCTTTGTCATCACAAAGCTCCATGACCCTTGGCATCACAATGCTCCATGTCATTGTCATCACAATGCTCCATGAACCCTCTCATCACATTGCTCCATGTCCTTGTCATCACAAAGCTCCATGACACTTGTCATCACAATGCTCGATGCCATTCTCATCACAATGCTCCATGACCTTGTCATTACAATCCTCCATGACCCATGTATCACAGTGTACCGTGCCCTTGTCATGACAAACCGCCATGCCCACTCTCATCACAGTAATCCATGAAACATTTCAGATCAATGCTCAATGCCCTTCTCATCACAATGCTCCGTTACCTCTGTCGTAACAATGCTCCATGACACCTGCCATCATAATATTCCACGGCCTTGTCATCACAAGGCTCCATGACCCTTGTCATCACAATGCTCCAAGATCCATGTAATCACAATGCTCCATGCCCTTGTCATCACAAAGCTCCATGAAGCATGTCATCAGAATGTTCCATGGTCTTCTCCTCACAATGCTCCAAGACCTTGTCATCACCATGCTCCATTCCCTTGTCATCACAATGCTCCATGACCTCTGTCATCACAATACTCCATGAACATTTTCAGCCCAATTATCTATGACCTTCTCATCACAATGCTCCATGACCAATATCATCACAATGCTCCATGACCACTGTCATCACAACACTCCATGACACCTGACAACACAATGATCCGGGACTCTTGTCATCACAATGCTCCAAGACCCCTGTAATCTCAATGCTCCATGACCCCTGTCATCATAATACTTCATGAACATTTTCAGCCCAATGCTCCATGACCATTGTCATCACAATGATCCATGCCCTTGTCATCCCAATGTTTTATGACACTTGTATTCACAAGGCTCTGTGACGCTTGTCACCACAGTGCTCCATGACACCTGTCATCACAATGCTCCATTCCTTTGTCAGCAAAATGCTACATGGCCTTATCATTACAATGCGCTAGGCGCTTGTCATCACAATACTCCATTACTATTGTCATCACAATTTCCCATGAACTTTGGGATCCCATTGCTTCATGCCCTTGTCATCACAATGCTCCATGCTCCTTGAAATCAAAATGATCCATGACCTCTGTCATCACAATGCTCAAAACCCTTGTGATCACAATGTTCCGTAACACTTGTCCTCACAACGCTCCATGATGCCTGTCATCACAATACTCCATGCCCTTTTCATCACAATGTTCCATGACCATTGTCATCACAATTCTCAATACACTTGTCATCACAATGCTCCCTGACACTTGCCGTCAGCATGCTCCTTGAAACCTGTCACCAAAAGGCTATACGCCTTTTTCATCACAAAGCCCCATGACATTTTCATCCCAATGCTCCATGCCATTGTCATCAAAATATTCCACAAGCTTGTCATCAGAAAGCTCCATGACCCTTGTCATCACAATGCTCCATGCACTTGTCAGAACAATGCTCCCTGACCCATGTCATCACAATGCTCCAAGCCATTGTCATTCACTATGCTCCATTACATTTGTCATCAGAATCCTCCATGACACTTGGCATCACAATGCTCCATGACATTGTCATCACAATGGGCCATTACATATGTCATCACAATGCTCCCTGACACCTATCTTCACAATACTGCATGACCTTTGTCATCACAAAGCTCCATGACCCTTGGCATCACAATGCTCCATGTCATTGTCATCACAATGCTCCATGAACCCTCTCATCACATTGCTCCATGCCCTTGTCATCAGAAAGCTCCATGGCACTTGTCATCATAATGCTCGATGCCCTTCTCATCACAATGTCCAGGCCCTTGTCATTACAATCCTCCATGACCCATGTATCACAGTGTACCGTGCCCTTGTCATCACAATGCGCCATGCCCACTCTCATCACAATAATCCATGAAATATTTCAGACCAATGCTCAATGCACTTCTCATCACAATGCTCCATTACCTCTGTCATAACAAGCTCCATGACCCCTGCCATCACAATGTTCCACGGCCTTGTCATCACAAGGCTCCAGCACCCTTGTCAGCACAATGCTCCAAGACCCATGTAATCACAATGCTCCATGCCCTTGTCATCACAAAGCTCCATGACGCATGTCATCAGAATGTTCCATGGCCTTCGCCTCACAATGCTCGATGCCCTTGTCATCACAATGCTTCAAGACCCCCGTAATCACAATGCTCCATGCCCCTTTTCATAAGAATGCTCCATTAGACTTGTCATCACAAGTCTCCATGGTCATCTCATCACAATGCTCCAAGACCTTGTCATCAACATGCTCCATTCCCTTGTCATCACAATGCTCCATGACCCCTGTCATCACAATACTCCATGCACATTTTCAGCCCAATGCTCCATGACCCTTGTCATCACAATGATCCATGCCCTTGTCATCACAATGCTCCATGCATTTGTCAGCACAATGCTCCCTGATCCTTGTCATCACAATGCTCCAAACCATTGTCACCACAATGCTCCATTACCTTTGTCATCAGAATCCTCCATGACACTTGGCATCACAATGCTCCATGCCATTGTCATCACAATGCTCCATGACCCCTGTCATCACAGTGCTCCGTGGCTACAGTCATCATAATGCTTCATAACATTTGTCATCACAACAATCCATGCCCGCGTCATCACAAGGCTCTTTGACCTTTGTAACCACAATGCTCCATGAACTTTTCATCACAATGCTCCGTGACCCTTGTCATCACAATGCTCCATGCCTTTGTCAGAACAATGCTCCTTGACCCTTGTCATCAAATTGTGCCATGCGCTTTTCACCACAATGATCCACAACCTTGTCATCGCTATGCTCCATAAACCTTGTAATCACAATGCTCCATGCACTTCTCATCCAAATACTCTCTCACATGAGATATCACAATGTTCCGTCACTAGTCATCACAATCCTCCCTCACCCCTGTTATCACAATGTTCCATGACCCCTGTCATCACAATGCTACATCCCCTTATCAGCACAATGTTCCATGACCCCTGACATCACAATGTTCCATAACCCCTGTCATCAAAATGCTCCATGACCCTTTTCATCCCAAAGCTCCATGACCCCTGGCATCACAATGTTCTATAACCCCTGGCATCAAAATGTTCCATTACACTTTTCATCAAATTGCTGCATGACCCTGTCATCAAAATGCTCCCTGCCCTTCTCATCACAATGCACCACACACTTGTCATCAAAATGCTCCATGACCTTTGTCATCACAAAGCTCCATGACCCTTGGCATCACAATGCTCCATGTCATTGTCATCACAATGCTCCATGAACCCGCTCATCACATTGCTCCATGTCCTTGTCATCACAAAGCTCCATGACACTTGTCATCACAATGCTCGATACCATTCTCATCACAATGCTCCATGACCTTGTCATTACAATCCTCCATGACCCATGTATCACAGTGTACCGTGCCCTTGTCATGACAAACGGCCATGCCCACTCTCATCACAGTAATCCATGAAACATTTCAGATCAATGCTCAATGCCCTTCTCATCACAATGCTCCGTTACCTCTGTCGTAACAATGCTCCATGACACCTGCCATCATAATATTCCACGGCCTTGTCATCACAAGGCTCCATGACCCTTGTCATCACAATGCTCCAAGATCCATGTAATCACAATGCTCCATGCCCTTGTCATCACAAAGCTCCATGAAGCATGTCATCAGAATGTTCCATGGTCTTCTCCTCACAATGCTCCATGCCCTTGTCATTACAATCCTCCATGACCCATGTATCACAGTGTACCGTGCCCTTGTCATCACAATGCGCCACGCCCACTCTCATCACAATAATCCATGAAATATTTCAGACAAATGCTCAATGCACTTCTCATCACAATGCTCCATTACCTCTGTCATAACAAGCTCCATGACCCCTGCCATCACAATGTTCCACGGCCTTGTCATCACAAGGCTCCAGGACCCTTGTCAGCACAATGCTCCAAGACCCATGTAATCACAATGCTCCATGCCCTTGTCATCACAAAGCTCCATGACGCATGTCATCACAATGTTCCATGGCCTTCACCTCACAATGCTCCATGCCCTTGTCATCACAATGCTTCAAGACCCCCGTAATCACAATGCTCCATGCCCCTTTTCATAAGAATGCTCCATTAGACTTGTCATCACAAGTCTCCATGGTCATCTCCTCACAATGCTCCAAGACCTTGTCATCACCGTGCTCCATTCCCTTGTCATCACAATGCTCCATGACACCTGTCATCACAATACTCCATGAACATTTTCAGCCCAATTCTCTATGACCTTCTCATCACAATGCTCCATGACCAATATCATCACAATGCTCCATGACCACTGTCATCACAACACTCCATGACACCTGACAACACAATGATCCGGGACTCTTGTCATCACAATGCTCCAAGACCCCTGTAATCACAATGCTCCATGACCCTTGTCATCACAATACTCCATGAACATTTTCAGCCCAATGCTCCATGACCCTTGTCATCACAATGATCCATGCCCATGTTATCCCAATGTTCCATGACCCATGTATTCACAATGCTCCATGACGCTTGTCATCACAGTGCTCCATGACACCTGTCATTACAATGCTCCATGCCTTTGTCAGCAAAATGCTACATGACCTTGTCATTACAATGCTCTATGCACTTGTCATCACAATACTCCATTTCCATTGTGATCACAATCCTCCATGAACTTTGGGATCACATTGCTTCATGCCCTTGTCATCACAATGCTCCATGCTCCGTGAAATCAAAATGATCCATGACCTCTGTCATCACAATGCTCCAAACCCTTGTGATCACCATGTTCCATAACACTTGTCCTCACAACGCTCCATGATGCCTGTCATCACAATAATCCATGCCCTTTTCATCACAATGCTCCATGACCTTTGTCATCACAATTCTCAATACACTTGTCATCACAATGCTCCCTGACACTTGTCGTCAGAATGCTCTTTGAACCCTGTCACGAAAATGCTCCATGCCTTTTCCATCACAAAGCCCCATGCCGTTTTCATCCAAATGCTCCATGCCATTGTCATCAAAATACTCCACAAGCTTGTCATCAGAATGCTCCATGACCCTTGTCATCACAATTCTCCATGCACTTGTCAGCACAATGCTCCCTGACACTTGTCATCACAATGCTCCAAGCCATTGTCATCACAATGCTCCATTACCTTTGTGATCAGAATCCTCAATGGAAGTTTGCATCACAATGCTCCATGCCATTGTCATCACAGTGGGCCATTACATATGTCATCACAATGCTCCCTGACACCTCTCTTTACAATACTGCATTACCTGGTCATCACAATGCTCCCTGCCGTTCTCTTCACAATGCAACACACCCTTGTCATCAAAATGCTCCATGACCTTTGTCATCACAAAGCTCCATGACCCTTGGCATCACAATGCTCCATGTCATTGTCATCACAATGCTCCATGAATCCTCTCATCACATTGCTCCATGCCCTTGTCATCACAAAGCTCCATGGCACTTGTCATCACAATGCTCGATGCCCTTCTCATCACAATGCTCCATGCCCTTGTCATTACAATCCTCCATGACCCATGTATCACAGTGTACCGTGCCCTTGTCATCACAATGTGCCACGCCCACTCTCATCACAATAATCCATGAAATATTTCAGACCAATGCTCAATGCACTTCTCATCACAATGCTCCATTACCTCTGTCATAACAAGCTCCATGACCCCTGCCATCACAATGTTCCACGGCCTTGTCATCACAAGGCTCCAGGACCCTTGTCAGCACAATGCTCCAAGACCCATGTAATCACAATGCTGCATGCCCTTGTCATCACAAAGCTCCATGACGCATGTCATTACAATGTTCCATGGCCTTCGCCTCACAATGCTCCATGCCCTTGTCATCACAATGCTTCAAGACCCCCGTAATCACAATGTTCCATGCCCCTTTTCATAAGAATGCTCCATTAGACTTGTCATCACAAGTCTCCATGGTCATCTCATCACAATGCTCCAAGACCTTGTCATCAACATGCTCCATTCCCTTGTCATCACAATGCTCCATGACCCCTGTCATCACAATACTCCATGCACATTTTTAGCCCAATGCTCCATGACCCTTGTCATCACAATGATCCATGCCCTTCTCATCACAAAGCTCCTTGCACTTGTCAGCACAATGCTCCCTGATCCTTGTCATCACAATGCTCCAAACCATTGTCACCACAATGCTCCATTACCTTTGTCATCAGAATCCTCCATGACACTTGGCATCACAATGCTCCATGCCATTGTCATCACAATGCTCCATGACCCGTGTCATCACAATGCTCCGTGACCCTTGTCATCACAATGCTCCATGCCTTTGTCAGAACAATGCTCCATGACCCTTGTCATCAAATTGTGCCATGCACTTTTCACCACAATGATGCACAACCTTGTCATCGCTATGCTCCATAAACCTTGTAATCACAATGCTCCATGCACTTCTCATCCAAATACTCTCTCACATGAGATATCACAATGTTCCATCACTAGTCATCACAATCCTCCCTCACCCCTGTTATCACAATGTTCCATGACCCCTGTCATCACAATGCTACATCCCCTTATCAGCACAATGTTCCATGACCCCTGACATCACAATGTTCCATAACCCCTGTCATCAAAATGCTCCATGACCCTTTTCATCCCAAAGCTCCATGAAGCCTGGCATCACAATGTTCTATAATCCCTGGCAACAAAATGTTCCATTACACTTTTCATCAAATTGCTGCATGACCCTGTCATCAAAATGCTCCCTGCCCTTATCATCACAATGCACCACACACTTGTCATCAAAATGCTCCATGACCTTTGTCATCACAAAGCTCCATGACCCTTGGCATCACAATGATCCATGTCATTGTCATCACAATGCTCCATGAACCCTCTCATCACATTGCTCCATGTCCTTGTCATCACAAAGCTCCATGACACTTGTCATCACAATGCTCGATGCCATTCTCATCACAATGCTCCATGACCTTGTCATTACAATCCTCCATGGCCCATGTATCACAGTGTACCGTGCCCTTGTCATGACAAACCACCATGCCCACTCTCATCACAGTAATCCATGAAACATTTCAGATCAATTCTCAATGCCCTTCTCATCACAATGCTCCGTTACCTCTGTCGTAACAATGCTCCATGACACCTGCCATCATAATATTCCACGGCCTTGTCATCACAAGGCTCCAGGACCCTTGTCATCACAATGCTCCAAGATCCATGTAATCACAATGCTCCATGCCCTTGTCATCACAAAGCTCCATGACGCATGTCATCAGAATGTTCCATGGTCTTCTCCTCACAATGCTCCATGCCCTTGTCATCACAATGCTCGAAGACTCCAGTAATCACAATGTTCCATTCCCTTTTTCATCAGAATGCTCCATTAGATTTGTCATCACAAGTCTCCATGGTCATCTCCTCACAATGCTCCAAGACCTTGTCATCACCATGCTCCATTCCCTTGTCATCACAATGCTCCATGACCCCTGTCACCACAATACACCATGAATATTTTCAGCCCAATTCTCTATGACCTTCTCATCACAATGCTCCATGACCAATATCATCACAATGCTCCATGACCACTGTCATCACAACACTCCATGACACCTGACAACACAATGATCCGGGACACTTGTCATCACAATGCTCCAAGACCCCTGTAATCACAATGCTCCATGACCACTGTCATCAAAATACTCCATGAACATTTTCAGCACAATGCTCCATGACCCTTGTCATCACAATGATCCATGCCCATGTTATCCCAATGTTCCATGACCCATGTATTCACAATGCACCATGACGCTTGTCATCACAGTGCTCCATGACCCCTGTCATCACAATGCTCCATGCCTTTGTCAGCAAAATGCTACATGACCTTGTCATTACAATGCTCTATGCACTTGTCATCACAATACTCCATTTCCATTGTCATCACAATCCTCCATGAACTTTGGGATCACATTGCTTCATGCCCTTGTCATCACAGTGCTCCATGCTCCTTGAAATCAAAATGATCCATGACCTCTGTCATCACAATGCTCCAAACTCTTGTGATCACAATGTTCCATAACACTTGTCCTCACAACGCTCCATGATGCCTGTCATCACAATAATCCATGCCCTTTTCATCACAATGCTCCATGACCTTTTTCATCACAATTCTCAATACACTTGTCATCACAATGCTCCCTGACACTTGTCGTCAGAATGCTCCTTGAACCCTGTCACGAAAAGGCTCCATGGATTTTTCATCACAAATCCCCATGCCCTTTTCATCCCAATGCTCCATGCCATTGTCATCAAAATACTCCACAAGCTTGTCATCAAAATGCTCCATGACCCTTGTCATCACAATTCTCCATGCACTTGTCAGTACAATGCTCCCTGACACTTGTCATCACAATGCTCCAAGCCATTGTCATCACAATGCTCCATTACCTTTGTGATCAGAGTCCTCAATGGAAGTTTGCATCACAATGCTCCATGCCATTGTCATCACAATGGGCCATTACATATGTCATCACAATGCTCCCTGACACCTCTCTTTACAATACTGCATTACCTGGTCATCACAATGCTCCCTGCCGTTCTCTTCACAATGCAACACACCCTTGTCATCAAAATGCTCCATGACCTTTGTCATCACAAAGCTCCATGACCCTTGGCATCACAATGCTCCATGTCATTGTCATCACAATGCTCCATGAACCCTCTCATCACATTGCTCCATGCCCTTGTCATCACAAAGCTCCATGGCACTTGTCATCACAATGCTCGATGCCCTTCTCATCACAATGCTCCATGCCCTTGTCATTACAATCCTCCATGACCCATGTATCACAGTGTACCGTGCCCTTGTCATCACAATGTGCCACGCCCACTCTCATCACAATAAGCCATGAAATATTTCAGACCAATGCTCAATGCACTTCTCATCACAATGCTCCATTACCTCTGTCATAACAAGCTCCATGACCCCTGCCATCACAATGTTCCACGGCCTTGTCATCACAAGGCTCCAGGACCCTTGTCAGCACAATGCTCCAAGACCCATGTAATCACAATGCTGCATGCCCTTGTCATCACAAAGCTCCATGACGCATGTCATTACAATGTTCCATGGCCTTCGCCTCACAATGCTCCATGCCCTTGTCATCACAATGCTTCAAGACCCCCGTAATCACAATGTTCCATGCCCCTTTTCATAAGAATGCTCCATTAGACTTGTCATCACAAGTCTCCATGGTCATCTCATCACAATGCTCCAAGACCTTGTCATCAACATGCTCCATTCCCTTGTCATCACAATGCTCCATGACCCCTGTCATCACAATACTCCATGCACATTTTTAGCCCAATGCTCCATGACCCTTGTCATCACAATGATCCATGCCCTTGTCATCACAAAGCTCCTTGCACTTGTCAGCACAATGCTCCCTGATCCTTGTCATCACAATGCTCCAAACCATTGTCACCACAATGCTCCATTACCTTTGTCATCAGAATCCTCCATGACACTTGGCATCACAATGCTCCATGCCATTGTCATCACAATGCTCCATGACCCGTGTCATCACAATGCTCCGTGACCCTTGTCATCACAATGCTCCATGCCTTTGTCAGAACAATGCTCCATGACCCTTGTCATCAAATTGTGCCATGCACTTTTCACCACAATGATGCACAACCTTGTCATCGCTATGCTCCATAAACCTTGTAATCACAATGCTCCATGCACTTCTCATCCAAATACTCTCTCACATGAGATATCACAATGTTCCATCACTAGTCATCACAATCCTCCCTCACCCCTGTTATCACAATGTTCCATGACCCCTGTCATCACAATGCTACATCCCCTTATCAGCACAATGTTCCATGACCCCTGACATCACAATGTTCCATAACCCCTGTCATCAAAATGCTCCATGACCCTTTTCATCCCAAAGCTCCATGAAGCCTGGCATCACAATGTTCTATAATCCCTGGCAACAAAATGTTCCATTACACTTTTCATCAAATTGCTGCATGACCCTGTCATCAAAATGCTCCCTGCCCTTATCATCACAATGCACCACACACTTGTCATCAAAATGCTCCATGACCTTTGTCATCACAAAGCTCCATGACCCTTGGCATCACAATGATCCATGTCATTGTCATCACAATGCTCCATGAACCCTCTCATCACATTGCTCCATGTCCTTGTCATCACAAAGCTCCATGACACTTGTCATCACAATGCTCGATGCCATTCTCATCACAATGCTCCATGACCTTGTCATTACAATCCTCCATGGCCCATGTATCACAGTGTACCGTGCCCTTGTCATGACAAACCACCATGCCCACTCTCATCACAGTAATCCATGAAACATTTCAGATCAATTCTCAATGCCCTTCTCATCACAATGCTCCGTTACCTCTGTCGTAACAATGCTCCATGACACCTGCCATCATAATATTCCACGGCCTTGTCATCACAAGACTCCAGGACCCTTGTCATCACAATGCTCCAAGATCCATGTAATCACAATGCTCCATGCCCTTGTCATCACAAAGCTCCATGACGCATGTCATCAGAATGTTCCATGGTCTTCTCCTCACAATGCTCCATGCCCTTGTCATCACAATGCTCGAAGACTCCAGTAATCACAATGTTCCATTCCCTTTTTCATCAGAATGCTCCATTAGATTTGTCATCACAAGTCTCCATGGTCATCTCCTCACAATGCTCCAAGACCTTGTCATCACCATGCTCCATTCCCTTGTCATCACAATGCTCCATGACCCCTGTCAACACAATACACCATGAATATTTTCAGCCCAATTCTCTATGACCTTCTCATCACAATGCTCCATGACCAATATCATCACAATGCTCCATGACCACTGTCATCACAACACTCCATGACACCTGACAACACAATGATCCGGGACACTTGTCATCACAATGCTCCAAGACCCCTGTAATCACAATGCTCCATGACCACTGTCATCACAATACTCCATGAACATTTTCAGCACAATGCTCCATGACCCTTGTCATCACAATGATCCATGCCCATGTTATCCCAATGTTCCATGACCCATGTATTCACAATGCACCATGACGCTTGTCATCACAGTGCTCCATTACCCCTGTCATCACAATGCTCCATGCCTTTGTCAGCAAAATGCTACATGACCTTGTCATTACAATGCTCTATGCACTTGTCATCACAATACTCCATTTCCATTGTCATCACAATCCTCCATGA
Organism: Mesoplodon densirostris; assembly: GCF_025265405.1. Classification (NCBI taxonomy): domain Eukaryota; kingdom Metazoa; phylum Chordata; class Mammalia; order Artiodactyla; family Ziphiidae; genus Mesoplodon; species Mesoplodon densirostris. The sequence continues at coordinate 7,973,157 of NW_026778196.1, read as the reverse complement.
ACTTTGGGATCACATTGCTTCATGCCCTTGTCATCACAGTGCTCCATGCTCCTTGAAATCAAAATGATCCATGACCTCTGTCATCACAATGCTCCAAACTCTTGTGATCACAATGTTCCATAACACTTGTCCTCACAACGCTCCATGATGCCTGTCATCACAATAATCCATGCCCTTTTCATCACAATGCTCCATGACCTTTTTCATCACAATTCTCAATACACTTGTCATCACAATGCTCCCTGACACTTGTCGTCAGAATGCTCCTTGAACCCTGTCACGAAAAGGCTCCATGGATTTTTCATCACAAATCCCCATGCCCTTTTCATCCCAATGCTCCATGCCATTGTCATCAAAATACTCCACAAGCTTGTCATCAAAATGCTCCATGACCCTTGTCATCACAATTCTCCATGCACTTGTCAGTACAATGCTCCCTGACACTTGTCATCACAATGCTCCAAGCCATTGTCATCACAATGCTCCATTACCTTTGTGATCAGAGTCCTCAATGGAAGTTTGCATCACAATGCTCCATGCCATTGTCATCACAATGGGCCATTACATATGTCATCACAATGCTCCCTGACACCTCTCTTTACAATACTGCATTACCTGGTCATCACAATGCTCCCTGCCGTTCTCATCACAATGCACCACACCCTTGTCATCAAAATGCTCCATGACATTTGTCATCACAAAGCTCCATGACCCTTGGCATTACAATGCTCCATGTCATTGTCATCACAATGCTCCATGAACCCTCTCATCACATTGCTCCATGCCCTTGTCATCACAAAGCTCCATGGCACTTGTCATCACAATGCTCGATGCCCTTCTCATCACAATGCTCCATGCCCTTGTCATTACAATCCTCCATGACCCATGTATCACAGTGTACCGTGCCCTTGTCATCACAATGTGCCACGCCCACTCTCATCACAATAATCCATGAAATATTTCAGACCAATGCTCAATGCACTTCTCATCACAATGCTCCATTACCTCTGTCATAACAAGCTCCATGACCCCTGCCATCACAATGTTCCACGGCCTTGTCATCACAAGGCTCCAGGACCCTTGTCAGCACAATGCTCCAAGACCCATATAATCACAATGCTCCATGCCCTTGTCATCACAAAGCTCCATGACGCATGTCATCACAATGTTCCATGGCCTTCGCCTCACAATGCTCCATGCCCTTGTCATCACAATGCTTCAAGTCCCCCGTAATCACAATGCTCCATGCCCCTTTTCATAAGAATGCTCCATTAGACTTGTCATCACAAGTCTCCATGGTCATCTCCTCACAATGCTCCAAGACCTTGTCATCACCATGCTCCATTCCCTTGTCATCACAATGCTCCATGACCCCTGTCATCACAATACTCCATGAACATTTTCAGCCCAATTCTCTATGACCTTCTCATCACAATGCTCCATGACCAATATCATCACAATGCTCCATGACCACTGTCATCACAACACTCCATGACTCCTGACAACACAATGATCCGGGACTCTTGTCATCACAATGCTCCAAGACCCCTGTAATCACAATGCTCCATGACCCCTGTCATCACAATACTCCATGAACATTTTCAGCCCAATGCTCCATGACACTTGTCATCACAATGATCCATGCCCATGTTATCCCAATGTTTCATGACCCATGTATTCACAATGCTCCATGACGCTTGTCATCACAGTGCTCCATGACACGTCATCACAATGCTCCATGCCTTTGTCAGCAAAATGCTACATGACCTTGTCATTACAATGCTCTATGCACTTGTCATCACAATATTCCATTTCCATTGTCATCACAATCCTCCATGAACTTTGGGATCACATTGCTTCATGCCCTTGTCATCACAATGCTCCATGCTCCTTGAAATCAAAATGATCCATGACCTCTGTCATCACAATGCTCCAAACCCTTGTGATCACCATGTTCCATAACACTTGTCCTCACAACGCTCCATGATGCCTGTCATCACAATAACCCATGCCCTTTTCATCACAATGCTCCATGACCTTTGTCATCACAATTCTCAATACACTTGTCATCACAATGCTCCCTGACACTTGTCGTCAGAATGCTCCTTGAACCCTGTCACGAAAAGGCTCCATGCCTTTTTCATCACAAAGCCCCATGCCCTTTTCATCCCAATGCTCCATGCCATTGTCATCAAAATACTCCACAAGCTTGTCATCAGAAAGCTCCATGACCCTTGTCATCCCAATGCTCCATGCACTTTTCAGCACAATGCTCCCTGACCCTTGTCATCACAATGCTCCAAGCCATTGTCATTCACAATGCTCCATTACCTTTGTCATCAGAATCCTACATGACACTTGGCATCACAATGCTCCATGCCATTGTCATCACAATGGACCATTACATATGTCATCACAATGCTCCCTGACACCTATCTTCACAATACTGCATGACCTGGTCATCACAATGCTCCATGCCCTTGTCATCATAATGCGCCATTCCAAATGTCATGACAATAATCCATGAAACTTATTAGATCAATGCTCCGTGCCCTTGTCATCACAATGCTCTATGCCCTTGTTATCACAATGATCCCAGTCCCCTGTAATCAGAATGCTCCATGCCCCTTTACATCAGTATGCTCCATGAGACTTGTCATCACAAGGCTCCATGTTTTTCTCATCACAATGCTCCAGGACCTTGTCATCACAATGCTTCACGACATTTTCATGAAAATTCCCAATGGCCCTTGTCATCATAATGCTCCAAGCCCTAGTCATCACAATGCTCCATTATATTTGTCATCACAATCCTTCATTATATTTGGCATCACAATGCTCTATGCCATTGTCATCGCAATGGACCATTACATATGTCATCACAATGCTCCCTGACACCTGTCTTCACAATACTCCATGCCCTTGTCATCACAAAGATCAATGTCCTTGTAATCACAATGCTCCATGCCTTCGTTTTCACAATGTTCCAAGAACCCTGTAATCAGAATGCTCCATGCCCCTTTTCATCAGTATGCTCCATGAGATTTTTCATCACAAGGCTCCATGGTTTTCTCATCACAATGCTCCAGGACCTTGTCATCACAATGCTTCAAGACATTGTCCTGAAAATTCTCAATGGCCCTTGTCATCATAATGCTCCAAGCCCTAGTCATCACAATGCTCCATTATATTTGTCACCACAGTCCTCGATTACATTTGGCATCACAATGCTCCATGCCATATTTATCGCAATGGACTATGACATATGTCATCACAATGCTCCCTGACACCTGTCTTCAAAATACTCCATGCCCTTGACATCACAATGCTCCATGCCCTTGTCATCACAATGCACCATGTCCACTATCATCACAATAATCTATGAAACTTGTCAGACCAATTCTCCATGCCCCTGTCATCACAATGCTCCATGCCCTTGTCATCACAATGCTCCATGACACCTTTCATCACAATGCTCCGTGACTCCAATGCTCCTAGACACCTTTCATCACAATGCTCCGTGACTCCAATCATCACAATGCTTCATGACTTTTGTCATCACAATTGTCCACGCCCTCCTCATCAACAGTCTCTGTGACCTTTTTAACCACAATGCTCCATGAACTTTTCATCACAATTCTCTGTGAAACTTGTCATCACAATGCTCCATGTCTTTGTCAAAACAATGCTCCATGACCATTGTCATCACAATGTGCCACGCGCATTTCATCACAACGTTCCAAACCTTGTCATTGCAATGCTCCATAAACCTTGTAATCACAATGGTCCATGCACTTCTCATCAAAATGCTCTCTCACCAGAGATATCACAATGTTCCATCACTAGTCATCACAATACACCCTCATCCTTGTAATCACAATGTTCCATGACACTGTCATCACAATGCTACATCCCCTTATCATCACAATGTTCCATGACCCCTGCCATCACAATGTTCCATAAGCCCTGTCATCAAAATGCTCCATGACACTTTCCATCACAAAGCTCCAAGACCCCTGCCATCACAATGTTCTATAACCCCTGCCATCAAAATGTTCCATTACACTTTTTTATCAAATTGCTGCATGACCCGGTCATCAAAATGCTCCCTGCCCTTCTCATCAAAATGCACCATGCACTTGTCATTAAAATGCTCCATTACTTTTGTCATCACAAAGCTCCAAGACACTTGGCATCACAATGCTCCATGTCATTGTCATCACAATGCTCCATGAACCCTCTCATCACATTGCACCTTGCCCTTGTCATCAAAAAGCTCCATGACACTTGTCATCACAATGCTCGATGCCCTTCTCATCACAATGCTCCATGCCCTTGTCATTACCGTCCTGCATGACCCATGTATCAGAGTGTTCCGTGCCCTTGTCATCACAATGCTCCATTCCAACTCTCATCACAATAATCCATGAAACCTTTCAGACATAAGTTCCATACCCTTCTCATCACAATGCTCCATTACCCCTGTCATAACTATGCACCATGACCACTGCCATCACAATGTTCCATGTCTTTGTCATCACAAGGTTCCATGATACTTCTCATCACAATGCTCAAGACCCCGGAAATCACAATGCTCCATGCCCTTGTCATCACAAAGCTCCATGACGCATGTCATCAGAATGTTCCATGGGCTTCTCATCAAAATGCTCCATGCCCTTGTCATCACAATGCATCAAGACCCTTGTAATCACAATGCTCCATGCCCCTTTTCATCTCAATGCTCCATGAACCCTGTCATCACAATGCACCATGCCCATCATCATAATGCTTCAGGCTATTGTCAGCACAATGAAATCAAAATTATCCATGACCTCTCTCATCACAATGCTCCATGACTCCTGTCATCACAATACTCCATGAACGTTTTCAGCCCCATGCTCCATGACACTTGTCATCACAATGATCCATGCCCTTGTCATCACAATGGTCCATGACCCCTGTATTCACAATGCTCCGTGACGCTTGTCATCACAGTGCTCCATGTCACCTGTCATCTCAATGCTCCATGCTTTTGTCAGCAAAATACTACATGACCTTGTCATTACAATGCTCTATGCACTTGTCATCACAGTACTCCATTACCATTGTCATCAAAATCCTCCATGAACATTGGGATCTCTTTGCTTCATTCCCTTTGTCATCACAATCCTCCATGCTCCTTGAAATCAAAATGATTCATGACCTCTGTCATCACAGTGCTCCAAAACCTTGTGATCACAATGTTCCATAACACTTGTCATCACAACGCTCCATGATGCCTTTTTCATCACTATTCTTTATGCCGTTTTCATCACAATGCTCCATGCCATTGTCATCAAAATACTCCACAAGCTTTTCATCAGAATGCTCCATGACCCTTGTCATCACAATTCTCCATGCACTTGTCAGCACAATGGTCCTTGACTCTTGTCATCACAATGCTCCATGTGCTTGTCAGGACAATGCTCCATGACACATGTCATCACAATGCACCATACGCTTGTCATCACAGTGCTCCACAATCTCGTCATCATAATTCTCCATAAAACTTCTCATCACAGTGCTCCATGCACTTCTCATCAAAATGATCTCTCACCCCTGATATTACAAAGTTACATCACTATTCGTCACTATACACCCTCACCCCTGTCATCACAATGTTCCATGACTCCTGTCATCACAATGCTACATGCACTTATCATCACAATGTTCGATGACCTCTGACATCACATTATTCCAATACCCCTGTCATCAAAATGCTCCATGACCCTTTTCATCAAAATGCTCTATGACTCCTGACATCACAATGTTCCATAACACGTGTCATCAAAATGTTCCATGACACTTTTCATCAAATTGCTCAATGACCCTGTCATCACACTGCTCCCGGCCCTTCTCATCACAATGCACAACGCCCTTGTCATCAAAATGCTCCATGATCTTTGTCATCACAAAGATCCATTACCCTTGGCATCACAATGCTCCATGTCATTGTCATCACAGTGCTCCATGAACGCTCTCATCACATTGCTCCATGCCCTTGTCATCACAAAGCTCCATAACACATGTCATCAGAATGCTCCATGGCTTCTCATCATAATGCTCTATGCCCTTGCCATCACAATGCTCCATTACCCCTGTCATAACAATGCTCCATGACCCCGGCCATCACGATGTTCCATGGCCTTGTTATCACAAGGCTCCATGACCCTTCTCATCACAATGCTCCAAGACCCCTGTAATCACAATGCTCCATGCCCCTTTTCATCTCAATGATCCATGAACCCTGTCATCACAATGCACCATGCCCATCATCATAATGCTTCATGCTATTGTCATCACTATGAAATCAAAATGCTCCATGAACTCTGTCATAAGAATGCTCCAAACCCTTGTGATCACAATATTCCATAACACTTGTCATCACAATGCCCCATGACACTCGTCATCACAATTATCCGTGGTCTTCTCATCACAATGCTCCATGAACTTTGTCATCACAATGCTCAATACCCTCGTCATCAAAATGCTCCCTGACACTTGTTATCTGTATGCTCCTTGAATCCTGTCATGAGAAGGCTCCATGGATTTTTCATCACAATGATCCATGCCCTTTTCATCACAGTGCTCCAAGACCCCTGTAATCACAATGTTCCATGCCCTTTTCATCACAAAGCTAAATGACGCATGTCATTAGAATGCTCCTTGGCCTTCTCCTCACAAATCTCCATTCCCTTGTCAGCACAGTCTTCCAAGACCCCTATAATCTCAGTGGTATATGCCCCTTTTCATCAGTATGCTCCATGAGATTTGTCATCACAAGGCTCCATGGTTTTCTTATCACAATGCTCAAGAACATTGTCATCACAATGCTTCACGACCTTGTCATGAAAATTCTCAATGGCCCTTGTCATCACAATGCTCCAGTCCCTAGTCATCACAATGCTCCATTATATTTGTCATCAAAATCCTCCATTACATTTGGCATCACAATGCTCCATGCCATTGTCATCGAAATGGACCGTGACATATGTCATCAAAATGCTCCCTGACACCTTTCTTCAAAATACTCCATGTACTATTTATCACAATGCTCCATGCCCCTGTCATCACAATGCTCCATGCCCTTGTCATCACAATGCTCCATGACCCCTGTCATCACAATGCTCCGTGACTCCAGTCATCACAATGCTTCATAGTATTTGTCATCACAGTGGTCCATGCCCGCGTTCTCACAAGGCTCTGTGTCCTTTTTAACCACTATGCTCCATGAACTTTTCATCACAATTCTCCGTGACCCTTATCATCACAATGCTCCATGCTTTGTCAGAAAAATGCTCCATGACCCTTGTCATTACAATGTGCCACCTGCTTTTCATCCCATCGGTCCTCAAATTTGTCATCGCAATGCTCCATAAACCTTGTAATCACAATGCTCCTTGGCTTTCTCATCACAATGCTCCATTACCCCTATCATAACAATGCTCCATGACCCTTGCCATCACAATGTTCCACGGCCGTGTCATCACAAGGCTCCATGACACATGACATCACAATGTTCCAAGACCCCTGTAATCACAATGCTCCATGCATCTTTTCATCAGTATGCTTCATGAGATTTGTCATCACAAGCCTCCATGGTTTCTCATCACAGTGCTCTAGGACCTTGTAATCACAATGTTTCACGACTTGTCATGAAAATACTCAATGGCCCGTGTCATCATAATGCTCCAATCCCTAGTCATCACAATGCTCCTTTAAATTTGTCATCACAATCCTCCATTACATTTGGCATCACAATGCTCCCTGCCATTGTCATCGCAATGGAACATGACATATGTCATCACAATGCTCCCTGACACCTGTCTTCACAATACTCCATGACCTTCTCATCACCATGATGCATGCCCTTGTCATCACAATGCACCATGTCCACTCTCATCACAATAATCTATGAAGCTTGTCAGACAAATGCACCATGCCCCTGACAACACAATGCTCCATGGCCTAGTCATCACAAAGCTCCATGGCACTTGTCATCACAATGCTCAATGCCCTTCTCATCACAATGCTCCATGCCCTTGTCATTACAATCCTCCATGACCCATGTATCACAGTGTACCGTGCCCTTGTCATCACAATGCGCCACGCCCACTCTCATCACAATAATCCATGAAATATTTCAGACCAATGCTCAATGCACTTCTCATCACAATGCTCCATTACCTCTGTCATAACAAGCTCCATGACCCCTGCCATCACAATGTTCCACGGCCTTGTCATCACAAGGCTCCAAGACCCTTGTCAGCACAATGCTCCAAGACCCATGTAATCACAATACTCCATGCCCTTGTCATCACAAAGCTCCATGACGCATGTCATCAGAATGTTCCATGGCCTTCGCCTCACAATGCTCCATGCCCTTGTCATCACAATGCTTCAAGACCCCCGTAATCACAATGCTCCATGCCCCTTTTCATCAGAATGCTCCATTAGACTTGTCATCCCTAGTCTCCATTGTCATCTCATCACAATGCTCCAAGACCTTGTCATCAACATGCTCCATTCCCTTGTCATCACAATGCTCCATGACCCCTGTCATCACAATACTCCATGCACATTTTCAGCCCAATGCTCCATGACCCTTGTCATCACAAAGCTCCATGCACTTGTCAGCACAATGCTCCCTGATCCTTGTCATCACAATGCTCCAAACCATTGTCACCACAATGCTCCATTACCTTTGTCATCAGAATCCTCCATGACACTTGGCATCACAATGCTCCATGCAATTGTCATCACAATGCTCCATGACCCCTGTCATCACAATGCTCCATGACTACAGTCATCACAATGCTTCATAACGTTTGTCATCACAACAATCCATGCCCACGTCTTCACAAGTCTCTGTGACCTTTGTAACCACAATGCTCCATGAACTTTTCATCACAATGCTCCGTGACCCTTGTCATCACAATGCTCCATGCCTTTATCAGAACAATGCTCCATGACCCTTGTCATCAAATTGTGCCATGCGCTATTCACCACAATGATCCACAACCTTGTCATCGCTATGCTCCATAAACCTTGTAATCACAATGCTCCATGCACTTCTCATCCAAATATTCTCTCACATGAGATATCACAATGTTCCATCACTAGTCATCACAATCCTCCCTCACCCCTGTTATCACAATGTTCCATGACCCCTGTCATCACAATGCTACATCCCCTTATCAGCACAATGTTCCATGACCCCTGACTTCAGAATGTTCCATAACCCCTGTCATCAAAATGCTCCATGACCCTTTTCATCCCAAAGCTCCATGACCCCTGGCATCACAATGTTCTATAACCCCTGGCATCAAAATGTTCCATTACACTTTTCATCAAATTGCTGCATGACCCTGTCCTCAAAATGCTCGCTGCCCTTCTCATCACAATGCACCACACACTTGTCATCAAAATGCTCCATGACCTTTGTCATCACAAAGCTCCATGACCCTTGGCATCACAATGCTCCATGTCATTGTCATCACAATGCTCCATGAACCCTCTCATCACATTGCTCCATGTCCTTGTCATCACAAAGCTCCATGACACTTGTCATCACAATGCTCGATGCCATTCTCATCACAATGCTCCATGACCTTGTCATTACAATCCTCCATGACCCATGTATCACAGTGTACCGTGCCCTTGTCATGACAAACCGCCATGCCCACTCTCATCACAGTAATCCATGAAACATTTCAGATCAATGCTCAATGCCCTTCTCATCACAATGCTCTGTTACCTCTGTTGTAACAATGCTGCATGACACCTGCCATCATAATATTCCACGGCCTTGTCATCACAAGGCTCCATGACCCTTGTCATCACAATGCTCCAAGATCCATGTAATCACAATGCTCCATGCCCTTGTCATCACAAAGCTCCATGACGCATGTGATCAGAATGTTCCATGGTCTTCTCCTCACAATGCTCCATGCCCTTGTCATCACAATGCTCGTAGTCTCCAGTAATCACAATGTTCCATTCCCTTTTTCATCAGAATGCTCCATTAGATTTGTCATCACAAGTCTCCATGGTCATCTCCTCACAATGCTCCAAGACCTTGTCATCACCATGCTCCATTCCCTTGTCATCACAATGCTCCATGACCCCTGTCACCACAATACTCCATGAATATTTTCAGCCCAATTCTCTATGACCTTCTCATCACAATGCTCCATGACCAATATCATCACAATGCTCCATGACCACTGTCATCACAACACTGCATGACAACTGACAACACAATGATCCGGGACTCTTGTCATCACAATGCTCCAAGACCCCTGTAATCACAATGCTCCATGACCCCTGTCATCACAATACTCCATGAACATTTTCAGACCAATGCTCCATGACACTTGTCATCACAATGATCCATGCCCATGTTATCCCAATGTTCCATGACCCATGTATTCACAATGCTCCATGACGCTTGTCATCACAGTGCTCCATGACACCTGTCATCACAATGCTCCATGCCTTTGTCAGCAAAATGCTACATGACCTTGTCATTACAATGCTCTATGCACTTCTCATCACAATACTCCATTTCCATTGTCATCACAATCCTCCATGAACTTTGGGATCACATTGCTTCATGCCCTTGTCATCACAATGCTCCATGCTCCTTGAAATCAAAATGATCCATGACCTCTGTCATCACAATGCTCCAAACCCTTGTGATCACAATGTTCCATAACACTTGTCCTCACAACGCTCCATGATGCCTGTCATCACAATAATCCATGCCCTTTTCATCACAATGCTCCATGACCTTTGTCATCACAATTCTCAATACACTTGTCATCACAATGCTCCCTGACACTTGTCGTCAGAATGCTCCTTCAACCCTGTCACGAAAAGGCTCCATGCCTTTTTCATCACAAAGCCCCATGCCCTTTTCATCCCAATGCTCCATGCCATTGTCATCAAAATACTCCACAAGCTTGTCATCAGAATGCTCCATGACCCTTGTCATCACAATTCTCCATGCACTTGTCAGCACAATGCTCCCTGACCCTTGTCATCACAATGCTCCAAGCCATTGTCATCACAATGCTCCATTACCTTTGTGATCAGAATCCTCAATGGAAGTTTGGATCACAATGCTCCATGCTATTGTCATCACAATGGGCCATTACATATGTCATCACAATGCTCCCTGACACCTCTCTTTACAATACTGCATTACCTGGTCATCACAATGCTCCCTGCCGTTCTCATCACAATGCACCACACCCTTGTCATCAAAATGCTCCATGACCTTTGTCATCACAAAGCTCCATGACCCTTGGCATCACAATGCTCCATGTCATTGTCATCACAATGCTCCATGAACCCTCTCATCACATTGCTCCATGCCCTTGTCATCACAAAGCTCCATGGCACTTGTCATCACAATGCTCGATGCCCTTCTCATCACAATGCTCCATGCCCTTGTCATTACAATCCTCCATGACCCATGTATCACAGTGTACCGTGCCCTTGTCCTCACAATGCGCCACGCCCACTCTCATCACAATAATCCATGAAATATTTCAGACCAATGCTCAATGCACTTCTCATCACAATGCTCCATTACCTCTGTCATAACAAGCTCTATGACCCCTGCCATCACAATGTTCCACGGCCTTGTCATCACAAGGCTCCAGGACCCTTGTCAGCACAATGCTCCAAGACCAATGTAATCACAATGGCCATGCCCTTGTCATCACAAAGCTCCATGACGCATGTCATCACAATGTTCCATGGCCTTCGCCTCACAATGCTCCATGCCCTTGTCATCACAATGCTTCAAGACCCCCGTAATCACAATGCTCCATGCCCCTTTTCATAAGAATGCTCCATTAGACTTGTCATCCCAAGTCTCCATGGTCATCTCATCACAATGCTCCAAGACCTTGTCATCAACATGCTCCATTCCCTTGTCATCACAATGCTCCATGACCCCTGTCATCACAATACTCCATGAACATTTTCAGCCCAATGCTCCATGACCCTTGTCATCACAAAGCTCCATGCACTTGTCAGCACAATGCTCCCTGATTCTTGTCATCACAATGCTCCAAACCATTGTCACCACAATGCTCCATTACCTTTGTCATCAGAATCCTCCATGACCCCTGTCATCACAATGCTCCGTGACTACAGTCATCACAATGCTTCATAACGTTTGTCATCACAACAATCCATGCCCACGTCATCACAAGGCTCTGTGACCTTTGTAACCACAATGCTCCATGAACTTTTCATCACAATGCTCCGTGACCCTTGTCATCACAATGCTCCATGCCTTTGTCAGAACAATGCTCCATGACCCTTGTCATCAAATTGTGCCATGCGCTTTTCACCACAATGATCCACAACCTTGTCATCGCTATGCTCCATAAACCTTGTAATCACAATGCTCCATGCACTTCTCATCCAAATACTCTCTCACATGAGATATCACAATGTTCCATCACTAGTCATCACAATCCTCCCTCACCCCTGTTATCACAATGTTCCATGACCCCTGTCATCACAATGCTACATCCCCTTATCAGCACAATGTTCCATGACCCCTGACATCACAATGTTCCATAACCCCTGTCATCAAAATGCTCCATGACCCTTTTCTTCCCAAAGCTCCATGACCCATGGCATCACAATGTTCTATAACCCCTGGCATCAAAATGTTCCATTACACTTTTCATCAAATTGCTGCATGACCCTGTCATCAAAATGCTCCCTGCCCTTCTCATCACAATGCACCACACACTTGTCATCAAAATGCTCCATGATCTTTGTCATCACAAAGATCCATGACCCTTGGCATCACAATGCTCCATGTCATTGTCATCACAATGCTCCATGAACCCTCTCATCACACTGCTCCATATCCTTGTCATCACAAAGCTCCATGACACTTGTCATCACAATGCTCGATGCCATTCTCATCACAATGCTCCATGACCTTGTCATTACAATCCTCCATGTCCCATGTATCACAGTGTACCTTGCCCTTGTCATGACAAACCGCCATGCCCACTCTCATCACAGTAATCCATGAAACATTTCAGATCAATGCTCAATGCCCTTCTCATCACAATGCTCCGTTACCTCTGTTGTAACAATGCTGCATGACACCTGCCATCATAATATTCCACGGCCTTGTCATCACAAGGCTCCATGACCCTTGTCATCACAATGCTCCAAGATCCATGTAATCACAATGCTCCATGCCCTTGTCATCACAAAGCTCCATGACACATGTGATCAGAATGTTCCATGGTCTTCTCCTCACAATGCTCCATGCCCTTGTCATCACAATGCTCGAAGTCTCCAGTAATCACAATGTTCCATTCCCTTTTTCATCAGAATGCTCCATTATATTTGTCATCACAAGTCTCCATGGTCATCTCCTCACAATGCTCCAAGACCTTGTCATCACCATGCTCCATTCCCTTGTCATCACAATGCTCCATGACCCCTGTCACCACAATACTCCATGAATATTTTCAGCCCAATTCTCTATGACCTTCTCATCACAATGCTCCATGACCAATATCATCACAATGCTCCATGACCACTGTCATCACAACACTCCATGACAACTGACAACACAATGATCCGGGACTCTTGTCATCACAATGCTCCAAGACCCCTGTAATCACAATGCTCCATGACCCCTGTCATCACAATACTCCATGAACATTTTCAGACCAATGCTCCATGACACTTGTCATCACAATGATCCATGCCCATGTTATCCCAATGTTCCATGACCCATGTATTCACAATGCTCCATGACGCTTGTCATCACAGTGCTCCATGACACCTGTCATCACAATGTTCCATGCCTTTGTCAGCAAAATGCTACATGACCTTGTCATTACAATGCTCTATGCACTTGTCATCACAATACTCCATTTCCATTGTCATCACAATCCTCCATGAACTTTGGGATCACATTGCTTCATGCCCTTGTCATCACAATGCTCCATGCTCCTTGAAATCAAAATGATCCATGACCTCTGTCATCACAATGCTCCAAACCCTTGTGATCACAATGTTCCATAACACTTGTCCTCACAACGCTCCATGATGCCTGTCATCACAATAATCCATGCCCTTTTCATCACAATGCTCCATGACCTTTGTCATCACAATTCTCAATACACTTGTCATCACAATGCTCCCTGACACTTGTCGTCAGAATGCTCCTTCAACCCTGTCACGAAAAGGCTCCATGCCTTTTTCATCACAAAGCCCCATGCCCTTTTCATCCCAATGCTCCATGCCATTGTCATCAAAATACTCCACAAGCTTGTCATCAGAATGCTCCATGACCCTTGTCATCACAATTCTCCATGCACTTGTCAGCACAATGCTCCCTGACACTTGTCATCACAATGCTCCAAGCCATTGTCATCACAATGCTCCATTACCTTTGTGATCAGAGTCCTCAATGGAAGTTTGCATCACAATGCTCCATGCCATTGTCATCACAATGGGCCATTACATATGTCATCACAATGCTCCCTGACACCTCTCTTTACAATACTGCATTACCTGGTCATCACAATGCTCCCTGCCGTTCTCATCACAATGCACCACACCCTTGTCATCAAAATGCTCCATGACCTTTGGCATCACAAAGCTCCATGACCCTTGGCATCACAATGCTCCATGTCATTGTCATCACAATGCTCCATGAACCCTCTCATCACATTGCTCCATGCCCTTGTCATCACAAAGCTCCATGGCACTTGTCATCACAATGCTCGATGCCCTTCTCATCACAATGCTCCATGCCCTTGTCATTACAATCCTCCATGACCCATGTATCACAGTGTACCGTGCCCTTGTCCTCACAATGCGCCACGCCCACTCTCATCACAATAATCCATGAAATATTTCAGACCAATGCTCAATGCACTTCTCATCACAATGCTCCATTACCTCTGTCATAACAAGCTCCATGACCCCTGCCATCACAATGTTCCACGGCCTTGTCATCACAAGGCTCCAGGACCCTTGTCAGCACAATGCTCCAAGACCAATGTAATCACAATGCTCCATGCCCTTGTCATCACAAAGCTCCATGACGCATGTCATCACAAAGTTCCATGGCCTTCGCCTCACAATGCTCCATGCCCTTGTCATCACAATGTTTCAAGACCCCCGTAATCACAATGCTCCATGCCCCTTTTCATAAGAATGCTCCATTAGACTTGTCATCCCAAGTCTCCATGGTCATCTCATCACAATGCTCCAAGACCTTGTCATCAACATGCTCCATTCCCTTGTCATCACAATGCTCCATGACCCCTGTCATCACAATACTCCATGAACATTTTCAGCCCAATGCTCCATGACCATTGTCATCACAAAGCTCCATGCACTTGTCAGCACAATGCTCCCTGATTCTTGTCATCACAATGCTCCAAACCATTGTCACCACAATGCTCCATTACCTTTGTCATCAGAATCCTCCATGACCCCTGTCATCACAATGCTCCGTGACTACAGTCATCACAATGCTTCATAACGTTTGTCATCACAACAATCCATGCCCACGTCATCACAAGGCTCTGTGACCTTTGTAACCACAATGCTCCATGAACTTTTCATCACAATGCTCCGTGACCCTTGTCATCACAATGCTCCATGCCTTTGTCAGAACAATGCTCCATGACCCTTGTCATCAAATTGTGCCATGCGCTTTTCACCACAATGATCCACAACCTTGTCATCGCTATGCTCCATAAACCTTGTAATCACAATGCTCCATGCACTTCTCATCCAAATACTCTCTCACATGAGATATCACAATGTTCCATCACTAGTCATCACAATCCTCCCTCACCCCTGTTATCACAATGTTCCATGACCCCTGTCATCACAATGCTACATCCCCTTATCAGCACAATGTTCCATGACCCCTGACATCACAATGTTCCATAACCCCTGTCATCAAAATGCTCCATGACCCTTTTCATCCCAAAGCTCCATGACCCCTGGCATCACAATGTTCTATAACCCCTGGCATCAAAATGTTCCTTTACACTTTTCATCAAATTGCTGCATGACCCTGTCATCAAAATGCTCCCTGCCCTTCTCATCACAATGCACCACACACTTGTCATCAAAATGCTCCATGACCTTTGTCATCACAAAGCTCCATGACCCTTGGCATCACAATGCTCCATGTCATTGTCATCACAATGCTCCATGAACCCTCTCATCACATTGCTCCATGTCCTTGTCATCACAAAGCTCCATGACACTTGTCATCACAATGCTCGATGCCATTCTCATCACAATGCTCCATGACCTTGTCATTACAATCCTCCATGACCCATGTATCACAGTGTACCGTGCCCTTGTCATGACAAACCGCCATGCCCACTCTCATCACAATAATCCATGAAACATTTCAGATCAATGCTCAATGCCCTTCTCATCACAATGCTCCGTTACCTCTGTCGTAACAATGCTCCATGACACCTGCCATCATAATATTCCACGGCCTTGTCATCACAAGGCTCCATGACCCTTGTCATCACAATGCTCCAAGATCCATGTAATCACAATGCTCCATGCCCTTGTCATCACAATACTCCATGAACATTTTCAGCCCAATGCTCCATGACCATTGTCATCACAACGCTCCATGATGCCTGTCATCACAATACTCCATGCCCTTTTCATCACAATGTTCCATGACCTTTGTCATTACAATTCTCAATACACTTGTCATCACAATGCTCCCTGACACTTGTCGTCAGCATGCTCCTTGAAACCTGTCAACAAAAGGCTACACGCATTTTTTATCACAAAGCCCCATGCCGTTTTCATCCCAATGCTCCATGCCATTGTCATCAAAATATTCCACAAGCTTGTCATCAGAAAGCTCCATGACCCTTGTCATCACAATGCTCCCTGCACTTGTCAGAACAATGCTCCCTGACCCTTGTCATCACAATGCTCCAAGCCATTGTCATTCACAATGCTCCATTACCTTTGTCATCAGAATCCTCCATGACACTTGGCATCACAATGCTCCATGACATTGTCATCACAATGGGCCATTACATATGTCATCACAATGCTCCCTGACACCTATCTTCACAATACTGCATGACCTTTGTCATCACAAAGCTCCATGCCCTTGTCATCACAAAGCTCCATGGCACTTGTCATCACAATGCTCGATGCCCTTCTCATCAGAATGCTCCATGCCCTTGTCATTACAATCCTCCATGACCCATGTATCACAGTGTACCGTGCCCTTGTCATCACAATGCGCCATGCCCACTCTCATCACAATAATCCATGAAATATTTCAGACCAATGCTCAATGCACTTCTCATCACAATGCTCCATTACCTCTGTCATAACAAGCTCCATGACCCCTGCCATCACAATGTTCCACGGCCTTGTCATGACAAGGCTCCAGCACCCTTGTCAGCACAATGCTCCAAGACCCATGTAATCACAATGCTCCATGCCCTTGTCATCACAAAGCTCCATGACGCATGTCATCACAATGTTCCATGGCCTTCGCCTCACAATGCTCCATGCCCTTGTCATCACAATGCTTCAAGAACCCCGTAATCACAATGCTCCATGCCCCTTTTCATAAGAATGCTCCATTAGACTTGTCATCACAAGTCTCCATGGTCATCTCATCACAATGCTCCAAGACCTTGTCATCAACATGCTCCATTCCCTTGTAATCACAATGCTCCATGACCCC
This sequence comes from Mesoplodon densirostris, assembly GCF_025265405.1. NCBI lineage: Eukaryota > Metazoa > Chordata > Mammalia > Artiodactyla > Ziphiidae > Mesoplodon > Mesoplodon densirostris. The sequence goes on along the minus strand of NW_026778196.1, from coordinate 7,955,357 downwards.
TGTCATCACAATACTCCATGAACATTTTCAGCCCAATGCTCCATGACCATTGTCATCACAATGATCCATGCCCTTGTCATCCCAATGTTCCATGACACTTGTTTTCACAAGGCTCTGTGACGCTTGTCACCACAGTGCTCCATGACAACTGTCATCACAATGCTCCATTCCTTTGTCAGCAAAATGCTAAATGGCCTTGTCATTACAATGCGCTAGGCCCTTGTCATCACAATACTCCATTACTGTTGTCATCACAATTTTCCATGAACCTTGGGATCACATTGCTTCATGCCCTTGTCATCACAATGCTCCATGCTCCTTGAAATCAAAATGATCCATGACCTCTGTCATCACAATGCTCAAAACCCTTGTGATCACAATGTTCCATAACACTTGTCCTCACAACGCTCCATGATGCCTGTCATCACAATTCTCCATGCCCTTTTCATCACAATGTTCCATGACGATTGTCATCACAATTCTCAATACACTTGTCATCACAATGCTCCCTGACACTTGTCGTCAGCATGCTCCTTGAAAACTGTCACCAAAAGGCTACACGCCTTTTTCATCACAAAGCCCCATGCCGTTTTCATCCCAATGATCCATGCCATTGTCATCAAAATATTCCACAAGCTTGTCATCAGAAAGCTCCATGACCCTTGTCATCACAATGCTCCATGCACTTGTCAGAACAATGCTCCCTGACCCTTGTCATCACAATGCTCCAAGCCATTGTCATTCACAATGCTCCATTACCTTTGTCATCAGAATCCTCCATGACACTTGGCATCACAATGCTCCATGACATTGCCATCACAATGGGCCATTATATATGTCATCACAATGCTCCCTGACAACTATCTTCACAATACTGCATGACCTTTGTCATCACAAAGCTCCATGACCCTTGGCATCACAATGCTCCATGTCATTGTCATCACAATGCTCCATGAACCCTCTCATCACATTGCTCCATGCCCTTGTCATCACAAAGCTCCATGGCACTTGTCATCACAATGCTCGATGCCCTTCTCATCACAATGCTCCATGCCCTTGTCATTACAATCCTCCATGACCCATGTATCACTGTGTACCGTGCCCTTGTCATCACAATGCGCCATGCCCACTCTCATCACAATAATCCATGAAATATTTCAGACCAATGCTCAATGCACTTCTCATCACAATGCTCCATTACCTCTGTCATAACAAGCTCCATGACCCCTGCCATCACAATGTTCCACGGCCTTGTCATCACAAGGCTCCAGCACCCTTGTCAGCACAATGCTCCAAGACCCATGTAATCACAATGCTCCATGCGCTTGTCATCACAAAGCTCCATGACGCATGTCATCACAATGTTCCATGGCCTTCGCCTCACAATGCTCCATGCCCTTGTCATCACAATGCTTCAAGACCCCCGTAATCACAATGCTCCATGCCCCTTTTCATAAGAATGCTCCATTTGACTTGTCATCACAAGTCTCCATGGTCATCTCATCACAATGCTCCAAGACCTTGTCATCAACATGCTCCATTCCCTTGTCATCACAATGCTCCATGACCCCTGTCATCACAATACTCCATGCACATTTTTAGCCCAATGCTCCATGACCCTTGTCATCACAATGATCCATATCCTTGTCATCACAAAGCTCCATGCACTTGTCAGCACAATGCTCCCTGATCCTTGTCATCACAATGCTCCAAACCATTGTCACCACAATGCTCCATTACCTTTGTCATCAGAATCCTCCATGACACTTGGCATCACAATGCTCCATGCCATTGTCATCACAATGCTCCATGACCCCTGTCATCACAATGGTCCATGACTACAGTCATCACAATGCTTCATAACGTTTGTCATCGCAACAATCCATGCCCGCGTCATCACAAGGCTCTGTGACCTTTGTAACCACAATGCTCCGTGACCCTTGTCATCACAATGCTCCATGCCTTTGTCAGAACAATGCTCCATGACCCTTGTCATCAAATTGTGCCATGCGCTTTTCACCACAATGATCCACAACCTTGTCATCGCTATGCTCCATAAACCTTGTAATCACAATGCTCCATGCACTTCTCATCCAAATACTCTCTCACATGAGATATCACAATGTTCCATCACTAGTCATCACAATCCTCCCTCACCCCTGTTATCACAATGTTCCATGACCCCTGTCATCACAATGCTACATCCCCTTATCAGCACAATGTTCCATGACCCCTGACATCACAATGTTCCATAACCCCTGTCATCAAAATGCTCCATGACCCTTTTCATCCCAAAGCTCCATGACCCCTGGCATCACAATGTTCTATAACCACTGGCATCAAAATGTTCCATTACACTTTTCATCAAATTGCTGCATGACCCTGTCATCAAAATGCTCCCTGCCCTACTCATCACAATGCACCACACACCTGTCATCAAAATGCTCCATGACCTTTGTCATCACAAAGCTCCATGACCCTTGGCATCACAATGCTCCATGTCATTGTCATCACAATGCTCCATGAACCCTCTCATCACATTGCTCCATGTCCTTGTCATCACAAAGCTCCATGACACTTGTCATCACAATGCTCGATGCCATTCTCATCACAATGCTCCATGACCTTGTCATTACAATCCTCCATGACCCATGTATCACAGTGTACCGTGCCCTTGTCATGACAAACCGCCATGCCCACTCTCATCACAGTAATCCATGAAACATTTCAGATCAATGCTCAATGCCCTTCTCATCACAATGCTCCGTTACCTCTGTCGTAACAATGCTCCATGACACCTGCCATTATAATATTCCACGGCCTTGTCATCACAAGGCTCCATGACCCTTGTCATCACAATGCTCCAAGATCCATGTAATCACAATGCTCCATGCCCTTGTCATCACAAAGCTCCATGACGCATGTCATCAGAATGTTCCATGGTCTTCTCCTCACAATGCTCCATATCCTTGTCATCACAATGCTCGAAGACTCCAGTAATCACAATGTTCCATTCCCTTTTTCATCAGAATGCTCCATTAGATTTGTCATCACAAGTCTCCATGGTCATCTCCTCACAATGCTCCAAGACCTTGTCATCACCATGCTCCAGTCCGTTGTCATCACAATGCTCCATGACCCCTGTCATCACAATACTCCATGAACATTTTCAGCCCAATTCTCTATGACCTTCTCATCACAATGCTCCATGACCAATATCATCACAATGCTCCATGACCACTGTCATCACAACACTCCATGACACCTGACAACACAATGATCCGGGACTCTTGTCATCACAATGCTCCAAGACCCCTGTAATCACAATGCACCATGACCCCTGTCATCACAATACTCCATGAACATTTTCAGCCCAATGCTCCATGACCCTTGTCATCACAATGATCCATGCCCATGTTATCCCAATGTTCCATGACCCATGTATTCACAATGCTCCATGACGCTTGTCATCACAGTGCTCCATGACACCTGTCATCACAATGCTCCATGCCTTTGTCAGCAAAATACTACATGACCTTGTCATTACAATGCTCTATGCACTTGTCATCACAATACTCCATTTCCATTGTCATCACAATCCTCCATGAACTTTGGGATCACATTGCTTCATGCCCTTGTCATCACAATGCTCCATGCTCCTTGAAATCAATATGATCCATGACCTCTGTCATCACAATGCTCCAAAACCTTGTGATCACAATGTTCCATAACACTTGTCCTCACAATGCTCCGTGATGCCTGTCATCACAATAATCCATGCCCTTTTCATCACAATGCTCCATGACCTTTGTCATCACAATTCTCAATACACTTGTCATCACAATGCTCCCTGACACTTGTCATCAGAATGCTCCTTGAACCCTGTCACGAAAAGGCTCCATGCCTTTTTCATCACAAAGCCCCATGCCCTTTTCATCCCAATGCTCCATGCCATTGTCATCAATATACTCCACAAGCTTGTCATCAGAATGCTCCATGACCCTTGTCATCACAATTCTCCATGCACTTGTCAGCACAATGCTCCCTGACACTTGTCATCACAATGCTCCAAGCCATTGTCATCACAATGCTCCATTACCTTTGTGATCAGAATCCTCAATGGAAGTTTGCATCACAATGCTCCATGCCATTGTCATCACAATGGGCCATTACATATGTCATCACAATGCTCCCTGACACCTCTCTTTACAATACTGCATTACCTGGTCATCACAATGCTCCCTGCCGTTCTCATCACAATGCACCACACCCTTGTCATCAAAATGCTCCATGACCTTTGTCATCACAAAGCTCCATGACCCTTGGCATCACAATGCTCCATGTCATTGTCATCACAATGCTCCATGAAACCTCTCATCACATTGCTCCATGCCCTTGTCATCACAAAGCTCCATGGCACTTGTCATCACAATGCTCGATGCCCTTCTCATCACAATGCTCCATGCCCTTGTCATTACAATCCTCCATGACCCATGTATCACAGTGTACCGTGCCCTTGTCATCACAATGCACCATGCCCACTCTCATCACAATAATCCATGAAATATTTCAGACCAATGCTCAATGCACTTCTCATCACAATGCTCCATTACCTCTGTCATAACAAGCTCCATGACCCCTGCCATCACAATGTTCCACGGCCTTGTCATCACAAGGCTCCAGGACCCTTGTCAGCACAATGCTCCAAGACCCATGTAATCACAATGCTCCATGCCCTTGTCATCACAAAGCTCCATGACGCATGTCATCACAATGTTCCATGGCCTTCGCCTCACAATGCTCCATGCCCTTGTCATCACAATGCTTCAAGACCCCCGTAATCACAATGCTCCATGCCCCTTTTCATAAGAATGCTCCATTAGACTTGTCATCACAAGTCTCCATGGTCATTTCATCACAATGCTCCAAGACCTTGTCATCAACATGCTCCATGCCCTTGTCATCACAAAGCTCCATGGCACTTGTCATCACAATGCTCGATGCCCTTCTCATCACAATTCTCCATGCCCTTGTCATAACAATCCTCCATGACCCATGTATCACAAGGTACCGTGCCCTTGTCATCACAATGCGCCACGCCCACTCTCATCACAATAATCCATGAAATATTTCAGACCAATGCTCAATGCACTTCTCATCACAATGCTCCATTACCTCTGTCATAACAAGCTCCATGACCCCTGCCATCACAATGTTCCACGGCCTTGTCATCACAAGGCTCCAGCACCCTTGTCAGCACAATGCTCCAAGACCCATGTAATCACAATGCTCCATGCCCTTGTCATCACAAAGCTCCATGACGCATATCATCACAATGTTCCATGGCCTTCGCCTCACAATGCTCCATGCCCTTGTCATCACAATGCTTCAAGACCCCCGTAATCACAATGCTCCATGCCCCTTTTCATAATAATGCTCCATTAGACTTGTCATCACAAGTCTCCATGGTCATCTCATCACAATGCTCCAAGACCTTGTCATCAACATGCTCCTTTCCCTTGTCATCACAATGCTCCATGACCCCTGTCATCACAATACTCCATGCACATTTTTAGCCCAATGCTCCATGACCCTTGTCATCACAATGATCCATGCCCTTGTCATCACAATGCTCCATGCACTTGTCAGCACAATGCTCCCTGATCCTTGTCATCACAATGCTCCAAACCATTGTCACCACAATGCTCCATTACCTTTGTCATCAGAATCCTCCATGACACTTGGCATCACAATGCTCCATGCCATTGTCATCACAATGCTCCATGACCCCTGTCATCACAATGCTCCGTGACTACAGTCATCACAATGCTTCATAACTTTTTTCATCACAACAATCCATGCCCGCGTCATCACAAGGCTCTGTGACCTTTGTAACCACAATGCTCCGTGACCCTTGTCATCACAATGCTCCATGCCTTTGTCAGAACAATGCTCCATGACCCTTGTCATCAAATTGTGCCATGCGCTTTTCACCACAATGATCCACAACCTTGTCATCGCTATGCTCCATAAACCTTGTAATCACAATGCTCCATGCACTTCTCATCCAAATACTCTCTCACATGAGATATCACAATGTTCCATCACTAGTCATCACAATCCTCCCTCACCCCTGTTATCACAATGTTCCATGACCCCTGTCATCACAATGCTACATCCCCTTATCAGCACAATGTTCCATGACCCCTGACATCACAATGTTCCATAACCCCTGTCATCAAAATGCTCCATGACCCTTTTCATCCCAAAGCTCCATGACCCCTGGCATCACAATGTTCTATAACCCCTGGCATCAAAATGTTCCATTACACTTTTCATCAAATTGCTGCATGACCCTGTCATCAAAATGCTCCCTGCCCTTCTCATCACAATGCACCACACACTTGTCATCAAAATGCTCCATGACCTTTGTCATCACAAAGCTCCATGACCCTTGGCATCACAATGCTCCATGTCATTGTCATCACAATGCTCCATGAACCCTCTCATCACATTGCTCCATGTCCTTGTCATCACAAAGCTCCATGACACTTGTCATCACAATGCTCGATGCCATTCTCATCACAATGCTCCATGACCTTGTCATTGCAATCCTCCATGACCCATGTATCACAGTGTACCGTGCCCTTGTCATCACAATGCGCCACGCCCACTCTCATCACAATAATCCATGAAATATTTCAGACAAATGCTCAATGCACTTCTCATCACAATGCTCCATTACCTCTGTCATAACAAGCTCCATGACCCCTGCCATCACAATGTTCCACGGCCTTGTCATCACAAGGCTCCAGGACCCTTGTCAGCACAATGCTCCAAGACCCATGTAATCACAATGCTCCATGCCCTTGTCATCACAAAGCTCCATGACGCATGTCATCACAATGTTCCATGGCCTTCACCTCACAATGCTCCATGCCCTTGTCATCACAATGCTTCAAGACCCCCGTAATCACAATGCTCCATGCCCCTTTTCATAAGAATGCTCCATTAGACTTGTCATCACAAGTCTCCATGGTCTTCTCCTCACAATGCTCCAAGACCTTGTCATCACCGTGCTCCATTCCCTTGTCATCACAATGCTCCATGACCCCTGTCATCACAATACTCCATGAACATTTTCAGCCCAATTCTCTATGACCTTCTCATCACAATGCTCCATGACCAATATCATCACAATGCTCCATGACCACTGTCATCACAACACTCCATGACACCTGACAACACAATGATCCGGGACTCTTGTCATCACAATGCTCCAAGACCCCTGTAATCACAATGCTCCATGACCCTTGTCATCACAATACTCCATGAACATTTTCAGCCCAATGCTCCATGACCCTTGTCATCACAATGATCCATGCCCATGTTATCCCAATGTTCCATGACCCATGTATTCACAATGCTCCATGACGCTTGTCATCACAGTGCTCCATGACACCTGTCATCACAATGCTCCATGCCTTTGTCAGCAAAATGCTACATGACCTTGTCATTACAATGCTCTATGCACTTGTCATCACAATACTCCATTTCCATTGTCATCACAATCCTCCATGAACTTTGGGATCACATTGCTTCATGCCCTTGTCATCACAATGCTCCATGCTCCGTGAAATCAAAATGATCCATGACCTCTGTCATCACAATGCTCCAAACCCTTGTGATCACCATGTTCCATAACACTTGTCCTCACAACGCTCCATGATGCCTGTCATCACAATAATCCATGCCCTTTTCATCACAATGCTCCATGACCTTTGTCATCACAATTCTCAATACACTTGTCATCACAATGCTCCCTGACACTTGTCGTCAGAATGCTCTTTGAACCCAGTCACGAAAATGCTCCATGCCTTTTCCATCACAAAGCCCCATGCCGTTTTCATCCAAATGCTCCATGCCATTGTCATCAAAATACTCCACAAGCTTGTCATCAGAATGCTCCATGACCCTTGTCATCACAATTCTCCATGCACTTGTCAGCACAATGCTCCCTGACACTTGTCATCACAATGCTCCAAGCCATTGTCATCACAATGCTCCATTACCTTTGTGATCAGAATCCTCAATGGAAGTTTGCATCACAATGCTCCATGCCATTGTCATCACAGTGGGCCATTACATATGTCATCACAATGCTCCCTGACACCTCTCTTTACAATACTGCATTACCTGGTCATCACAATGCTCTCTGCCGTTCTCTTCACAATGCAACACACCCTTGTCATCAAAATGCTCCATGACCTTTGTCATCACAAAGCTCCATGACCCTTGGCATCACAATGCTCCATGTCATTGTCATCACAATGCTCCATGAACCCTCTCATCACATTGCTCCATGCCCTTGTCATCACAAAGCTCCATGGCACTTGTCATCACAATGCTCGATGCCCTTCTCATCACAATGCTCCATGCCCTTGTCATTACAATCCTCCATGACCCATGTATCACAGTGTACCGTGCCCTTGTCATCACAATGTGCCACGCCCACTCTCATCACAATAATCCATGAAATATTTCAGACCAATGCTCAATGCACTTCTCATCACAATGCTCCATTACCTCTGTCATAACAAGCTCCATGACCCCTGCCATCACAATGTTCCACGGCCTTGTCATCACAAGGCTCCAGCACCCTTGTCAGCACAATGCTCCAAGACCCATGTAATCACAATGCTGCATGCCCTTGTCATCACAAAGCTCCATGACGCATGTCATTACAATGTTCCATGGCCTTCGCCTCACAATGCTCCATGCCCTTGTCATCACAATGCTTCAAGACCCCCGTAATCACAATGTTCCATGCCCCTTTTCATAAGAATGCTCCATTAGACTTGTCATCACAAGTCTCCATGGTCATCTCATCACAATGCTCCAAGACCTTGTCATCAACATGCTCCATTCCCTTGTCATCACAATGCTCCATGACCCCTGTCATCACAATACTCCATGCACATTTTTAGCCCAATGCTCCATGACCCTTGTCATCACAATGATCCATGCCCTTGTCATCACAAAGCTCCTTGCACTTGTCAGCACAATGCTCCCTGATCCTTGTCATCACAATGCTCCAAACCATTGTCACCACAATGCTCCATTACCTTTGTCATCAGAATCCTCCATGACACTTGGCATCACAATGCTCCATGCCATTGTCATCACAATGCTCCATGACCCGTGTCATCACAATGCTCCGTGACCCTTGTCATCACAATGCTCCATGCCTTTGTCAGAACAATGCTCCATGACCCTTGTCATCAAATTGTGCCATGCACTTTTCACCACAATGATGCACAACCTTGTCATCGCTATGCTCCATAAACCTTGTAATCACAATGCTCCATGCACTTCTCATCCAAATACTCTCTCACATGAGATATCACAATGTTCCATCACTAGTCATCACAATCCTCCCTCACCCCTGTTATCACAATGTTCCATGACCCCTGTCATCACAATGCTACATCCCCTTATCAGCACAATGTTCCATGACCCCTGACATCACAATGTTCCATAACCCCTGTCATCAAAATGCTCCATGACCCTTTTCATCCCAAAGCTCCATGAAGCCTGGCATCACAATGTTCTATAATCCCTGGCAACAAAATGTTCCATTACACTTTTCATCAAATTGCTGCATGACCCTGTCATCAAAATGCTCCCTGCCCTTATCATCACAATGCACCACACACTTGTCATCAAAATGCTCCATGACCTTTGTCATCACAAAGCTCCATGACCCTTGGCATCACAATGATCCATGTCATTGTCATCACAATGCTCCATGAACCCTCTCATCACATTGCTCCATGTCCTTGTCATCACAAAGCTCCATGACACTTGTCATCACAATGCTCGATGCCATTCTCATCACAATGCTCCATGACCTTGTCATTACAATCCTCCATGGCCCATGTATCACAGTGTACCGTGCCCTTGTCATGACAAACCACCATGCCCACTCTCATCACAGTAATCCATGAAACATTTCAGATCAATTCTCAATGCCCTTCTCATCACAATGCTCCGTTACCTCTGTCGTAACAATGCTCCATGACACCTGCCATCATAATATTCCACGGCCTTGTCATCACAAGGCTCCATGACCCTTGTCATCACAATGCTCCAAGATCCATGTAATCACAATGCTCCATGCCCTTGTCATCACAAAGCTCCATGACGCATGTCATCAGAATGTTCCATGGTCTTCTCCTCACAATGCTCCATGCCCTTGTCATCACAATGCTCGAAGACTCCAGTAATCACAATGTTCCATTCCCTTTTTCATCAGAATGCTCCATTAGATTTGTCATCACAAGTCTCCATGGTCATCTCCTCACAATGCTCCAAGACCTTGTCATCACCATGCTCCATTCCCTTGTCATCACAATGCTCCATGACCCCTGTCACCACAATACACCATGAATATTTTCAGCCCAATTCTCTATGACCTTCTCATCACAATGCTCCATGACCAATATCATCACAATGCTCCATGACCACTGTCATCACAACACTCCATGACACCTGACAACACAATGATCCGGGACACTTGTCATCACAATGCTCCAAGACCCCTGTAATCACAATGCTCCATGACCACTGTCATCACAATACTCCATGAACATTTTCAGCACAATGCTCCATGACCCTTGTCATCACAATGATCCATGCCCATGTTATCCCAATGTTCCATGACCCATGTATTCACAATGCACCATGACGCTTGTCATCACAGTGCTCCATGACCCCTGTCATCACAATGCTCCATGCCTTTGTCAGCAAAATGCTACATGACCTTGTCATTACAATGCTCTATGCACTTGTCATCACAATACTCCATTTCCATTGTCATCACAATCCTCCATGAACTTTGGGATCACATTGCTTCATGCCCTTGTCATCACAGTGCTCCATGCCCCTTGAAATCAAAATGATCCATGACCTCTGTCATCACAATGCTCCAAACTCTTGTGATCACAATGTTCCATAACACTTGTCCTCACAACGCTCCATGATGCCTGTCATCACAATAATCCATGCCCTTTTCATCACAATGCTCCATGACCTTTTTCATCACAATTCTCAATACACTTGTCATCACAATGCTCCCTGACACTTGTCGTCAGAATGCTCCTTGAACCCTGTCACGAAAAGGCTCCATGGATTTTTCATCACAAAGCCCCATGCCCTTTTCATCCCAATGCTCCATGCCATTGTCATCAAAATACTCCACAAGCTTGTCATCAAAATGCTCCATGACCCTTGTCATCACAATTCTCCATGCACTTGTCAGTACAATGCTCCCTGACACTTGTCATCACAATGCTCCAAGCCATTGTCATCACAATGCTCCATTACCTTTGTGATCAGAATCCTCAATGGAAGTTTGCATCACAATGCTCCATGCCATTGTCATCACAATGGGCCATTACATATGTCATCACAATGCTCCCTGACACCTCTCTTTACAATACTGCATTACCTGGTCATCACAATGCTCCCTGCCGTTCTCATCACAATGCACCACACCCTTGTCATCAAAATGCTCCATGACATTTGTCATCACAAAGCTCCATGACCCTTGGCATTACAATGCTCCATGTCATTGTCATCACAATGCTCCATGAACCCTCTCATCACATTGCTCCATGCCCTTGTCATCACAAAGCTCCATGGCACTTGTCATCACAATGCTCGATGCCCTTCTCATCACAATGCTCCATGCCCTTGTCATTACAATCCTCCATGACCCATGTATCACAGTGTACCGTGCCCTTGTCATCACAATGTGCCACGCCCACTCTCATCACAATAATCCATGAAATATTTCAGACCAATGCTCAATGCACTTCTCATCACAATGCTCCATTACCTCTGTCATAACAAGCTCCATGACCCCTGCCATCACAATGTTCCACGGCCTTGTCATCACAAGGCTCCAGGACCCTTGTCAGCACAATGCTCCAAGACCCATATAATCACAATGCTCCATGCCCTTGTCATCACAAAGCTCCATGACGCATGTCATCACAATGTTCCATGGCCTTCGCCTCACAATGCTCCATGCCCTTGTCATCACAATGCTTCAAGACCCCCGTAATCACAATGCTCCATGCCCCTTTTCATAAGAATGCTCCATTAGACTTGTCATCACAAGTCTCCATGGTCATCTCCTCACAATGCTCCAAGACCTTGTCATCACCATGCTCCATTCCCTTGTCATCACAATGCTCCATGACCCCTGTCATCACAATACTCCATGAACATTTTCAGCCCAATTCTCTATGACCTTCTCATCACAATGCTCCATGACCAATATCATCACAATGCTCCATGACCACTGTCATCACAACACTCCATGACTCCTGACAACACAATGATCCGGGACTCTTGTCATCACAATGCTCCAAGACCCCTGTAATCACAATGCTCCATGACCCCTGTCATCACAATACTCCATGAACATTTTCAGCCCAATGCTCCATGACACTTGTCATCACAATGATCCATGCCCATGTTATCCCAATGTTTCATGACCCATGTATTCACAATGCTCCATGACGCTTGTCATCACAGTGCTCCATGACACATGTCATCACAATGCTCCATGCCTTTGTCAGCAAAATGCTACATGACCTTGTCATTACAATGCTCTATGCACTTGTCATCACAATATTCCATTTCCATTGTCATCACAATCCTCCATGAACTTTGGGATCACATTGCTTCATGCCCTTGTCATCACAATGCTCCATGCTCCTTGAAATCAAAATGATCCATGACCTCTGTCATCACAATGCTCCAAACCCTTGTGATCACCATGTTCCATAACACTTGTCCTCACAACGCTCCATGATGCCTGTCATCACAATAACCCATGCCCTTTTCATCACAATGCTCCATGACCTTTGTCATCACAATTCTCAATACACTTGTCATCACAATGCTCCCTGACACTTGTCGTCAGAATGCTCCTTGAACCCTGTCACGAAAAGGCTCCATGCCTTTTTCATCACAAAGCCCCATGCCCTTTTCATCCCAATGCTCCATGCCATTGTCATCAAAATACTCCACAAGCTTGTCATCAGAAAGCTCCATGACCCTTGTCATCCCAATGCTCCATGCACTTTTCAGCACAATGCTCCCTGACCCTTGTCATCACAATGCTCCAAGCCATTGTCATTCACAATGCTCCATTACCTTTGTCATCAGAATCCTCCCTGACACTTGGCATCACAATGCTCCATGCCATTGTCATCACAATGGACCATTACATATGTCATCACAATGCTCCCTGACACCTATCTTCACAATACTGCATGACCTGGTCATCACAATGCTCCATGCCCTTGTCATCATAATGCGCCATTCCAAATGTCATGACAATAATCCATGAAACTTATTAGATCAATGCTCCGTGCCCTTGTCATCACAATGCTCTATGCCCTTGTTATCACAATGATCCCAGTCCCCTGTAATCAGAATGCTCCATGCCCCTTTACATCAGTATGCTCCATGAGACTTGTCATCACAAGGCTCCATGTTTTTCTCATCACAATGCTCCAGGACCTTGTCATCACAATGCTTCACGACATTTTCATGAAAATTCCCAATGGCCCTTGTCATCATAATGCTCCAAGCCCTAGTCATCACAATGCTCCATTATATTTGTCATCACAATCCTTCATTATATTTGGCATCACAATGCTCTATGCCATTGTCATCGCAATGGACCATTACATATGTCATCACAATGCTCCCTGACACCTGTCTTCACAATACTCCATGCCCTTGTCATCACAAAGATCAATGTCCTTGTAATCACAATGCTCCATGCCTTCGTTTTCACAATGTTCCAAGAACCCTGTAATCAGAATGCTCCATGCCCCTTTTCATCAGTATGCTCCATGAGATTTTTCATCACAAGGCTCCATGGTTTTCTCATCACAATGCTCCAGGACCTTGTCATCACAATGCTTCAAGACATTGTCCTGAAAATTCTCAATTGCCCTTGTCATCATAATGCTCCAAGCCCTAGTCATCACAATGCTCCATTATATTTGTCACCACAGTCCTCGATTACATTTGGCATCACAATGCTCCATGCCATATTTATCGCAATGGACTATGACATATGTCATCACAATGCTCCCTGACACCTGTCTTCAAAATACTCCATGCCCTTGACATCACAATGCTCCATGCCCTTGTCATCACAATGCACCATGTCCACTATCATCACAATAATCTATGAAACTTGTCAGACCAATTCTCCATGCCCCTGTCATCACAATGCTCCATGCCCTTGTCATCACAATGCTCCATGACACCTTTCATCACAATGCTCCGTGACTCCAATGCTCCTAGACACCTTTCATCACAATGCTCCGTGACTCCAATCATCACAATGCTTCATGACTTTTGTCATCACAATTGTCCACGCCCTCGTCATCAACAGTCTCTGTGACCTTTTTAACCACAATGCTCCATGAACTTTTCATCACAATTCTCTGTGAAACTTGTCATCACAATGCTCCATGTCTTTGTCAAAACAATGCTCCATGACCATTGTCATCACAATGTGCCACGCGCATTTCATCACAACGTTCCAAACCTTGTCATTGCAATGCTCCATAAACCTTGTAATCACAATGGTCCATGCACTTCTCATCAAAATGCTCTCTCACCAGAGATATCACAATGTTCCATCACTAGTCATCACAATACACCCTCATCCTTGTAATCACAATGTTCCATGACACTGTCATCACAATGCTACATCCCCTTATCATCACAATGTTCCATGACCCCTGCCATCACAATGTTCCATAAGCCCTGTCATCAAAATGCTCCATGACACTTTCCATCACAAAGCTCCAAGACCCCTGCCATCACAATGTTCTATAACCCCTGCCATCAAAATGTTCCATTACACTTTTTTATCAAATTGCTGCATGACCCGGTCATCAAAATGCTCCCTGCCCTTCTCATCAAAATGCACCATGCACTTGTCATTAAAATGCTCCATTACTTTTGTCATCACAAAGCTCCAAGACCCTTGGCATCACAATGCTCCATGTCATTGTCATCACAATGCTCCATGAACCCTCTCATCACATTGCACCTTGCCCTTGTCATCAAAAAGCTCCATGACACTTGTCATCACAATGCTCGATGCCCTTCTCATCACAATGCTCCATGCCCTTGTCATTACCGTCCTGCATGACCCATGTATCAGAGTGTTCCGTGCCCTTGTCATCACAATGCTCCATTCCAACTCTCATCACAATAATCCATGAAACCTTTCAGACATAAGTTCCATACCCTTCTCATCACAATGCTCCATTACCCCTGTCATAACTATGCACCATGACCACTGCCATCACAATGTTCCATGTCTTTGTCATCACAAGGTTCCATGATACTTCTCATCACAATGCTCAAGACCCCGGAAATCACAATGCTCCATGCCCTTGTCATCACAAAGCTCCATGACGCATGTCATCAGAATGTTCCATGGGCTTCTCATCAAAATGCTCCATGCCCTTGTCATCACAATGCATCAAGACCCTTGTAATCACAATGCTCCATGCCCCTTTTCATCTCAATGCTCCATGAACCCTGTCATCACAATGCACCATGCCCATCATCATAATGCTTCAGGCTATTGTCAGCACAATGAAATCAAAATTATCCATGACCTCTCTCATCACAATGCTCCATGACTCCTGTCATCACAATACTCCATGAACGTTTTCAGCCCCATGCTCCATGACACTTGTCATCACAATGATCCATGCCCTTGTCATCACAATGCTCCATGACCCCTGTATTCACAATGCTCCGTGACGCTTGTCATCACAGTGCTCCATGTCACCTGTCATCTCAATGCTCCATGCTTTTGTCAGCAAAATACTACATGACCTTGTCATTACAATGCTCTATGCACTTGTCATCACAGTACTCCATTACCATTGTCATCAAAATCCTCCATGAACATTGGGATCTCTTTGCTTCATTCCCTTTGTCATCACAATCCTCCATGCTCCTTGAAATCAAAATGATTCATGACCTCTGTCATCACAGTGCTCCAAAACCTTGTGATCACAATGTTCCATAACACTTGTCATCACAACGCTCCATGATGCCTTTTTCATCACTATTCTTTATGCCGTTTTCATCACAATGCTCCATGCCATTGTCATCAAAATACTCCACAAGCTTTTCATCAGAATGCTCCATGACCCTTGTCATCACAATTCTCCATGCACTTGTCAGCACAATGGTCCTTGACTCTTGTCATCACAATGCTCCATGTGCTTGTCAGGACAATGCTCCATGACACATGTCATCACAATGCACCATACGCTTGTCATCACAGTGCTCCACAATCTCGTCATCATAATTCTCCATAAAACTTCTCATCACAGTGCTCCATGCACTTCTCATCAAAATGATCTCTCACCCCTGATATTACAAAGTTACATCACTATTCGTCACTATACACCCTCACCCCTGTCATCACAATGTTCCATGACTCCTGTCATCACAATGCTACATGCACTTATCATCACAATGTTCGATGACCTCTGACATCACATTATTCCAATACCCCTGTCATCAAAATGCTCCATGACCCTTTTCATCAAAATGCTCTATGACTCCTGACATCACAATGTTCCATAACACGTGTCATCAAAATGTTCCATGACACTTTTCATCAAATTGCTCAATGACCCTGTCATCACACTGCTCCCGGCCCTTCTCATCACAATGCACAACGCCCTTGTCATCAAAATGCTCCATGATCTTTGTCATCACAAAGATCCATTACCCTTGGCATCACAATGCTCCATGTCATTGTCATCACAGTGCTCCATGAACGCTCTCATCACATTGCTCCATGCCCTTGTCATCACAAAGCTCCATAACACATGTCATCAGAATGCTCCATGGCTTCTCATCATAATGCTCTATGCCCTTGCCAGCACAATGCTCCATTACCCCTGTCATAACAATGCTCCATGACCCCGGCCATCACGATGTTCCATGGCCTTGTTATCACAAGGCTCCATGACCCTTCTCATCACAATGCTCCAAGACCCCTGTAATCACAATGCTCCATGCCCCTTTTCATCTCAATGATCCATGAACCCTGTCATCACAATGCACCATGCCCATCATCATAATGCTTCATGCTATTGTCATCACTATGAAATCAAAATGCTCCATGAACTCTGTCATAAGAATGCTCCAAACCCTTGTGATCACAATATTCCATAACACTTGTCATCACAATGCCCCATGACACTCGTCATCACAATTATCCGTGGTCTTCTCATCACAATGCTCCATGAACTTTGTCATCACAATGCTCAATACCCTCGTCATCAAAATGCTCCCTGACACTTGTTATCTGTATGCTCCTTGAATCCTGTCATGAGAAGGCTCCATGGATTTTTCATCACAATGATCCATGCCCTTTTCATCACAGTGCTCCAAGACCCCTGTAATCACAATGTTCCATGCCCTTTTCATCACAAAGCTAAATGACGCATGTCATTAGAATGCTCCTTGGCCTTCTCCTCACAAATCTCCATTCCCTTGTCAGCACAGTCTTCCAAGACCCCTATAATCTCAGTGGTATATGCCCCTTTTCATCAGTATGCTCCATGAGATTTGTCATCACAAGGCTCCATGGTTTTCTTATCACAATGCTCAAGAACATTGTCATCACAATGCTTCACGACCTTGTCATGAAAATTCTCAATGGCCCTTGTCATCACAATGCTCCAGTCCCTAGTCATCACAATGCTCCATTATATTTGTCATCAAAATCCTCCATTACATTTGGCATCACAATGCTCCATGCCATTGTCATCGAAATGGACCGTGACATATGTCATCAAAATGCTCCCTGACACCTTTCTTCAAAATACTCCATGTACTATTTATCACAATGCTCCATGCCCCTGTCATCACAATGCTCCATGCCCTTGTCATCACAATGCTCCATGACCCCTGTCATCACAATGCTCCGTGACTCCAGTCATCACAATGCTTCATAGTATTTGTCATCACAGTGGTCCATGCCCGCGTTCTCACAAGGCTCTGTGTCCTTTTTAACCACTATGCTCCATGAACTTTTCATCACAATTCTCCGTGACCCTTATCATCACAATGCTCCATGCTTTGTCAGAAAAATGCTCCATGACCCTTGTCATTACAATGTGCCACCTGCTTTTCATCCCATCGGTCCTCAAATTTGTCATCGCAATGCTCCATAAACCTTGTAATCACAATGCTCCTTGGCTTTCTCATCACAATGCTCCATTACCCCTGTCATAACAATGCTCCATGACCCTTGCCATCACAATGTTCCACGGCCGTGTCATCACAAGGCTCCATGACACATGACATCACAATGTTCCAAGACCCCTGTAATCACAATGCTCCATGCATCTTTTCATCAGTATGCTTCATGAGATTTGTCATCACAAGCCTCCATGGTTTCTCATCACAGTGCTCTAGGACCTTGTAATCACAATGTTTCACGACTTGTCATGAAAATACTCAATGGCCCGTGTCATCATAATGCTCCAATCCCTAGTCATCACAATGCTCCTTTAAATTTGTCATCACAATCCTCCATTACATTTGGCATCACAATGCTCCCTGCCATTGTCATCGCAATGGAACATGACATATGTCATCACAATGCTCCCTGACACCTGTCTTCACAATACTCCATGACCTTCTCATCACCATGATGCATGCCCTTGTCATCACAATGCACCATGTCCACTCTCATCACAATAATCTATGAAGCTTGTCAGACAAATGCACCATGCCCCTGACAACACAATGCTCCATGGCCTAGTCATCACAAAGCTCCATGGCACTTGTCATCACAATGCTCAATGCCCTTCTCATCACAATGCTCCATGCCCTTGTCATTACAATCCTCCATGACCCATGTATCACAGTGTACCGTGCCCTTGTCATCACAATGCGCCACGCCCACTCTCATCACAATAATCCATGAAATATTTCAGACCAATGCTCAATGCACTTCTCATCACAATGCTCCATTACCTCTGTCATAACAAGCTCCATGACCCCTGCCATCACAATGTTCCACGGCCTTGTCATCACAAGGCTCCAAGACCCTTGTCAGCACAATGCTCCAAGACCCATGTAATCACAATACTCCATGCCCTTGTCATCACAAAGCTCCATGACGCATGTCATCAGAATGTTCCATGGCCTTCGCCTCACAATGCTCCATGCCCTTGTCATCACAATGCTTCAAGACCCCCGTAATCAAAATGCTCCATGCCCCTTTTCATCAGAATGCTCCATTAGACTTGTCATCCCTAGTCTCCATTGTCATCTCATCACAATGCTCCAAGACCTTGTCATCAACATGCTCCATTCCCTTGTCATCACAATGCTCCATGACCCCTGTCATCACAATACTCCATGCACATTTTCAGCCCAATGCTCCATGACCCTTGTCATCACAAAGCTCCATGCACTTGTCAGCACAATGCTCCCTGATCCTTGTCATCACAATGCTCCAAACCATTGTCACCACAATGCTCCATTACCTTTGTCATCAGAATCCTCCATGACACTTGGCATCACAATGCTCCATGCAATTGTCATCACAATGCTCCATGACCCCTGTCATCACAATGCTCCATGACTACAGTCATCACAATGCTTCATAACGTTTGTCATCACAACAATCCATGCCCACGTCTTCACAAGTCTCTGTGACCTTTGTAACCACAATGCTCCATGAACTTTTCATCACAATGCTCCGTGACCATTGTCATCACAATGCTCCATGCCTTTATCAGAACAATGCTCCATGACCCTTGTCATCAAATTGTGCCATGCGCTATTCACCACAATGATCCACAACCTTGTCATCGCTATGCTCCATAAACCTTGTAATCACAATGCTCCATGCACTTCTCATCCAAATATTCTCTCACATGAGATATCACAATGTTCCATCACTAGTCATCACAATCCTCCCTCACCCCTGTTATCACAATGTTCCATGACCCCTGTCATCACAATGCTACATCCCCTTATCAGCACAATGTTCCATGACCCCTGACTTCAGAATGTTCCATAACCCCTGTCATCAAAATGCTCCATGACCCTTTTCATCCCAAAGCTCCATGACCCCTGGCATCACAATGTTCTATAACCCCTGGCATCAAAATGTTCCATTACACTTTTCATCAAATTGCTGCATGACCCTGTCCTCAAAATGCTCGCTGCCCTTCTCATCACAATGCACCACACACTTGTCATCAAAATGCTCCATGACCTTTGTCATCACAAAGCTCCATGACCCTTGGCATCACAATGCTCCATGTCATTGTCATCACAATGCTCCATGAACCCTCTCATCACATTGCTCCATGTCCTTGTCATCACAAAGCTCCATGACACTTGTCATCACAATGCTCGATGCCATTCTCATCACAATGCTCCATGACCTTGTCATTACAATCCTCCATGACCCATGTATCACAGTGTACCGTGCCCTTGTCATGACAAACCGCCATGCCCACTCTCATCACAGTAATCCATGAAACATTTCAGATCAATGCTCAATGCCCTTCTCATCACAATGCTCCGTTACCTCTGTTGTAACAATGCTGCATGACACCTGCCATCATAATATTCCACGGCCTTGTCATCACAAGGCTCCATGACCCTTGTCATCACAATGCTCCAAGATCCATGTAATCACAATGCTCCATGCCCTTGTCATCACAAAGCTCCATGACGCATGTGATCAGAATGTTCCATGGTCTTCTCCTCACAATGCTCCATGCCCTTGTCATCACAATGCTCGAAGTCTCCAGTAATCACAATGTTCCATTCCCTTTTTCATCAGAATGCTCCATTAGATTTGTCATCACAAGTCTCCATGGTCATCTCCTCACAATGCTCCAAGACCTTGTCATCACCATGCTCCATTCCCTTGTCATCACAATGCTCCATGACCCCTGTCACCACAATACTCCATGAATATTTTCAGCCCAATTCTCTATGACCTTCTCATCACAATGCTCCATGACCAATATCATCACAATGCTCCATGACCACTGTCATCACAACACTCCATGACAACTGACAACACAATGATCCAGGACTCTTGTCATCACAATGCTCCAAGACCCCTGTAATCACAATGCTCCATGACCCCTGTCATCACAATACTCCATGAACATTTTCAGACCAATGCTCCATGACACTTGTCATCACAATGATCCATGCCCATGTTATCCCAATGTTCCATGACCCATGTATTCACAATGCTCCATGACGCTTGTCATCACAGAGCTCCATGACACCTGTCATCACAATGCTCCATGCCTTTGTCAGCAAAATGCTACATGACCTTGTCATTACAATGCTCTATGCACTTGTCATCACAATACTCCATTTCCATTGTCATCACAATCCTCCATGAACTTTGGGATCACATTGCTTCATGCCCTTGTCATCACAATGCTCCATGCTCCTTGAAATCTAAATGATCCATGACCTCTGTCATCACAATGCTCCAAACCCTTGTGATCACAATGTTCCATAACACTTGTCCTCACAACGCTCCATGATGCCTGTCATCACAATAATCCATGCCCTTTTCATCACAATGCTCCATGACCTTTGTCATCACAATTCTCAATACACTTGTCATCACAATGCTCCCTGACACTTGTCGTCAGAATGCTCCTTCAACCCTGTCACGAAAAGGCTCCATGCCTTTTTCATCACAAAGCCCCATGCCCTTTTCATCCCAATGCTCCATGCCATTGTCATCAAAATACTCCACAAGCTTGTCATCAGAATGCTCCATGACCCTTGTCATCACAATTCTCCATGCACTTGTCAGCACAATGCTCCCTGACACTTGTCATCACAATGCTCCAAGCCATTGTCATCACAATGCTCCATTACCTTTGTGATCAGAATCCTCAATGGAAGTTTGGATCACAATGCTCCATGCCATTGTCATCACAATGGGCCATTACATATGTCATCACAATGCTCCCTGACACCTCTCTTTACAATACTGCATTACCTGGTCATCACAATGCTCCCTGCCGTTCTCATCACAATGCACCACACCCTTGTCATCAAAATGCTCCATGACCTTTGGCATCACAAAGCTCCATGACCCTTGGCATCACAATGCTCCATGTCATTGTCATCACAATGCTCCATGAACCCTCTCATCACATTGCTCCATGCCCTTGTCATCACAAAGCTCCATGGCACTTGTCATCACAATGCTCGATGCCCTTCTCATCACAATGCTCCATGCCCTTGTCATTACAATCCTCCATGACCCATGTATCACAGTGTACCGTGCCCTTGTCCTCACAATGCGCCACGCCCACTCTCATCACAATAATCCATGAAATATTTCAGACCAATGCTCAATGCACTTCTCATCACAATGCTCCATTACCTCTGTCATAACAAGCTCCATGACCCCTGCCATCACAATGTTCCACGGCCTTGTCATCACAAGGCTCCAGGACCCTTGTCAGCACAATGCTCCAAGACCAATGTAATCACAATGCTCCATGCCCTTGTCATCACAAAGCTCCATGACGCATGTCATCACAAAGTTCCATGGCCTTCGCCTCACAATGCTCCATGCCCTTGTCATCACAATGTTTCAAGACCCCCGTAATCACAATGCTCCATGCCCCTTTTCATAAGAATGCTCCATTAGACTTGTCATCCCAAGTCTCCATGGTCATCTCATCACAATGCTCCAAGACCTTGTCATCAACATGCTCCATTCCCTTGTCATCACAATGCTCCATGACCCCTGTCATCACAATACTCCATGAACATTTTCAGCCCAATGCTCCATGACCATTGTCATCACAAAGCTCCATGCACTTGTCAGCACAATGCTCCCTGATTCTTGTCATCACAATGCTCCAAACCATTGTCACCACAATGCTCCATTACCTTTGTCATCAGAATCCTCCATGACCCCTGTCATCACAATGCTCCGTGACTACAGTCATCACAATGCTTCATAACGTTTGTCATCACAACAATCCATGCCCACGTCATCACAAGGCTCTGTGACCTTTGTAACCACAATGCTCCATGAACTTTTCATCACAATGCTCCGTGACCCTTGTCATCACAATGCTCCATGCCTTTGTCAGAACAATGCTCCATGACCCTTGTCATCAAATTGTGCCATGCGCTTTTCACCACAATGATCCACAACCTTGTCATCGCTATGCTCCATAAACCTTGTAATCACAATGCTCCATGCACTTCTCATCCAAATACTCTCTCACATGAGATATCACAATGTTCCATCACTAGTCATCACAATCCTCCCTCACCCCTGTTATCACAATGTTCCATGACCCCTGTCATCACAATGCTACATCCCCTTATCAGCACAATGTTCCATGACCCCTGACATCACAATGTTCCATAACCCCTGTCATCAAAATGCTCCATGACCCTTTTCATCCCAAAGCTCCATGACCCCTGGCATCACAATGTTCTATAACCCCTGGCATCAAAATGTTCCTTTACACTTTTCATCAAATTGCTGCATGACCCTGTCATCAAAATGCTCCCTGCCCTTCTCATCACAATGCACCACACACTTGTCATCAAAATGCTCCATGACCTTTGTCATCACAAAGCTCCATGACCCTTGGCATCACAATGCTCCATGTCATTGTCATCACAATGCTCCATGAACCCTCTCATCACATTGCTCCATGTCCTTGTCATCACAAAGCTCCATGACACTTGTCATCACAATGCTCGATGCCATTCTCATCACAATGCTCCATGACCTTGTCATTACAATCCTCCATGACCCATGTATCACAGTGTACCGTGCCCTTGTCATGACAAACCGCCATGCCCACTCTCATCACAATAATCCATGAAACATTTCAGATCAATGCTCAATGCCCTTCTCATCACAATGCTCCGTTACCTCTGTCGTAACAATGCTCCATGACACCTGCCATCATAATATTCCACGGCCTTGTCATCACAAGGCTCCATGACCCTTGTCATCACAATGCTCCAAGATCCATGTAATCACAATGCTCCATGCCCTTGTCATCACAATACTCCATGAACATTTTCAGCCCAATGCTCCATGACCATTGTCATCACAACGCTCCATGATGCCTGTCATCACAATACTCCATGCCCTTTTCATCACAATGTTCCATGACCTTTGTCATTACAATTCTCAATACACTTGTCATCACAATGCTCCCTGACACTTGTCGTCAGCATGCTCCTTGAAACCTGTCAACAAAAGGCTACACGCATTTTTTATCACAAAGCCCCATGCCGTTTTCATCCCAATGCTCCATGCCATTGTCATCAAAATATTCCACAAGCTTGTCATCAGAAAGCTCCATGACCCTTGTCATCACAATGCTCCCTGCACTTGTCAGAACAATGCTCCCTGACCCTTGTCATCACAATGCTCCAAGCCATTGTCATTCACAATGCTCCATTACCTTTGTCATCAGAATCCTCCATGACACTTGGCATCACAATGCTCCATGACATTGTCATCACAATGGGCCATTACATATGTCATCACAATGCTCCCTGACACCTATCTTCACAATACTGCATGACCTTTGTCATCACAAAGCTCCATGCCCTTGTCATCACAAAGCTCCATGGCACTTGTCATCACAATGCTCGATGCCCTTCTCATCAGAATGCTCCATGCCCTTGTCATTACAA
This sequence comes from Mesoplodon densirostris, assembly GCF_025265405.1. Taxonomy (NCBI): domain Eukaryota; kingdom Metazoa; phylum Chordata; class Mammalia; order Artiodactyla; family Ziphiidae; genus Mesoplodon; species Mesoplodon densirostris. The sequence continues at coordinate 7,930,526 of NW_026778196.1, read as the reverse complement.
TCCTCCATGACCCATGTATCACAGTGTACCGTGCCCTTGTCATCACAATGCGCCATGCCCACTCTCATCACAATAATCCATGAAATATTTCAGACCAATGCTCAATGCACTTCTCATCACAATGCTCCATTACCTCTGTCATAACAAGCTCCATGACCCCTGCCATCACAATGTTCCACGGCCTTGTCATCACAAGGCTCCAGCACCCTTGTCAGCACAATGCTCCAAGACCCATGTAATCACAATGCTCCATGCCCTTGTCATCACAAAGCTCCATGATGCATGTCATCACAATGTTCCATGGCCTTCGCCTCACAATGCTCCATGCCCTTGTCATCACAATGCTTCAAGAACCCCGTAATCACAATGCTCCATGCCCCTTTTCATAAGAATGCTCCATTAGACTTGTCATCACAAGTCTCCATGGTCATCTCATCACAATGCTCCAAGACCTTGTCATCAACATGCTCCATTCCCTTGTAATCACAATGCTCCATGACCCCTGTCATCACAATACTCCATGAACATTTTCAGCCCAATGCTCCATGACCATTGTCATCACAATGATCCATGCCCTTGTCATCCCAATGTTCCATGACACTTGTTTTCACAAGGCTCTGTGACGCTTGTCACCACAGTGCTCCATGACAACTGTCATCACAATGCTCCATTCCTTTGTCAGCAAAATGCTAAATGGCCTTGTCATTACAATGCGCTAGGCGCTTGTCATCACAATACTCCATTACTGTTGTCATCACAATTTTCCATGAACCTTGGGATCACATTGCTTCATGCCCTTGTCATCACAATGCTCCATGCTCCTTGAAATCAAAATGATCCATGACCTCTGTCATCACAATGCTCAAAACCCTTGTGATCACAATGTTCCATAACACTTGTCCTCACAACGCTCCATGATGCCTGTCATCACAATTCTCCATGCCCTTTTCATCACAATGTTCCATGACGATTGTCATCACAATTCTCAATACACTTGTCATCACAATGCTCCCTGACACTTGTCGTCAGTATGCTCCTTGAAAACTGTCACCAAAAGGCTACACGCCTTTTTCATCACAAAGCCCCATGCCGTTTTCATCCCAATGATCCATGCCATTGTCATCAAAATATTCCACAAGCTTGTCATCAGAAAGCTCCATGACCCTTGTCATCACAATGCTCCATGCACTTGTCAGAACAATGCTCCCTGACCCTTGTCATCACAATGCTCCAAGCCATTGTCATTCACAATGCTCCATTACCTTTGTCATCAGAATCCTCCATGACACTTGGCATCACAATGCTCCATGACATTGCCATCACAATGGGCCATTATATATGTCATCACAATGCTCCCTGACAACTATCTTCACAATACTGCATGACCTTTGTCATCACAAAGCTCCATGACCCTTGGCATCACAATGCTCCATGTCATTGTCATCACAATGCTCCATGAACCCTCTCATCACATTGCTCCATGCCCTTGTCATCACAAAGCTCCATGGCACTTGTCATCACAATGCTCGATGCCCTTCTCATCACAATGCTCCATGCCCTTGTCATTACAATCCTCCATGACCCATGTATCACTGTGTACCGTGCCCTTGTCATCACAATGCGCCATGCCCACTCTCATCACAATAATCCATGAAATATTTCAGACCAATGCTCAATGCACTTCTCATCACAATGCTCCATTACCTCTGTCATAACAAGCTCCATGACCCCTGCCATCACAATGTTCCACGGCCTTGTCATCACAAGGCTCCAGCACCCTTGTCAGCACAATGCTCCAAGACCCATGTAATCACAATGCTCCATGCGCTTGTCATCACAAAGCTCCATGACGCATGTCATCACAATGTTCCATGGCCTTCGCCTCACAATGCTCCATGCCCTTGTCATCACAATGCTTCAAGACCCCCGTAATCACAATGCTCCATGCCCCTTTTCATAAGAATGCTCCATTTGACTTGTCATCACAAGTCTCCATGGTCATCTCATCACAATGCTCCAAGACCTTGTCATCAACATGCTCCATTCCCTTGTCATCACAATGCTCCATGACCCCTGTCATCACAATACTCCATGCACATTTTTAGCCCAATGCTCCATGACCCTTGTCATCACAATGATCCATATCCTTGTCATCACAAAGCTCCATGCACTTGTCAGCACAATGCTCCCTGATCCTTGTCATCACAATGCTCCAAACCATTGTCACCACAATGCTCCATTACCTTTGTCATCAGAATCCTCCATGACACTTGGCATCACAATGCTCCATGCCATTGTCATCACAATGCTCCATGACCCCTGTCATCACAATGGTCCATGACTACAGTCATCACAATGCTTCATAACGTTTGTCATCGCAACAATCCATGCCCGCGTCATCACAAGGCTCTGTGACCTTTGTAACCACAATGCTCCGTGACCCTTGTCATCACAATGCTCCATGCCTTTGTCAGAACAATGCTCCATGACCCTTGTCATCAAATTGTGCCATGCGCTTTTCACCACAATGATCCACAACCTTGTCATCGCTATGCTCCATAAACCTTGTAATCACAATGCTCCATGCACTTCTCATCCAAATACTCTCTCACATGAGATATCACAATGTTCCATCACTAGTCATCACAATCCTCCCTCACCCCTGTTATCACAATGTTCCATGACCCCTGTCATCACAATGCTACATCCCCTTATCAGCACAATGTTCCATGACCCCTGACATCACAATGTTCCATAACCCCTGTCATCAAAATGCTCCATGACCCTTTTCATCCCAAAGCTCCATGACCCCTGGCATCACAATGTTCTATAACCACTGGCATCAAAATGTTCCATTACACTTTTCATCAAATTGCTGCATGACCCTGTCATCAAAATGCTCCCTGCCCTACTCATCACAATGCACCACACACCTGTCATCAAAATGCTCCATGACCTTTGTCATCACAAAGCTCCATGACCCTTGGCATCACAATGCTCCATGTCATTGTCATCACAATGCTCCATGAACCCTCTCATCACATTGCTCCATGTCCTTGTCATCACAAAGCTCCATGACACTTGTCATCACAATGCTCGATGCCATTCTCATCACAATGCTCCATGACCTTGTCATTACAATCCTCCATGACCCATGTATCACAGTGTACCGTGCCCTTGTCATGACAAACCGCCATGCCCACTCTCATCACAGTAATCCATGAAACATTTCAGATCAATGCTCAATGCCCTTCTCATCACAATGCTCCGTTACCTCTGTCGTAACAATGCTCCATGACACCTGCCATTATAATATTCCACGGCCTTGTCATCACAAGGCTCCATGACCCTTGTCATCACAATGCTCCAAGATCCATGTAATCACAATGCTCCATGCCCTTGTCATCACAAAGCTCCATGACGCATGTCATCAGAATGTTCCATGGTCTTCTCCTCACAATGCTCCATATCCTTGTCATCACAATGCTCGAAGACTCCAGTAATCACAATGTTCCATTCCCTTTTTCATCAGAATGCTCCATTAGATTTGTCATCACAAGTCTCCATGGTCATCTCCTCACAATGCTCCAAGACCTTGTCATCACCATGCTCCAGTCCGTTGTCATCACAATGCTCCATGACCCCTGTCATCACAATACTCCATGAACATTTTCAGCCCAATTCTCTATGACCTTCTCATCACAATGCTCCATGACCAATATCATCACAATGCTCCATGACCACTGTCATCACAACACTCCATGACACCTGACAACACAATGATCCGGGACTCTTGTCATCACAATGCTCCAAGACCCCTGTAATCACAATGCACCATGACCCCTGTCATCACAATACTCCATGAACATTTTCAGCCCAATGCTCCATGACCCTTGTCATCACAATGATCCATGCCCATGTTATCCCAATGTTCCATGACCCATGTATTCACAATGCTCCATGACGCTTGTCATCACAGTGCTCCATGACACCTGTCATCACAATGCTCCATGCCTTTGTCAGCAAAATACTACATGACCTTGTCATTACAATGCTCTATGCACTTGTCATCACAATACTCCATTTCCATTGTCATCACAATCCTCCATGAACTTTGGGATCACATTGCTTCATGCCCTTGTCATCACAATGCTCCATGCTCCTTGAAATCAATATGATCCATGACCTCTGTCATCACAATGCTCCAAAACCTTGTGATCACAATGTTCCATAACACTTGTCCTCACAATGCTCCGTGATGCCTGTCATCACAATAATCCATGCCCTTTTCATCACAATGCTCCATGACCTTTGTCATCACAATTCTCAATACACTTGTCATCACAATGCTCCCTGACACTTGTCATCAGAATGCTCCTTGAACCCTGTCACGAAAAGGCTCCATGCCTTTTTCATCACAAAGCCCCATGCCCTTTTCATCCCAATGCTCCATGCCATTGTCATCAATATACTCCACAAGCTTGTCATCAGAATGCTCCATGACCCTTGTCATCACAATTCTCCATGCACTTGTCAGCACAATGCTCCCTGACACTTGTCATCACAATGCTTCAAGACACCCGTAATCACAATGCTCCATGCCCCTTTTCATAAGAATGCTCCATTAGACTTGTCATCACAAGTCTCCATGGTCATTTCATCACAATGCTCCAAGACCTTGTCATCAACATGCTCCATGCCCTTGTCATCACAAAGCTCCATGGCACTTGTCATCACAATGCTCGATGCCCTTCTCATCACAATTCTCCATGCCCTTGTCATAACAATCCTCCATGACCCATGTATCACAAGGTACCGTGCCCTTGTCATCACAATGCGCCACGCCCACTCTCATCACAATAATCCATGAAATATTTCAGACCAATGCTCAATGCACTTCTCATCACAATGCTCCATTACCTCTGTCATAACAAGCTCCATGACCCCTGCCATCACAATGTTCCACGGCCTTGTCATCACAAGGCTCCAGCACCCTTGTCAGCACAATGCTCCAAGACCCATGTAATCACAATGCTCCATGCCCTTGTCATCACAAAGCTCCATGACGCATGTCATCACAATGTTCCATGGCCTTCGCCTCACAATGCTCCATGCCCTTGTCATCACAATGCTTCAAGACCCCCGTAATCACAATGCTCCATGCCCCTTTTCATAAGAATGCTCCATTAGACTTGTCATCACAAGTCTCCATGGTCATCTCATCACAATGCTCCAAGACCTTGTCATCAACATGCTCCTTTCCCTTGTCATCACAATGCTCCATGACCCCTGTCATCACAATACTCCATGCACATTTTTAGCCCAATGCTCCATGACCCTTGTCATCACAATGATCCATGCCCTTGTCATCACAATGCTCCATGCACTTGTCAGCACAATGCTCCCTGATCCTTGTCATCACAATGCTCCAAACCATTGTCACCACAATGCTCCATTACCTTTGTCATCAGAATCCTCCATGACACTTGGCATCACAATGCTCCATGCCATTGTCATCACAATGCTCCATGACCCCTGTCATCACAATGCTCCGTGACTACAGTCATCACAATGCTTCATAACTTTTTTCATCACAACAATCCATGCCCGCGTCATCACAAGGCTCTGTGACCTTTGTAACCACAATGCTCCGTGACCCTTGTCATCACAATGCTCCATGCCTTTGTCAGAACAATGCTCCATGACCCTTGTCATCAAATTGTGCCATGCGCTTTTCACCACAATGATCCACAACCTTGTCATCGCTATGCTCCATAAACCTTGTAATCACAATGCTCCATGCACTTCTCATCCAAATACTCTCTCACATGAGATATCACAATGTTCCATCACTAGTCATCACAATCCTCCCTCACCCCTGTTATCACAATGTTCCATGACCCCTGTCATCACAATGCTACATCCCCTTATCAGCACAATGTTCCATGACCCCTGACATCACAATGTTCCATAACCCCTGTCATCAAAATGCTCCATGACCCTTTTCATCCCAAAGCTCCATGACCCCTGGCATCACAATGTTCTATAACCCCTGGCATCAAAATGTTCCATTACACTTTTCATCAAATTGCTGCATGACCCTGTCATCAAAATGCTCCCTGCCCTTCTCATCACAATGCACCACACACTTGTCATCAAAATGCTCCATGACCTTTGTCATCACAAAGCTCCATGACCCTTGGCATCACAATGCTCCATGTCATTGTCATCACAATGCTCCATGAACCCTCTCATCACATTGCTCCATGTCCTTGTCATCACAAAGCTCCATGACACTTGTCATCACAATGCTCGATGCCATTCTCATCACAATGCTCCATGACCTTGTCATTACAATCCTCCATGACCCATGTATCACAGTGTACCGTGCCCTTGTCATGACAAACCGCCATGCCCACTCTCATCACAGTAATCCATGAAACATTTAGATCAATGCTCAATGCCCTTCTCATCACAATGCTCCGTTACCTCTGTCGTAACAATGCTCCATGACACCTGCCATCATAATATTCCACGGCCTTGTCATCACAAGTCTCCATGACCCTTGTCATCACAATGCTCCAAGATCCATGTAATCACAATGCTCCATGCCCTTGTCATCACAAAGCTCCAAGACGCATGTCATCAGAATGTTCCATGGTCTTCTCAAAATGCTCCATGCCCTTGTCATCACAATGCTCGAAGACTCCAGTAATCACAATGTTCCATTCCCTTTTTCATCAGAATGCTCCATTAGATTTGTCATCACAAGTCTCCATGGTCATCTCCTCACAATGCTCCAAGACCTTTTCATCACGATGCTCCATTCCCTTGTCATCACAATGCTCCATGACCCCTGTCATCACAATACTCCATGAATATTTTCAGCCCAATTCTCTATGACCTTCTCATCACAATGCTCCATGACCAATATCATCACAATGCTCCATGACCACTGTCATCACAACACTCCATGACACCTGACAACATAATGATCCGGGACTCTTGTCATCACAATGCTCCAAGACCCCTGTAATCACAATGCTCCATGACCCCTGTCATCACAATACTCCATGAACATTTTCAGCCCAATGCTCCATGACCATTGTCATCACAATGATCCATGCCCTTGTCATCCCAATGTTCCATGACACTTGTTTTCACAAGGCTCTGTGACGCTTGTCACCACAGTGCTCCATGACACCTGTCATCACAATGCTCCATTCCTTTGTCAGCAAAATGCTAAATGGCCTTGTCATTACAATGCGCTAGGCGCTTGTCATCACAATACTCCATTACTGTTGTCATCACAATCCTCCATGAACATTGGGATCACATTGCTTCATGCCCTTGTCATCACAATGCTCCATGATCCTTGAAATCAAAATGATCCATGACCTCTGTCATCACAATGCTCCAAACCCTTGTGATCACAATGTTCCATAACACTTGTCCTCACAACGCTCCGTGATGACTGTCATCATAATAATCCATGCCCTTTTCATCACAATGCTCCATGACCTTTGTCATCACAATTCTCAATACCCTTGTCATCACAATGCTCCCTGACACTTGTCATCAGAATGCTCCTTGAACCCTGTCACGAAAAGGCTCCATGCCTTTTTCATCACAAAGCCCCATGCCCTTTTCATCCCAATGCTGCATGCCATTGTCATCAATATACTCCACAAGCTTGTCATCAGAATGCTCCATGACCCTTGTCATCACAATTCTCCATGCACTTGTCAGCACAATGCTCCCTGACACTTGTCATCACAATGTTCCAAGCCATGGTCATCACAATGCTCCATTACCTTTGTGATCAGAATCCTCAATGGAAGTTTGCATCACAATGCTCCATGCCATTGACATCACAATGGGCCATTACATATGTCATCACAATGCTCCCTGACACCTCTCTTTACAATACTGCATTACCTGGTCATCACAATGCTCCCTGCCGTTCTCATCACAATGCACCACACACTTGTCATCAAAATGCTCCATGACCTTTGTCATCACAAAGCTCCATGACCCTTGGCATCACAATGCTCCATGTCATTGTCATCACAATGCTCCATGAAACCTCTCATCACATTGCTCCATGTCCTTGTCATCACAAAGCTCCATGACACTTGTCATCACAATGCTCCATGCACTTGTCAGAACAATGCTCCCTGACCCTTGTCATCACAATGCTCCAAGCCATATTCATTCACAATGCTCCATTACCTTTGTCATCAGAATCCTCCATTACACTTGGCATCACAATGCTCCATGACATTGCCATCACAATGGGCCATTACATATGTCATCACAATGCTCCCTGACACCTATCTTCACAATACTGCATGACCTTTGTCATCACAAAGCTCCATGACCCTTGGCATCACAATGCTCCATGTCATTGTCATCACAATGCTCCATGAACCCTCTCATCACATTGCTCCATGCCCTTGTCATCACAAAGCTCCATGGCACTTGTCATCACAATGCTCGATGCCCTTCTCATCACAATGCTCCATGCCCTTGTCATTACAATCCTCCATGACCCATGTATCACAGTGTACCGTGCCCTTGTCATCACAATGTGTCATGCCCACTCTCATCACAATAATCCATGAAATATTTCAGACCAATGCTCAATGCACTTCTCATCACAATGCTCCATTACCTCTGTCATAACAAGCTCCATGACCCCTGCCATCACAATGTTCCACGGCCTTGTCATCACAAGGCTCCAGCACCCTTGTCAGCACAATGCTCCAAGACCCATGTAATCACAATGCTCCATGCCCTTGTCATCACAAAGCTCCATGACGCATGTCATCACAATGTTCCATGGCCTTCGCCTCACAATGCTCCATGCCCTTGTCATCACAATGCTTCAAGACCCCCGTAATCACAATGCTCAATGCCCCTTTTCATAAGAATGCTCCATTAGACTTGTCATCACAAGTCTCCATGGTCATCTCATCACAATGCTCCAAGACCTTGTCATCAACATGCTCCATTCCCTTGTCATCACAATGCTCCATGACCCCTGTCATCACAATACTCCATGCACGTTTTTAGCCCAATGCTCCATGACCCTGGTCATCACAATGATCCATGCCCTTGTCATCACAATGCTCCATGCACTTGTCAGCACAATGCTCCCTGATCCTTGTCATCACAATGCTCCAAACCATTGTCACCACAATGCTCCATTACCTTTGTCATCAGAATCCTCCATGACACTTGGCATCACAATGCTCCATGCCATTGTCATCACAATGCTCCATGACCCCTGTCATCACAATGCTCCGTGACTACAGTCATCACAATGCTTCATAACGTTTGTCATCGCAACAATCCATGCCCGTGTCATCACAAGGCTCTGTGACCTTTGTAACCACAATGCACCGTGACCCTTGTCATCACAATGCTCCATGCCTTTGTCAGAACAATGCTCCATGACCCTTGACATCAAATTGTGCCATGCGCTTTTCACCACAATGATCCACAACCTTGTCATCGCTATGCTCCATAAACCTTGTAATCACAATGCTCCATGCACTTCTCATCCAAATACTCTCTCACATGAGATATCACAATGTTCCATCACTAGTCATCACAATCCTCCCTCACCCCTGTTATCACAATGTTCCATGACCCCTGTCATCACAATGCTACATCCCCTTATGAGCACAATGTTCCATGACCCCTGACATCACAATGTTCCATAACCCCTGTCATCAAAATGCTCCATAACCCTTTTCATCCCAAAGCTCCATGACCCCTGGCATCACAATGTTCTATAACCCCTGGCATCAAAATGTTCCATTACACTTTTCATCAAATTGCTGCATGACCCTGTCATCAAAATGCTCCCTGCCCTTCTCATCACAATGCACCACACACTTGTCATCAAAATGCTCCATGACCTTTGTCATCACAAAGCTCCATGACCCTTGGCATCACAATGCTCCATGTCATTGTCATCACAATGCTCCATGAACCCTCTCATCACATTGCTCCATGTCCTTGTCATCACAAAGCTCCAAGACACTTGTCATCACAATGCTCGATGCCATTCTCATCACAATGCTCCATGACCTTGTCATTACAATCCTCCATGACCCATGTATCAAAGTGTACCGTTCCCTTGTCATGACAAACCGCCATGCCCACTCTCATCACAGTAATCCATGAAACATTTCAGATCAATGCTCAATGCCCTTCTCATCACAATGCTCCGTTACCTCTGTCGTAACAATGCTCCATGACACCTGCCATCATAATATTCCACGGCCTTGTCATCACAAGGCTCCATGACCCTTGTCATCACAATGCTCCAAGATCCATGTAATCACAATGCTCCATGCCCTTGTCATCACAAAGCTCCATGATGCATGTCATCAGAATGTTCCATGGTCTTCTCCTCACAATGCTCCATGCCCTTGTCATCACAATGCTCGAAGACTCCAGTAATCACAATGTTCCATTCCCTTTTTCATCAGAATGCTCCATTAGATTTGTCATCACAAGTCTCCATGGTCATCTCCTCACAATGCTCCAAGACCTTGTCATCACCATGCACCATTCCCTTGTCATCACAATGCTCCATGACCCCTGTCATCACAATACTCCATGAACATTTTCAGCCCAATTCTCTATGACCTTCTCATCACAATGCTCCATGACCAATATCATCACAATGCTCCATGACCACTGTCATCACAACACTCCATGACACCTGACAACACAATGATCCGGGACTCTTGTCATCACAATGCTCCAAGACCCCTGTAATCACAATGCTCCATGACCCCTGTCATCACAATACTCCATGAACATTTTCAGCCCAATGCTCCATGACCCTTGTCATCACAATGATCCATGCCCATGTTATCCCAATGTTCCATGACCCATTTATTCACAATGCTCCATGACGCTTGTCATCACAGAGCTCCATGACACCTGTCATCACAATGCTCCAAGCCATTGTCATCACAATGCTCCATTACCTTTGTCATCAGAATCCTCCCTGACACTTGGCATCACAATGCTCCATGCCATCCTCATCACAATGGGCCATTCCATATGTGATCACAATGCTCCCTGACACCTGTCTTAACAATACGGCATGACCTGGTCATCAAAATGCTCCATGCCCTTGTCATCACAGTGTGCCATTCCAACTCTCATCGCAATACTCCATGAAAGTTATTAGACCAATGTTCCATGCCCTTGTCATCACAATGCTCCATGCCTTGTTATCACAATGCTCCATGACCCCTGTCATCACAATGCTCCGTGACTCCAGTCATCACAATGCTTCATGACCTTTGTCATCACAATGGTCCATGCCCTCGTCATCAACAGTCTCTGTGACCTTTTTAACCCCAATGCTCCATGAACTTTTCATCACAATGCTCTTTGACCCTTGTCATCACAATGCTCTATGCCGTTCTCATCACAATGCTCCATGACCCTTGTCATCACAATGCTCCATGCGCTTGTCAGCACAATGCTCCATGACACATGTCATCACAATGCACCATGCGCTTGGCATCACAGTGCTCCACAACATTGTCATCACAATGCTCCATAAAATTTGTCATCACAATGCTCCATGCACTTCTCATCAAAATGCTCTCTCACCACTGATATCACAATGCTACATCACTATTTGTCACAATACTCCCTCACCCCTGTCATCACAATGTTCCATGACTCCTGTCATCACAATGCTACATGCACTTATCATCACAATGTTCGATGACCCCTGAAATCACAATGTTCCATAACACCTGTCATCAAAATGTTCCATGACACTTTTCATCAAATTGCTCCATGACCCTGTCATCAGAATGATCCCTGCCCTTCTCATCACAATGCACAACACCCTTGCCATCAAAATGCTCCATGACCTTTGTCATCACAAAGATCCATGGCACTTGGAATCACAATGCTCCATGTCATTGTCATCACAATGCTCCATGAACGCTCTCATCACATTGCTCCATGCCCTTGTCTTCACATAGCTCCATGACACATGTCATCAGAATGCTCCATGGCCTTCTCATCACAATGCTCCAAGCCCTCACCATCGCAATGCTCCATTACACCTGTCATAACAATGCTCCATGACCCCTGCCATCACGATGTTCCATGGCCTTGTCATCACAAGGCTCCATGACCCTTCTCATCACAATGCTCCAAGAACACTGTAATCACAATGCTCTATGCACCTTTTCATCTCAATGATCCATGAACCCTGTCATCACAATGCACTATGCCCATCATCATAATGCTTCATGCTATTGTCATAACAACGAAATCAAAATGTTCCATGACCTCTGTCATAACAATGCTCCAAACCCTTGTGATCACAATATTCCATAAAACTTGTCATCACAATGCCCCAGGATGCTCGTCATCACAATTATCCATGGTCTTCTCATCACAATGCTCCATGACCTTCGTCATCACAATGCTCAATACACTTGTCATCAACATGCTCCCTGACACTTTTTGTCTGTATGCTCCTTGAACCCTGTCATGACAAGGCTCCATGCCTTTTTCATCACAATGATCCATGCCCTTTTAATCACAATGCTCCAAGTCCCATGTAATCACAATGGTCCGTGCCATTGTCATCACAAATCTCAATGATGCATGCCATCAGAATGCTCCTTGATCTTCTCCTCACAATGCTCCATGCCCTTGTCTTCACAGTGTTCTAAGACCCCTGTAATCACAATGCTCCATTCCCCTTTTCATCAGTATACTCCATGAGACTTGTCATCACAAGGCTCCATGGTTTTGTCATCACAATGCTCCAGGACATTGTCATCACAATGCTTCACGACCTTGTCATCAAAATTTTCAATGGCCCTTGTCATCATAATGCTCCAAACCCTAATCATCACAATGCTCCATTATATTTGTCATCACAATCCTCCATTACATTTGGTATCACAAAGCTCCATGCCATTGTCATCGCCATGGACCATGACATATGTCATCACAATGCTCCCTGACACCTGTCTTCACAATACTCCATGACCTTATCATCACAATGCTCCATGCCCTTGTCATCATAATGCACCATTCCCACTCTCATCACAATAATCTTTGAAACTTGTCAGACCAATGCTCCATGCCACTGTCATCACAATGCTCCATGCCCTTGTCATCACAAGGCTCCATGACCCCTGTCATCACAATGCTCCGTGACTCCAGCCATCACAATGCTTCATGACCTTTGTCATCACAATGGTCCATGCCCTCGTCATCAACAGTCTCTGTGACCTTTTTAACCACAATGCTCCATGAACTTTTCATCACAATGCTCTTTGACCCTTGTCATCACAATGCTCTATGCCTTTCTCAGCACAATGCTCCATGACCCTTGTCATCACAATGCTCCATGCGCTTGTCAGCACAATGCTCCATGACACATGTCATCACAATGCACCATGCGCCTGTCATCACAGTGCTCCACAACATTGTCATCACAATGCTCCATAAAATTTGTCATCACAATGCTCCATGCATTTCTCATCAAAATGCTCTCTCACCACTGATATCACAATGCTACATCACTATTTGTCACAATACTCCCTCACCCCTGTCATCACAATGCTCCCTGACACTTGTCGTCAGAATGCTCCTTGAACCCTGTCACAAAAAGTCTCCATGCCTTTTTCATCACAAAGCCCAATGCCGTTTTCATCCCAATGCTCCATGCCATTGTCATCAAAATACTCCACAAGTTTGTCATCAGAATGCTCCCTGACCCTTGTCATCACAATTCTCCATGCACTTGTCAGCACAATGCTCCCTGACCTTTGTCATCACAATGCTCCAAGCCATTGTCATCACAATGCTCCATTACCTTTGTCATCAGTATCCTCCCTGACACTTGGCATCACAATGCTCCATGCCATTGTCATCACAATGGGCCATTACATATGTCATCACAATGCTTCCTGACACCTCTCTTCACAATACTGCATGACCTGGTCATCAAAATGCTCCATGCCCTTGTCATCACAATGCGCCATTCCAACTGTCATCACAATAATCCATGAAACTTATTAGACCAATGCTCCATGCGCTTGTCATCACAATGCTCCATGCCCTTGTTATCACAGTGTTCCAAGACCACTGTAATCAGAATGCTCCATGCCCCTTTTCATCAGTATGCTCCATTAGACTTGTCATCACAAGGCTCCATGGTTTTCTCATCACAATGCTCCAGGACCTTGTCATCACAATGCTTCACGACATTGTCATGAAAATTCTCAATGGCCCTTGTCATCATAATGCTCCAAGACCTAGTCAACACAATGCTCCATTATATTTGTCATCACAATCCTCCATTACATTTGGCATCACAATGCTCCCTGCCATTGTCATCGCAATGGAACAGGACATATGTCATCACAATGCTCCCTGACACCTGTCTTCACAATGCTCCATGCCCTTTTCATCACAATGCTCCATGAACCCTTACATCACAATGCTCCTTGACTCCAGTCATCAAAATGCTTCATAACATTTGTCATCACAACGGTCCATTCCCGCCTCATCAGAAGGCTCTGTGACGTTTGTAACCACAATGCTCCATGAAATTTACATCACAATGCTCCGTGACCCTTGTCATCACAATGCTCCAAGATCTATGTAATCACAATGCTCCATGCCCTTGTCATCACAAAGCTCCATGACGCATGTCATCAGAATGTTCCATGGACTTCTCCTCACAAAGCTCCATGCCCTTGTCATCACAATGCTCGAAGACTCCAGTAATCACAATGTTCCATTCCCTTTTTCATCAGAATGCTCCATTAGATTTGTCATCACAAGTCTCCATGGTCATCTCCTCACAATGCTCCAAGACCTTGTCATCACCATGCACTATTCCCTTGTCATCACAATGCTCCATGACCCCTGTCATCACAATACTCCATGAACATTTTCAGCCCAATTCTCTATGACCTTCTCATCACAATGCTCCATGACCAATATCATCACAATGCTCCATGACCACAGTCATCACAACACTCCATGACACCTGACAACACAATGATCCGGGACTCTTGTCATCACAATGCTCCAAGACCCCTGTAATCACAATGCTCCATGACCCCTGTCATCACAATACTCCATGAACATTTTCAGCCCAATGCTCCATGACCCTTGTCATCACAATGATCCATGCCCATGTTATCCCAATGTTCCATGACCCATGTATTCACAATGCTCCATGACGCTTGTCATCACAGTGCTCCATGACCCCTGTCATCACAATGCTCCATGCCTTTGTCAGCAAAATGCTACATGACCTTGTCATTACAATGCTCTATGCACTTGTCATCACAATACTCCATTTCCATTGTCATCACAATCCTCCATGAACTTTGGGATCACATTGCTTCATGCCCTTGTCATCACAATGCTCCATGCTCCTTGAAATCAAAATGATCCATGACCTCTGTCATCACAATGCTCAAAACCCTTGTGATCACAATGTTCCATAACACTTGTCCTCACAACGCTCCATGATGCCTGTCATCACAATACTCCATGCACTTTTCATCACAATGCTCCATGACCTTTGTCATCACAATTCTCAATACACTTGTCATCACAATGCTCCCTGACACTTGTCGTCAGCATGCTCCTTGAACCCTGTCACGAAAAGGCTCCATGCCTTTTTCATCACAAAGCCCCATGCCCTTTTCATCCCAATGCTCCATGCCATTGTCATCAAAATACTCCACAAGCTTGTCATCAGAATGCTCCATGACCCTTGTCATCACAACTCTCCATGCACTTGTCAGCACAATGCTCCCTGACACTTGTCATCACAATGCTCCAAGCCATTGTCATCACAATGCTCCATTACCTTTGTGATCAGAATCCTCAATGGAAGTTTGCATCACAATGCTCCATGCCATTGTCATCACAATGGGCCATTACATATGTCATCACAATGCTCCCTGACACCTCTCTTTACAATACTGCATTACCTGGTCATCACAATGCTCCCTGCCGTTCTCATCACAATGCACCACACCCTTGTCATCAAAATGCTCCATGACCTTTGTCATCACAAAGCTCCATGACCCTTGGCATCACAATGCTCCATGTCATTGTCATCACAATGCTCCATGAACCCTCTCATCACATTGCTCCATGCCCTTGTCATCACAAAGCTCCATGGCACTTGTCATCACAATGCTCGATGCCCTTCTCATCACAATGCTCCATGCCCTTGTCATTACAATCCTCCATGACCCATGTATCACAGTGTACCGTGCCCTTGTCATCACAATGCGCCACGCCCACTCTCATCACAATAATCCATGAAATATTTCAGACCAATGCTCAATGCACTTCTCATCACAATGCTCCATTACCTCTGTCATAACAAGCTCCATGACTCCTGCCATCACAATGTTCCACGGCCTTGTCATCACAAGGCTGCAGGACCCTTGTCAGCACAATGCTCCAAGACCCATGTAATCACAATGCTCCATGCCCTTGTCATCACAAAGCTCCATGACGCATGTCATCACAAAGTTCCATGGCCTTCGCCTCACAATGCTCCATGCCCTTGTCATCACAATGCTTCAAGACCCCCGTAATCACAATGCTCCATGCCCCTTTTCATGAGAATGCTCCATTAGACTTGTCATCACAAGTCTCCATGGTCATCTCATCACAATGCTCCAAGACCTTGTCAGCAACATGCTCCATTCCCTTGTCATCACAATGCTCCATGACCCCTGTCATCACAATACTCCATGCACATTTTCAGCCCAATGCTCCATGACCCTTGTCATCACAATGATCCATGCCCTTGTCATCACAATGCTCCATGCACTTGTCAGCACAATGCTCCCTGATCCTTGTCATCACAATGCTCCAAACCATTGTCACCACAATGCTCCATTACCTTTGTCATCAGAATCCTCCATGACACTTGGCATCACAATGCTCCATGCCATTGTCATCACAATGCTCCATGACCCCTGTCATCACAATGCTCCGTGACTACAGTCATCACAATGCTTCATAACGTTTGTCATCACAACAATCCATGCCCACGTCATCACAAGGCTCTGTGACCTTTGTAACCACAATGCTCCATGAACTTTTCATCACAATGCTCCGTGACCCTTGTCATCACAATGCTCCATGCCTTTGTCAGAACAATGCTCCATGACCCTTGTCATCAAATTGTGCCATGCGCTTTTCACCACAATGATCCACAACCTTGTCATCGCTATGCTCCATAAACCTTGTAATCACAATGCTCCATGCACTTCTCATCCAAATACTCTCTCACATGAGATATCACAATGTTCCATCACTAGTCATCACAATCCTCCCTCACCCCTGTTATCACAATGTTCCATGACCCCTGTCATCACAATGCTACATCCCCTTATCAGCACAATGTTCCATGACCCCTGACATCACAATGTTCCATAACCCCTGTCATCAAAATGCTCCATGACCCTTTTCTTCCCAAAGCTCCATGACCCATGGCATCACAATGTTCTATAACCC
Source organism: Mesoplodon densirostris (assembly GCF_025265405.1). Lineage (NCBI taxonomy): Eukaryota > Metazoa > Chordata > Mammalia > Artiodactyla > Ziphiidae > Mesoplodon > Mesoplodon densirostris. The sequence continues at coordinate 7,912,955 of NW_026778196.1, read as the reverse complement.
CTGGCATCAAAATGTTCCATTACACTTTTCATCAAATTGCTGCATGACCCTGTCATCAAAATGCTCCCTGCCCTTCTCATCACAATGCACCACACACTTGTCATCAAAATGCTCCATGGCCTTTGTCATCACAAAGCTCCATGACCCTTGGCATCACAATGCTCCATGTCATTGTCATCACAATGCTCCATGAACCCTCTCATCACATTGCTCCATGTCCTTGTTATCACAAAGCTCCATGACACTTGTCATCACAATGCTCGATGCCATTCTCATCACAATGCTCCATGACCTTGTCATTACAATCCTCCATGACCCATGTATCACAGTGTACCGTGCCCTTGTCATGACAAACCGCCATGCCCACTCTCATCACAGTAATCCATGAAACATTTCAGGTCAATGCTCAATGCCCTTCTCATCACAATGCTCCGTTACCTCTGTCGTAACAATGCTCCATGACACCTGCCATCATAATATTCCACGGCCTTGTCATCACAAGGCTCCATGACCCTTGTCATCACAATGCTCCAAGATCCATGTAATCACAATGCTCCATGCCCTTGTCATCACAAAGCTCCATGACGCATGTGATCAGAATGTTCCATGGTCTTCTCCTCACAATGCTCCATGCCCTTGTCATCACAATGCTCGAAGACTCCAGTAATCACAATGTTCCATTCCCTTTTTCATCAGAATGCTCCATTAGATTTGTCATCACAAGTCTCCATGGTCATCTCCTCACAATGCTCCAAGACCTTGTCATCACTATGCTCCATTCCCTTGTCATCACAATGCTCCATGACCCCTGTCATCACAATACTCCATGAACATTTTCAGCCCAATTCTCTATGACCTTCTCATCACAATGCTCCATGACCAATATCATCACAATGCTCCATGACCACTGTCATCACAACACTCCATGACACCTGACAACACAATGATCTGGGACTCTTGTCATCACAATGCTCCAAGACCCCTGTAATCACAATGCTCCATGACCCCTGTCATCACAATACTCCATGAACATTTTCAGCCCAATGCTCCATGACCATTGTCATCACAATGATCCATGCCCTTGTCATCCCAATGTTCCATGACACTTGTATTCACAAGGCTCTGTGACGCTTGTCACCACAGTGCTCCATGACACCTGTCTTCACAATGCTCCATTCCTTTGTCAGCAAAATGCTACATGGCCTTGTCATTACAATGCGCTAGGCGCTTGTCATCACAATACTCCATTACTATTGTCATCACAATTTCCCATGAACCTTGGGATCACATTGCTTCATGCCCTTGTCATCACAATGCTCCATGCTCCTTGAAATCAAAATTATCCATGACCTCTGTCATCACAATGCTCAAAACCCTTGTGATCACAATGTTCCATAACACTTGTCCTCACAACGCTCCATGATGCCTGTCATCACAATACTCCATGCCCTTTTCATCACAATGTTCCATGACCATTGTCATCACAATTCTCATACACTTGTCATCACAATGCTCCATGACACTTGTCGTCAGAATGCTCCTTGAACCCTGTCACGAAAAGGCTCCATGCCTTTTTCATCACAAATCCCCATGCCCTTTTCATCCCAATGCTCCATGCCATTGTCATCAAAATACTCCACAAGCTCGTCATCAGAATGCTCCATGACCCTTGTCATCACAATTCTCCTTGCACTTGTCAGGACAATGGTCCTTGACCCTTGTCATCACAATGCTCCAAGCCATTGTCATCACAATGCTCCATTACCTTTGTCATCAGAATCCTCCCTGACACTTGGCATCACAATGCTCCATGCCATCCTCATCACAATGGGCCATTCCATATGTGATCACAATGCTCTCTGACACCTGTCTTCACAATACGGCATGACCTGGTCATCAAAATGCTCCATGCCCTTGTCATCACAGTGTGCCATTCCAACTCTCATCGCAATACTCCATGAAAGTTATTAGACCAATGTTCCATGCCCTTGTCATCACAATGCTCCATGCCTTGTTATCACAATGCTCAATGACCCCTGTCATCACAAGGCTCCGTGACTCCAGTCATCACAATGCTTCATGACCTTTGTCATCACAATGGTCCATGCCCTCGTCATCAACAGTCTCTGTGACCTTTTTAACCCCAATGATCCATGAACTTTTCATCACAATGCTCTTTGACCCTTGTCATCACAATGCTCTATGCCTTTCTCAGCACAATTCTCCATGACACATGTCATCACAATGCACCATGCGCTTGGCATCACAGTGCTCCACAACATTGTCATCACAATGCTCCATAAAATTTGTCATCACAATGCTCCATGCACTTCTCATCAAAATGCTCTCTCACCACTGATATCACAATGCTACATCACTATTTGTCACAATACTCCCTCACCCCTGTCATCACAATGTTCCATGACTCCTGTCATCACAATGCTACATGCACTTATCATCACAATGTTCGATGACCCCTGAAATCACAATGTTCCATAACACCTGTCATCAAAATGTTCCATGACACTTTTCATCAAATTGCTCCATGACCCTGTCATCAGAATGATCCCTGCCCTTCTCATCACAATGCACAACGCCCTTGCCATCAAAATGCTCCATGACCTTTGTCATCACAAAGATCCATGGCACTTGGCATCACAATGCTCCATGTCATTGTCATCACAATGCTCCATGAACGCTCTCATCACATTGCTCCATGCCCTTGTCTTCACATAGCTCCATGACACATGTCATCAGAATGCTCCATGGCCTTCTCATCACAATGCTCCAAGCCCTGGCCATCACAATGCTCCATTACACCTGTCATAACAATGCTCCATGACCCCTGCCATCACGATGTTCCATGGCCTTGTCATCACAAGGCTCCATGACCCTTCTCATCACAATGCTCCAAGAACACTGTAATCACAATGCTCTATGCCCCTTTTCATCTCAATGATCCATGAACCCTGTCATCACAATGCACTATGCCCATCATCATAATGCTTCATGCTATTGTCATAACAACGAAATCAAAATGATCCATGACCTCTGTCATAACAATGCTCCAAACCCTTGTGATCACAATATTCCATAACACTTGTCATCACAATGCCCCAGGATGCTCGTCATCACAATTATCCATGGTCTTCTCATCACAATGATCCATGACCTTCGTCATCACAATGCTCAATACACTTGTCATCAACATGCTCCCTGACACTTGTTGTCTGTATGCTCCTTGAACCCTGTCATGACAAGGCTCCATGCCTTTTTCATCACAATGATCCATGCCCTTTTAATCACAATGCTCCAAGTCCCATGTAATCACAATGGTCCGTGCCATTGTCATCACAAAGCTCAATGATGCATGCCATCAGAATGCTCCTTGATCTTCTCCTCACAATTCTCCATGCCCTTGTCTTCACAGTGTTCTAAGACCCCTGTAATCACAATGCTCCATTCCCCTTTTAATCAGTATGCTCCATGAGACTTGTCATCACAAGGCTCCATGGTTTTGTCATCACAATGCTCCAGGACCTTGTCATCACAATGCTTCACGACCTTGTCATCAAAATTTTCAATGGCCCTTGTCATCATAATGCTCCAAACCCTAATCATCACAATGCTCCATTATATTTGTCATCACAATCCTCCATTACATTTGGTATCACAAAGCTCCATGCCATTGTCATCGCCATGGACCATGACATATGTCATCACAATGCTCCCTGACACCTGTCTTCACAATACTCCATGACCTTATCATCACAATGCTCCATGCCCTTGTCATCATAATGCACCATTCCCACTCTCATCACAATAATCTTTGAAACTTGTCAGACCAATGCTCCATGCCACTGTCATCACAATGCTCCATGCCCTTGTCATCACAAGGCTCCATGACCCCTGTCATCACAATGCTCCGTGACTCCAGCCATCACAATGCTTCATGACCTTTGTCATCACAATGGTCCATGCCCTCGTCATCAACAGTCTCTGTGACCTTTTTAACCACAATGCTCCATGAACTTTTCATCACAATGCTCTTTGACCCTTGTCATCACAATGCTCTATGCCTTTCTCAGCACAATGCTCCATGACCCTTGTCATCACAATGCTCCATGCGCTTGTCAGCACAATGCTCCATGACACATGTCATCACAATGCACCATGCGCCTGTCATCACAGTGCTCCACAACATTGTCATCACAATGCTCCATAAAATTTGTCATCACAATGCTCCATGCATTTCTCATCAAAATGCTCTCTCACCACTGATATCACAATGCTACATCACTATTTGTCACAATACTCCCTCACCCCTGTCATCACAATGCACCCTGACACTTGTCGTCAGAATGCTCCTTGAACCCTGTCACAAAAAGTCTCCATGCCTTTTTCATCACAAAGCCCAATGCCGTTTTCATCCCAATGCTCCATGCCATTGTCATCAAAATACTCCACAAGTTTGTCATCAGAATGCTCCCTGACCCTTGTCATCACAATTCTCCATGCACTTGTCAGCACAATGCTCCCTGACCTTTGTCATCACAATGCTCCAAGCCATTGTCATCACAATGCTCCATTACCTTTGTCATCAGTATCCTCCCTGACACTTGGCATCACAATGCTCCATGCCATTGTCATCACAATGGGCCATTACATATGTCATCACAATGCTTCCTGACACCTCTCTTCACAATACTGCATGACCTGGTCATCAAAATGCTCCATGCCCTTGTCATCACAATGCGCCATTCCAACTGTCATCACAATAATCCATGAAACTTATTAGACCAATGCTCCATGCGCTTGTCATCACAATGCTCCATGCCCTTGTTATCACAATGTTCCAAGACCACTGTAATCAGAATGCTCCATGCCCCTTTTCATCAGTATGCTCCATGAGACTTGTCATCACAAGGCTCCATGGTTTTCTCATCACAATGCTCCAGGACCTTGTCATCACAATGCTTCACGACATTGTCATGAAAATTCTCAATGGCCCTTGTCATCATAATGCTCCAAGACCTAGTCAACACAATGCTCCATTATATTTGTCATCACAATCCTCCATTACATTTGGCATCACAATGCTCCCTGCCATTGTCATCGCAATGGAACAGGACATATGTCATCACAATGCTCCCTGACACCTGTCTTCACAATGCTCCATGCCCTTTTCATCACAATGCTCCATGAACCCTTACATCACAATGCTCCTTGACTCCAGTCATCAAAATGCTTCATAACATTTGTCATCACAACGGTCCATTCCCGCCTCATCAGAAGGCTCTGTGACGTTTGTAACCACAATGCTCCATGAAATTTACATCACAATGCTCCGTGACCCTTGTCATCACAATGCTCCAAGATCCATGTAATCACAATGCTCCATGCCCTTGTCATCACAAAGCTCCATGACGCATGTCATCAGAATGTTCCATGGACTTCTCCTCACAATGCTCCATGCCCTTGTCATCACAATGCTCGAAGACTCCAGTAATCACAATGTTCCATTCCCTTTTTCATCAGAATGCTCCATTAGATTTGTCATCACAAGTCTCCATGGTCATCTCCTCACAATGCTCCAAGACCTTGTCATCACCATGCACTATTCCCTTGTCATCACAATGCTCCATGACCCCTGTCATCACAATACTCCATGAACATTTTCAGCCCAATTCTCTATGACCTTCTCATCACAATGCTCCATGACCAATATCATCACAATGCTCCATGACCACTGTCATCACAACACTCCATGACACCTGACAACACAATGATCCGGGACTCTTGTCATCACAATGCTCCAAGACCCCTGTAATCACAATGCTCCATGACCCCTGTCATCACAATACTCCATGAACATTTTCAGCCCAATGCTCCATGACCCTTGTCATCACAATGATCCATGCCCATGTTATCCCAATGTTCCATGACCCATGTATTCACAATGCTCCATGACGCTTGTCATCACAGTGCTCCATGACACCTGTCATCACAATGCTCCATGCCTTTGTCAGCAAAATGCTACATGACCTTGTCATTACAATGCTCTATGCACTTGTCATCACAATACTCCATTTCCATTGTCATCACAATCCTCCATGAACTTTGGGATCACATTGCTTCATGCCCTTGTCATCACAATGCTCCATGCTCCTTGAAATCAAAATGATCCATGACCTCTGTCATCACAATGCTCAAAACCCTTGTGATCACAATGTTCCATAACACTTGTCCTCACAACGCTCCATGATGCCTGTCATCACAATACTCCATGCCCTTTTCATCACAATGCTCCATGACCTTTGTCATCACAATTCTCAATACACTTGTCATCACAATGCTCCCTGACACTTGTCGTCAGCATGCTCCTTGAACCCTGTCACGAAAAGGCTCCATGCCTTTTTCATCACAAAGCCCCATGCCCTTTTCATCCCAATGCTCCATGCCATTGTCATCAAAATACTCCACAAGCTTGTCATCAGAATGCTCCATGACCCTTGTCATCACAACTCTCCATGCACTTGTCAGCACAATGCTCCCTGACACTTGTCATCACAATGCTCCAAGCCATTGTCATCACAATGCTCCATTACCTTTGTGATCAGAATCCTCAATGGAAGTTTGCATCACAATGCTCCCTGCCATTGTCATCACAATGGGCCATTACATATGTCATCACAATGCTCCCTGACACCTCTCTTTACAATACTGCATTACCTGGTCATCACAATGCTCCCTGCCGTTCTCATCACAATGCACCACACCCTTGTCATCAAAATGCTCCATGACCTTTGTCATCACAAAGCTCCATGACCCTTGGCATCACAATGCTCCATGTCATTGTCATCACAATGCTCCATGAACCCTCTCATCACATTGCTCCATGCCCTTTTCATCACAAAGCTCCATGGCACTTGTCATCACAATGCTCGATGCCCTTCTCATCACAATGCTCCATGCCCTTGTCATTACAATCCTCCATGACCCATGTATCACAGTGTACCGTGCCCTTGTCATCACAATGCGCCACGCCCACTCTCATCACAATAATCCATGAAATATTTCAGACCAATGCTCAATGCACTTCTCATCACAATGCTCCATTACCTCTGTCATAACAAGCTCCATGACCCCTGCCATCACAATGTTCCACGGCCTTGTCATCACAAGGCTCCAGGACCCTTGTCAGCACAATGCTCCAAGACCCATGTAATCACAATGCTCCATGCCCTTGTCATCACAAAGCTCCATGACGCATGTCATCACAATGTTCCATGGCCTTCGCCTCACAATGCTCCATGCCCTTGTCATCACAGTGCTTCAAGACCCCCGTAATCACAACGCTCCATGCCCCTTTTCATAAGAATGCTCCATTAGACTTGTCATCACAAGTCTCCATGGTCATCTCATCACAATGCTCCAAGACCTTGTCAGCAACATGCTCCATTCCCTTGTCATCACAATGCTCCATGACCCCTGTCATCACAATACTCCATGCACATTTTCAGCCCAATGCTCCATGACCCTTGTCATCACAATGATCCATGCCCTTGTCATCACAATGCTCCATGCACTTGTCAGCACAATGCTCCCTGATCCTTGTCATCACAATGCTCCAAACCATTGTCACCACAATGCTCCATTACCTTTGTCATCAGAATCCTCCATGACACTTGGCATCACAATGCTCCATGCCATTGTCATCACAATGCTCCATGACCCCTGTCATCACAATGCTCCGTGACTACAGTCATCACAATGCTTCATAACGTTTGTCATCACAACAATCCATGCCCACGTCATCACAAGGCTCCTTGACCTTTGTAACCACAATGCTCCATGAACTTTTCATCACAATGCTCCGTGACCCTTGTCATCACAATGCTCCATGCCTTTGTCAGAACAATGCTCCATGACCCTTGTCATCAAATTGTGCCATGCGCTTTTCACCACAATGATCCACAACCTTGTCATCGCTATGCTCCATAAACCTTGTAATCACAATGCTCCATGCACTTCTCATCCAAATACTCTCTCACATGAGATATCACAATGTTCCATCACTAGTCATCACAATCCTCCCTCACCCCTGTTATCACAATGTTCCATGACCCCTGTCATCACAATGCTACATCCCCTTATCAGCACAATGTTCCATGACCCCTGACATCACAATGTTCCATAACCCCTGTCATCAAAATGCTCCATGACCCTTTTCTTCCCAAAGCTCCATGACCCATGGCATCACAATGTTCTATAACCCCTGGCATCAAAATGTTCCATTACACTTTTCATCAAATTGCTGCATGACCCTGTCATCAAAATGCTCCCTGCCCTTCTCATCACAATGCACCACACACTTGTCATCAAAATGCTCCATGGCCTTTGTCATCACAAAGCTCCATGACCCTTGGCATCACAATGCTCCATGTCATTGTCATCACAATGCTCCATGAACCCTCTCATCACATTGCTCCATGTCCTTGTCATCACAAAGCTCCATGACACTTGTCATCACAATGCTCGATGCCATTCTCATCACAATGCTCCATGACCTTGTCATTACAATCCTCCATGACCCATGTATCACAGTGTACCGTGCCCTTGTCATGACAAACCGCCATGCCCACTCTCATCACAGTAATCCATGAAACATTTCAGATCAATGCTCAATGCCCTTCTCATCACAATGCTCCGTTACCTCTGTCGTAACAATGCTCCATGACACCTGCCATCATAATATTCCACGGCCTTGTCATCACAAGGCTCCATGACCCTTGTCATCACAATGCTCCAAGACCCCTGTAATCACAATGCTCCATGACCCCTGTCATCACAATACTCCATGAACATTTTCAGCCCAATGCTCCATGACCATTGTCATCACAATGATCCATGCCCTTGTCATCCCAATGTTCCATGACACTTGTATTCACAAGGCTCTGTGACGCTTGTCACCACAGTGCTCCATGACACCTGTCTTCACAATGCTCCATTCCTTTGTCAGCAAAATGCTACATGGCCTTGTCATTACAATGCGCTAGGCGCTTGTCATCACAATACTCCATTACTATTGTCATCACAATTTCCCATGAACCTTGGGATCACATTGCTTCATGCCCTTGTCATCACAATGCTCCATGCTCCTTGAAATCAAAATTATCCATGACCTCTGTCATCACAATGCTCAAAACCCTTGTGATCACAATGTTCCATAACACTTGTCCTCACAACGCTCCATGATGCCTGTCATTACAATACTCCATGCCCTTTTCATCACAATGTTCCATGACCATTGTCATCACAATTCTCATACACTTGTCATCACAATGCTCCATGACACTTGTCGTCAGAATGCTCCTTGAACCCTGTCACGAAAAGGCTCCATGCCTTTTTCATCACAAAGCCCCATGCCCTTTTCATCCCAATGCTCCATGCCATTGTCATCAAAATACTCCACAAGCTCGTCATCAGAATGCTCCATGACCCTTGTCATCACAATTCTCCTTGCACTTGTCAGGACAATGGTCCTTGACCCTTGTCATCACAATGCTCCAAGCCATTGTCATCACAATGCTCCATTACCTTTGTCATCAGAATCCTCCCTGACACTTGGCATCACAATGCTCCATGCCATCCTCATCACAATGGGCCATTCCATATGTGATCACAATGCTCCCTGACACCTGTCTTCACAATACGGCATGACCTGGTCATCAAAATGCTCCATGCCCTTGTCATCACAGTGTGCCATTCCAACTCTCATCGCAATACTCCATGAAAGTTATTAGACCAATGTTCCATGCCCTTGTCATCACAATGCTCCATGCCTTGTTATCACAATGCTCCATGACCCCTGTCATCACAAGGCTCCGTGACTCCAGTCATCACAATGCTTCATGACCTTTGTCATCACAATGGTCCATGCCCTCGTCATCAACAGTCTCTGTGACCTTTTTAACCCCAATGATCCATGAACTTTTCATCACAATGCTCTTTGACCCTTGTCATCACAATGCTCTATGCCTTTCTCAGCACAATGCTCCATGACACATGTCATCACAATGCACCATGCGCTTGGCATCACAGTGCTCCACAACATTGTCATCACAATGCTCCATAAAATTTGTCATCACAATGCTCCATGCACTTCTCATCAAAATGCTCTCTCACCACTGATATCACAATGCTACATCACTATTTGTCACAATACTCCCTCACCCCTGTCATCAAAATGTACCATGACTCCTGTCATCACAATGCTACATGCACTTATCATCACAATGTTCGATGACCCCTGAAATCACAATGTTCCATAACACCTGTCATCAAAATGTTCCATGACACTTTTCATCAAATTGCTCTATGACCCTGTCATCAGAATGATCCCTGCCCTTCTCATCACAATGCACAACGCCCTGGCCATCAAAATGCTCCATGACCTTTGTCATCACAAAGATCCATGGCACTTGGCATCACAATGCTCCATGTCATTGTCATCACAACGCTCCATGAACGCTCTCATCACATTGCTCCATGCCCTTGTCTTCACATAGCTCCATGACACATGTCATCAGAATGCTCCATGGCCTTCTCATCACAATGCTCCAAGCCCTGGCCATCACAATGCTCCATTACACCTGTCATAACAATGCTCCATGACCCCTGCCATCACGATGTTCCATGGCCTTGTCATCACAAGGCTCCATGACCCTTCTCATCACAATGCTCCAAGAAAACTGTAATCACAATGCTCTATGCCCCTTTTCATCTCAATGATCCATGAACCCTGTCATCACAATGCACTATGCCCATCATCATAATGCTTCATGCTATTGTCATAACAACGAAATCAAAATGATCCATGACCTCTGTCATAACAATGCTCCAAACCCTTGTGATCACAATATTCCATAACACTTGTCATCACAATGCCCCAGGATGCTCGTCATCACAATTATCCATGGTCTTCTCATCACAATGATCCATGACCTTCGTCATCACAATGCTCAATACACTTGTCATCAACATGCTCCCTGACACTTGTTGTCTGTATGCTCCTTGAACCCTGTCATGACAAGGCTCCATGCCTTTTTCATCACAATGATCCATGCCCTTTTAATCACAATGCTCCAAGTCCCATGTAATCACAATGGTCCGTGCCATTGTCATCACAAAGCTCAATGATGCATGCCATCAGAATGCTCCTTGATCTTCTCCTCACAATGCTCCATGCCCTTGTCTTCACAGTGTTCTAAGACCCCTGTAATCACAATGCTCCATTCCCCTTTTAATCAGTATGCTCCATGAGACTTGTCATCACAAGGCTCCATGGTTTTGTCATCACAATGCTCCAGGACCTTGTCATCACAATGCTTCACGACCTTGTCATCAAAATTTTCAATGGCCCTTTTCATCATAATGCTCCAAACCCTAATCATCACAATGCTCCATTATATTTGTCATCACAATCCTCCATTACATTTGGTATCACAAAGCTCCATGCCATTGTCATCGCCATGGACCATGACATATGTCATCACAATGCTCCCTGACACCTGTCTTCACAATACTCCATGACCTTATCATCACAATGCTCCATGCCCTTGTCATCATAATGCACCATTCCCACTCTCATCACAATAATCTTTGAAACTTGTCAGACCAATGCTCCATGCCACTGTCATCACAATGCTCCATGCCCTTGTCATCACAAGGCTCCATGACCCCTGTCATCACAATGCTCCGTGACTCCAGCCATCACAATGCTTCATGACCTTTGTCATCACAATGGTCCATGCCCTCGTCATCAACAGTCTCTGTGACCTTTTTAACCACAATGCTCCATGAACTTTTCATCACAATGCTCTTTGACCCTTGTCATCACAATGCTCTATGCCTTTCTCAGCACAATGCTCCATGACCCTTGTCATCACAATGCTCCATGCGCTTGTCAGCACAATGCTCCATGACACATGTCATCACAATGCACCATGCGCTTGTCATCACAGTGCTCCACAACATTGTCATCACAATGCTCCATAAAATTTGGCATCACAGTGCTCCATGCATTTCTCATCAAAATGCTCTCTCACCACTGATATCACAATGCTACATCACTATTTGTCACAATACTCCCTCACCCCTGTCATCACAATGCTCCCTGACACTTGTCGTCAGAATGCTCCTTGAACCCTGTCACAAAAAGTCTCCATGCCTTTTTCATCACAAAGCCCAATGCCGTTTTCATCCCAATGCTCCATGCCATTGTCATCAAAATACTCCACAAGTTTGTCATCAGAATGCTCCCTGACCCTTGTCATCACAATTCTCCATGCACTTGTCAGCACAATGCTCCCTGACCTTTGTCATCACAATGCTCCAAGCCATTGTCATCACAATGCTCCATTACCTTTGTCATCAGTATCCTCCCTGACACTTGGCATCACAATGCTCCATGCCATTGTCATCACAATGGGCCATTACATATGTCATCACAATGCTTCCTGACACCTCTCTTCACAATACTGCATGACCTGGTCATCAAAATGCTCCATGCCCTTGTCATCACAATGCGCCATTCCAACTGTCATCACAATAATCCATGAAACTTATTAGACCAATGCTCCATGCGCTTGTCATCACAATGCTCCATGCCCTTGTTATCACAATGTTCCAAGACCACTGTAATCAGAATGCTCCATGCCCCTTTTCATCAGTATGCTCCATGAGACTTGTCATCACAAGGCTCCATGGTTTTCTCATCACAATGCTCCAGGACCTTGTCATCACAATGCTTCACGACATTGTCATGAAAATTCTCAATGGCCCTTGTCATCATAATGCTCCAAGACCTAGTCAACACAATGCTCCATTATATTTGTCATCACAATCCTCCATTACATTTGGCATCACAATGCTCCCTGCCATTGTCATCGCAATGGAACAGGACATATGTCATCACAATGCTCCCTGACACCTGTCTTCACAATGCTCCATGCCCTTTTCATCACAATGCTCCATGAACCCTTACATCACAATGCTCCTTGACTCCAGTCATCAAAATGCTTCATAACATTTGTCATCACAACGGTCCATTCCCGCCTCATCAGAAGGCTCTGTGACGTTTGTAACCACAATGCTCCATGAAATTTACATCACAATGCTCCGTGACCCTTGTCATCACAATGCTCCAAGATCCATGTAATCACAATGCTCCATGCCCTTGTCATCACAAAGCTCCATGACGCATGTCATCAGAATGTTCCATGGACTTCTCCTCACAATGCTCCATGCCCTTGTCATCACAATGCTCGAAGACTCCAGTAATCACAATGTTCCATTCCCTTTTTCATCAGAATGCTCCATTAGATTTGTCATCACAAGTCTCCATGGTCATCTCCTCACAATGCTCCAAGACCTTGTCATCACCATGCACTATTCCCTTGTCATCACAATGCTCCATGACCCCTGTCATCACAATACTCCATGAACATTTTCAGCCCAATTCTCTATGACCTTCTCATCACAATGCTCCATGACCAATATCATCACAATGCTCCATGACCACTGTCATCACAACACTCCATGACACCTGACAACACAATGATCCGGGACTCTTGTCATCACAATGCTCCAAGACCCCTGTAATCACAATGCTCCATGACCCCTGTCATCACAATACTCCATGAACATTTTCAGCCCAATGCTCCATGACCCTTGTCATCACAATGATCCATGCCCATGTTATCCCAATGTTCCATGACCCATGTATTCACAATGCTCCATGACGCTTGTCATCACAGTGCTCCATGACACCTGTCATCACAATGCTCCATGCCTTTGTCAGCAAAATGCTACATGACCTTGTCATTACAATGCTCTATGCACTTGTCATCACAATACTCCATTTCCATTGTCATCACAATCCTCCATGAACTTTGGGATCACATTGCTTCATGCCCTTGTCATCACAATGCTCCATGCTCCTTGAAATCAAAATGATCCATGACCTCTGTCATCACAATGCTCAAAACCCTTGTGATCACAATGTTCCATAACACTTGTCCTCACAACGCTCCATGATGCCTGTCATCACAATACTCCATGCCCTTTTCATCACAATGCTCCATGACCTTTGTCATCACAATTCTCAATACACTTGTCATCACAATGCTCCCTGACATTTGTCATCAGAATGCTCCTTGAACCCTGTCACGAAAAGGCTCCATGCCTTTTTCATCACAAAACCCCATTCCGTTTTCATCACAATGCTCCATGCCATTGTCATCAATGTACTCCACAAGCTTGTCATCAGAATGCTCCATGACCCTTGTCATCACAATTCTCCTTGCACTTGTCAGCACAATGCTCCCTGACCGTTGTCATCACAGTTCTCCAAGCCATTGTCATCACAATGCTCCATTACCTTTGTCATCAGAATCCTCCATGACACTTGGAAACACAATGCTCCATGCCATCCTCATCACAATGGGCCATTACATATGTCATCACAATGCTCCCTGACACCTGTCTTCACAATACTGCATGACCTGGTCATCACAATGTTCCATGCCCTTGTCATCACAATGCGCCATTCCAACTGTCATCGCAATACTCCATGAAACTTATTAGACCAATGTTCCATGCCCTTGTCATCACAATGCTCCATGCCCTTGTTATCACAATTCTCCATGACCCCTGTCATCACAGTGCACCGTGACTCCAGTCATCACAATTCTTCATGACCTTTGTCATCACAATGGTTCATGCCCTCGTCATCAACAGGCTCTGTGACCTTTTTAACCACAATGCTCCATGAACTTTTCATCACAATGCTCTTTGACTCTTGTCATCACAATGCTCTATGCCTTTCTCAGCACAATGCTCCATGACCCTTGTCATCACAATGCTCCTTGCGCTTGTCAGCACAATGCTCCATGACACATGTCATCACAATGCACCATGCGTTTGTCATCACATTGCTCCACAACTTTGTCACCACAATGCTCCATAATATTTGTCATCACAATGCTCCATGCACTTCTCATGAAAATGCTCTCTCACCACTGATATCACAATGCTACATCACTATTTGTCACTATACTCCCTCACCATTGTCATCACAATGTTTCATGACTCCTGTCATCACAATGCTACATGCAATTATCATCACAATGTTCGATGACCCCTGAAATCACAATGATCCATAACACCTGTCATCAAAATGTTCAATGCCACTTTTCATCAAATTGCTCCATGACCCTGTCATCAGAATGCTCCCTGCCCTTCTCATCACAATGCACAACGCCCTTGTCATCAAAATGCTCCATGACATTTGTCATCACAATGATCCATGACACTTGGCATCACAATGCTCCATGTCATTGTCATCACAATGCTCCATGAACGATCTCATCACATTGCTCCATGCCCTTGTCTTCACATAACTCCAGGACACATGTCATCAGAATGTTCCACGGCGTTCTCATCACAATGCTCTATGCCCTTGCCATCACAATGATCCATTACCCCAGTCATAACAATGCTCCATGACCCCTGCCATCACGATGTTCCATGGCCTTTTCATCACAAGGCTCCATGACCCTTCTCATCACCATGCTCCAATAACACTGTAATCACAATGTTCTATGCCCCTTTTCATCTCAATGATCCATGAACCCTGTCATCACAATGCACCATGCCCATCATCATAATGCTTCATGCTATTGTCATAACAATGAAATCAAAATGTTCCATGACCTCTGTCATAACAGTGCTCCAAAACCTTGTGATCACAATGTTCCATAACACTTGTCATCACAACGCTCCATGATGCCGGTCATCACAATAATCCATGCCCTTTTCATCACAGTGCTCCATGACCTTTGTCACCACAATTCTCAATACACTTGTCATCACAATATTCCATTTCCATTGTCATCACAATCCTCCATGAACTTTGGGATCACATTGCTTCAGGCCCTTGTCATCAAAATGCTCCATGCTCCTTGAAATCAAATTGATCCATCACCTCTGTCATCACAATGCTCCAAACACTTGTGATCAATATGTTCAATAACACTTGTCCTCACAACGCTCCATGATGCCTGTCATCACAACACTCCATGCCATTTTCATCACAATGCTCCATGAACTTTGTCATCACAATTCTCCATACACTTGTCATCAAAATGCTCCCTGACACTTGTCGTCAGAATGCTCCTTGAACTGCGTCACGAAAAGGCTCCATGCCATTTTCATCACAAATCCACATGCCGTTTTCATCCCAGTTCTCCATGCCATTGTCATCAAAATACTACACAAACTTGTCATCAGAATGCTCCATGACGCTTGTCATCACAATTCTCCGTGCACTTGTCGGCAAAATGCTCCCTGACCCTTATCATCACAATGTTCCAAGCCATTGTCATCACAATGCTCCATTACCTTTGTCCTCAGAATCCTCCATGACACTTGGCATCGAAATGCTCCATGCCATTGTCATCACAATGGGCCATTACATATGTCATCACAATGCTCCCTGACACCTCTCTTCACAATACTGCATAACCTGGTCATCACAATGCTCCATGTCCTTGTCATCACAATGTGCCATTCCAACTCTCATCACAATAATCCATGAAACTTATTAGACCAATGCTCCTTGCCCTTGTTATCACAATGTTCCAAGACCCCTGTAATCAGAATGCTCCATGCCCCTTTTCATCAGAATGCTCCATATGACATGTCATCAGAAGGCTCCATGGATTTCTCATCACAATGCTCCATGACCTTTGTCATCACAATGCTCCAAGACCCATGTAATCACAATGCTACATGCCCCTGTCATCGCAATGGACCATGACATTTGGCATCACAATACTCCATGCCATTGTCTTTGAAATTGACCATGACATATGTCATCACAATGCCCCCTTACACCTGTTTTCACAATACTCCATGCCCTTGTCATCACAATGCTCCATGCCCTTGTCATCACAATGCACCATGTCCAATGTCATCACAATAATCTATTAAACTTGTCAGACCAATGCTCCATGCCCCTGTCATCACAATGTTCCATGCCCTTGTCATCACAATGCTCCATGACCCTTGTCATCACAATGCTCCGTGACTCCAGTCATCACAATGCTTCATAACGTTTGTCATCACAACGGTCCATGCCTGCGTCATCGCAAGGCTCTGTGACCTTTGTAACCACAATGCTCCATGAACTTTTCATCACAATTCACCGTGGCCCTTGTCATCACAATGCTCCATGCCTTTTTCAGAACAATGCTCCATGACCCTTGTCATCACAATGTGCCATGTGCTTTTCATCACAGTGATCCACAAACTTGTCATCGCTATGCTCCATAAACCTTGTAATCACAATTCTCCATGCACTTCTCATCCAAATGCTCTCTCACATGAGATATCACAATGTTCCATCACTTGTCATCACAATCCTCCCTCACCCCTGTTATCACAAAGTTCCATGACCCCTGTCATCACAATGCTACATCCCCTTATCAGCACAATTTTCCATGATCCTGACATCACAATGTTCCATAACCCCTGTCATCAAAATGCTCCATGACCATTTTCATCCCAAAGCTCTATGACCCCTGGCATCACAATGTTCTATAACCCCTGTCATCAAAATATTACATTACACTTTTCATCAAATTGCTGCATGACCCTGTCATCAAAATGCTCCCTGCCCTTCTCATCACAATGCACCACACACTTGTCATCAAAATGCTCCATGACCATGGTCATCACTAAGCTCCATGACCCTTGGCATCACAATGATCCATGCCATGGACAACACAATGTTCCATGAACCCTCTCATCACATTGCTCCATGCACTTGTCATCACAAAGCTCCATGACACTTGTCATCACAATGCTCGATGCCCTTCTCATCACAATGCTCCATGTCCTTGTCATTACATTCCTCCATCACCCATGTATCACAGTGTACCGTGCCCTTGTCATCACAATGCCCCATGCCCACTGTCATCACAATAATCCATGAAACATTTCAGACCAATGCTCAATGCACTTCTCATCACAATGCTCCATTAGACTGTCAACAATGCTCCATGACCCCTGCCATCACAATGTTCCACGGCCTTGTGATCACAAGACTAAATGACCATTGTCATCACAATGCTCCAAGACCCATGTAATCACAATGCTCCATGCCCTTGTCATCACAGAGCTCCATGACGCATGTCATCAGAATGTTCCATGGCCTTCTCCTCACAATGCTCCATGCCCTTGTCATCACAATGCTCCAAGACACTCGTAATCACAATGCTCCATGCCCCTTTTCATCAGAAGGCTCCATGATATTTGTCATCACAAGTCTCCATGGTCAACTCATCACAATGCTCCAAGACCTTGTCATCACCATGCTCCATTCCCTTGTCATCACAATGCTCCATGACACCTGTCATCACAATACTCCATGAACATTTTCAGCCCAATGCTCCATGACCTTCTCATCACAATGCTCCATGACCAATATCATCACAATGCTCCATGACAACTGTCATCACAACACTCCATGACACCTGACAACACAATGATCCGGGACTCTTGTCATGACAATGCTCCAAGACCCCTGTAATCACAATGCTCCATGACCCCTGTCATCACAATACTCCATGAACATTTTCAGCCCAATGTTCCATGACCCTGGTCATCACAATGATCCATGCCCTTGTCATCCCAATGTTCCATGACCCCTGTATTCACAGTGATCCGTGACGCTCGTCATCACAGTACTCCATGACACCTGTCATCACAATGCTCCATGCCTTTGTCAGCAAAATGCTACATGACCTTGTCATTACAATGCTCTATGCGATTGTCATCACAATACTCGATTACCATTGTCATCTCAATCCTCCATGAACCTTGGGATCACATTGCTTCATGCCCTTGTCATCACAATGCTACATGCTCCTTGAAATCAAAATGATCCATGACCTCTGTCATCACAATGCTCCAAACCCTTGTGATCACAATGTTCCATAACATTTGTCCTCACAACGCTCCATGATGCCTGTCATCACAATACTCCATACACTTTTCATCACAATTCTCCATGACTTTGTCATCACAATTCTCAATACACTTTTCATCACAGTGCTCCCTCACACTTGTCGTCAGTATGCTCCATGAACCCTGTCATAACAAGGCTCCATGCCTTTTTCATCACAATGTTCCATGCCCTTTTCATCACAATGCTCCAAGACCCGTGTAATCACAATGCTCCATGCCCTTGCCATCCAAAGCTCCATGACGCATGTCATCAGAATGTTCCCTGGACTTCTCATCACAATGCTCCCTGCTCTTGTCATCACAAAGCACTAAGACCCCTGTAATCACAATGCTCCATGCCCATTTTCATCTCAATGCTCCTATGAACCCTGTCAGCACAATGAACAATGCCCATCATCATAATGCTTCAGGCAATTGTCATCACAATCAAATCAAAATGCTCCATGACCTCTGTCATCACAATGCTCAAAATCCTGGTGATCACAATGTTGCATAACTCTTATCATCACAACACCCCATGACGCTCATCATCACAATGATCCATGGTCGTCTCATCACAAGGCTCCATGACCTTTGTCATCAAAATTCTCAATAAACTTGTCATCACAATGCTCGCTGACACTTGTCGTCAGAATGCTCCTTGAACCCTGTCACAAAAAGGCTCCATGTCTTTTTCATCACAAAGCCACATGCCGTTTTCATCCCAATGCTGCATGCCATTGTCATCAAAATACACCACAGGCTTGTCATCAGAATGCTCCATGACCCTTGTCATCACAATTCTCCATGCACTTGTCAGCACAATGCTCCCTGACCCTTGTCATCACAATGCTCCAAGCCATTGTCATCACAATGCTCCATTACCATTGTCATCAGAATCCTCCATGACACTTGGCATCACAATGCTCCATGCCATTGTCATCACAATGCTCCATGTCTTTGTCAGCAAAATGCTAAATGACATTGTCATTACAATCCTCTATGCGCTTGTTATCACAATACTCCATTTCAATTGTCATCACAATCCTCCATCAACATTGGGATCACATTGCTTCATGCCCTTGTCATCACAATGCTCCATGCTCCTTGAAATCAAAATGATCCATGACCTCTGTCATCACAATGCTCCAAACCCTTGTGATCACATTGTTCCATAACACTTGTCATCACAACGCTCCATGATGCCTGTCATCACAATACTCCATGCCCTTTTCATCACAATGCTCCATGACCTTTGTCATCACAATTCTCAATACACTTGTGATCACAATGCTCCCTGACACTTGTCATCAGAATGCTCCTTGAAACCCATCACGAAAAGGCTCCATGCTTTTTTCATCACAATGCCCCATGCCATTTTCATCACAATGTTCCATACCATTGTCATCAAAATACTCCACAAGCTTGTCATCAGAATGCTCCCGGACCCTTGTCATCACAATGCTCCATTACCTTTCTCATCAGAATCCTCCATGACACTTGGCATCACAGTGCTACATGCCATTGTCATCACAATGGGCCATTACATATGTCAACACAATGCTCCCTGACACTTATCTTCACAATACTGCATGACCTGGTCATCACAATGCTCCATGCCCTTGTCATCACTGTAGGCCATTCCAACTGTCATCGCAACAAACCATGAAAGTTATTAGACCAATGTTCCATGCCCTTGTCATCACAATTCTCCATGCCCTTGTTATCACAATGCTCCATGACCCCTGTCATCACAATGCTCCGTTACTCCAGTCATCACAATGCTTCATCAACTTTGTCATCACAATGGTCCATGCCCTCACCATCAACAGTCTCTGTGACCTTTTTAACCCCTATGCTCCATGAACTTTTCATCACAATGCTCTTTGACCCTTGTCATCACAATGCTCTATGCCTTTCTCAGCACAATGCTCCATGACCCTGGTCATCACAATGCTCCATGCCCCTTTTCATCTCAATGCTCCCTGAACCCTGTCATCACAGTGCACGATGCCCATCATCATAATACTTCAGTCTATTGTCATCACAATGAAATTAATATTCTCCATGACCTCTGACATCATAATGCTACAAACCCTTGTGATCACAATGTTCCATAAAACTTATCATCACAGCACCCCATGACGCTCAGCATCACAATTATCCATGGTCTTATCATCACAATGCTCCATGATCTTTGTCATCACGATGCTCAATACACTTTTCATCACAATGCTCCCTGACACTTGTCGTCAGTATGCTCCATGAACCCTGTCATGACAAGGCTCCATGCCTTTATCATCACAATGATCCATGCCTTTTCATCGGAATGCTCCAAGACCCCTGCAATCACAATGCTCCATGCACTTCTCATCCAAATGCTCTCTCACATTAGATATCACAATGTTCCATCACTAGTCATCACATTCCTCCCTCAACCCTGTTATCACAATGTTCCATGACCCCTGTTATCACAATGCTACATCCCCTTATCAGCACAATGTTCCATGACCCATGACATCACAATGTTCCATAACCCCTGTCATCAAAATGCTCCATGACCCTTTTCATCCCAAAGCTCCATGACCCCTGGAATCACAGTGTTCTATAACCCCTGTCATCAAAATGTTCCATTACACTTTTCATCAAATTGCTGCGTGACCCTGTCATCAAAATGCTCCCTGCCCTACTCATAACAATGCACCACACGCTGGTCATCAAAATGCTCCATGACATTTGTCATCACAAAGCTCCATGACCCTTGGCATCACAATGCTCCATGTCATTGTCATCACAATGCTCCATGAAACCTCTCTTCACATTGCTCCATGCCCTTGTCATCACAAATCTCCATGACACTTGTCATCACAATGCTCGATGCCCTTCTCATCATAATGCTCCATGTCCTTGTCATTACAATCCTCCATGACCCATGTATCACAGTGTACCGTGCCCTTGTCATCACAATGCTCCATGCCCACTCTCATCACAATAATCCATGAAACATTTCAGACCAATGCTCAATGCCCTTCTCATCACAATGCTCCATTACCTCTATCAAAAATGCTCCATGACCCCTGCCATCACAATGTTCCACGGCCTTGTGATCACAAGGTTCCATGACCATTGTCATCACAATGCTCCAAGACCCATGTAATCACAATGCTCCATGCCCTTGTCATCACAAAGCTCCATGACACATGTCATCTGAATGTTCCATGGCCATCTCCTCACAATGCTCCATGCCCTTGTCATCACAATGCTCCAAGACACTCGTAATCACAATGCTCCATGCACCTTTTCATCAGAAGGCTCCATGATATTTTTCATCACAAGTCTCCATGGTCAACTCATCACAATGCTCCAAGACCTTGTCATCACCATGCTCCATTCCCTTGTCATCACAATGCTCCCTGACACTTGTCGTCAGTATGCTCCATGAACTCTGTCATGACAAGGCTCCATGCCTTTTTCATCACAATGATCCATGCCCTTTTCATCACAGTGCTCCAAGACCACTGTAATCATAATGCTCCTTGCCCTTGTCATCACAAAGCTCCATGATGCATATCATCAGAATGTTCCATGCACTTCTCATCACAATGCTCCATGCCCTTGTCATCACAATGCTCCAAGACCCCTGTAATCACAATGCTCCATGCCCCTTTTCATCTCAATGCTCCATGAACACTGTCATAACAATGCACCATGCCCATCATCATAATGCTTCAGGCTATTGTCATCACAGTGAAATCAAAATGCTCCATGACCTTTGTCATCACAAAGCTCCATGACCCTTGGCATCACAATGCTCCATGTCATTGTCATCACAATGCTCCATGAAACCTCTCTTCACATTGCTCCATGCCCTTGTCATCACAAATCTCCATGACACTTGTCATCACAATGCTCGATGCCCTTCTCATCATAATGCTCCATGTCCTTGTCATTACAATCCTCCATCACCCATGTATCACAGTGTACCGTGCCCTTGTCATCACAATGCTCCATGCCCACTCTCATCACAATAATCCATGAAACATTTCAGACCAATGCTCAATGCCCTTCTCATCTCAATGCTCCATTACCTCTATCAACAATGCTCCATGACCCCTGCCATCACAATGTTCCATGGCCTTGTGATCACAAGGCTCCATGACCATTGTCATCACAATGCTCCAAGAGCCATGTAATCGCAATGCTCCATGCCCTTGTCATCACAAAGCTCCATGACACATGTCATCAGAATGTTCCATGGCCTTCTCCTCACAATGCTCCATGCCCTTGTCATCACAATGCTCCATACCCTCGTAATCACAATGCTCCATGCCGCTTTTCATCAGAATGCTCCATGAGACTTTTCATCACAAGTCTCCATGGTCATCTCATCACAATGCTCCAAGACATTGTCATCACCATGCTCCATTCCCTGGTCATCACAATGCTCCATGACCCCTGTCATCACAAGGCTCCATGACCCTTCTCATCACAATGCTCCAAACTCCTGTAATCACAATGCTCCATGCCCCTTTTCATCACAATGCTCCATGAACCCTGTCATCACAATGAACCATGCCCATCATCATAATGCTTCAGGCTATTGTCATCACAATGAAATCAAAATGCTCCATGACCTCTGTCATCACAATGCTCCAAACCCTGGTGATCACAATGTTGCATAACACTTATCATCACAAAACCCCATGACGCTAATCATCACTATTATCCATGGTCTTCTCATCACAAGGCTCCATGACCTTTGTCATCACAATTCTCAATACTCTTTTCATCACAATGCTCCCTGACACTTGTCGTCAGTATGCTCCATGAACTCTGTCATGACAAGGCTCCATGCCTTTTTCATCACAATGATCCATGCCCTTTTCATCACAGTGCTCCAAGACCACTGTAATCATAATGCTCCTTGCCCTTGTCATCACAAAGCTCCATGATGCATATCATCAGAATGTTCCATGCACTTCTCATCACAATGCTCCATGCCCTTGTCATCACAATGCTCCAAGACCCCTGTAATCACAATGCTCCATGCCCCTTTTCATCTCAATGCTCCATGAACACTGTCATAACAATGCACCATGCCCATCATCATAATGCTTCAGGCTATTGTCATCACAGTGAAATCAAAATGCTCCATGACCTCTGTCATCACAATGCTCCAAACCCTGGTGATCACAGTGTTGCAAAACACTTATCATCACAACACCCCATGACGCTCATCATCACAATTATCCATGGTCTTCTCATCACAATGCTCCATGACCTTTGTCATCACAATTTTCAATACACTTGTCATCACAATGCTCCCTGACACTTGTCGTCAGAATGCACCTTGAACCCTGTGACGAAAAGGTTCCATGCCTTTTTCATCACAAAGCCCCATGCTGTTTTCATCCCAAAGCTCCATGCCATTGTCATCAAAATACTACACAAGCTTGTCATCAGAATGCTCCATGACCCTTGTCATCACAATTCTCCATGCACTTGTCAGCACAATGCTCCCTGACCCTTGTCATCACAATGATCCAAGCCATTGTCATCACAATGCTCCATTACCTTTGTCATTAGAATCCTCCATGACACTTGGAATCACAATGCTCCAAGCCATTGTCATCAAAATGGGCCATTACATATGTAATCACAATGCTCCCTGACACCTCTCTTTACAATACTGCATGATCTCTTCATCACAATGCTCCATGCTCTTGTCTTCATAATGCGCCATTCCAACTGTCATCACAATAATCCATGAAACTTATTAGACGAATGCTCCATGCCCTTGTAATCACATTGCTCCATGCTCTTGTTATCACAATGTTTAAGACCCCTGTAATCAGAATGCCCCATGCCCCTTTTCATCAGTATGCTCCATGAGACTTGTCATCGCAAGGCTCCATGATTTTCTCATCACAATGCTCCAGCACCTTGTCATCACAATGGTTCACGACATTGTCATGAAAATTCTCAATGGCCCTTGTCTTCATAATGCTCCAAGCCCTAGTCATCACAGTGCTCCATTATATTTGTCATCACAATCCTCCCTTGCATTTGGCATCACTATGCTCCATGCTATTGTCATCGCAATGGACCATGACATATTTCATCACAGTGCCCCCTGACACCTGTCTTCACAATACTCCATGCCCTTGTCATCACAATGCTCCATGCCCTGGTCATCACAATGCACCATGTCCACTGTCATCACAATAATCTATGAAATTTGTAAGACCAATGCTCCATGCCCCTGTCATAACAATGCTCCATGACCTTGTCATCACAATGCTCCATGAACCCTGTCATCACAATACTCCATGTACATTTTCAGCCCAGTGCTCCATGACCCTTGTCATCACAATGATCCATGCACTTGTCATCCCAATGTTCCATGACGCCTGTAATCACAGTGCTCCATGTCATCTGTCATCACAGTGCTCCATGCCTTTGTCAGCAAAATGCTACATGACCTTGTCATTACAATGCTCTATGCGATTGTCATCACAATACTCCATTACCATTGTCATCACAATCCTCCAGGAACCTTGGGATCACATTGCTTCAGGCCCTTGTCATCAAAATGCTCCATGCTCCTTGAAATCAAATTGATCCATGACCTCTGTCATCACAATGCTCCAAACCCTTGTGATCAAAATGTTCAATAACACTTGTCCTCACAACGCTCCATGATGCCTGTCATCACAATACTCCATGCCCTTTTCATCACAATGCTCCATGAACTTTGTCATCACAATTCTCCATACACTTGTCATCAAAATGCTCCCTGACACTTGTCGTCAGAATGCTCCTTGAACTGTGTCACGAAAAGGCTCCATGCCATTTTCATCACAAATCCACATGCCGTTTTCATCCTAGTGCTCCATTCCATTGTCATCAAAATACTCCACAATCTTGTCATCAGAATGCTCCATGACGCTTGTCATCACAATTCTCCGTGCACTTGTCAGCAAAATGCTCCCTGACCCTTATCATCACAATGCTCCAAGCCATTGTCATCACAATGCTCCATTACCTTTGTCCTCAGAATCCACCATGACACTTGGCATCACAATGCTCCATGCCATTATCATCACAATGGGCCATTACATATGTCATCACAATGCTCCCTGACACCTCTCTTCACAATACTGCATAACCTGGTCATCACAATACTCTATGCCCTTGTCATCACAATGTGCCATTCCAACTCTCATCACAATAATCCGTGAAAATTATTAGATCAATGCTCCTTGCCCTTGTTATCACAATGTTCCAAAACCCCTGTAATCAGAATGCTCCATGCCCCTTTTCATCAGAATGCTCCATATGACATGTCATCAGAAGGCTCCATGGATTTCTCATCACAATGCTCCATGACCTTTGTCATCACAATGCTCCAAGACCCATGTACTCACAATGCTTCATGCCCCTGTCATCGCAATCGACCATGACATTTGGCATCACAATGCTCCATGCCATTGTCTTTGAAATTGACCATGACATATGTCATCACAATGCCCCCTTACACCTGTTTTCACAATACTCCATGCCCTTGTCATCACAATGCTCCATGCCCTTGTCATCACAATGCACCATGTCCAATGTCATCACAATAATCTATTAAACTTGTCAGACCAATGCTCCATTCCCCTGTCATCACAATGTTCCATGCCCTTGTCATCACAATGCTTCATGACCCTTGTCACCACAATGCTCCGTGACTCCAGTCATCACAATGCTTCATAACGTTTGTCATCACAACGGTCCATGCCTGCGTCATCGCAAGGCTCTGTGACCTTTGTAACCACAATGCTCCATGAACATTTCATCACAATTCTCCGTGACCCTTGTCATCACAATGCTCCATGCCTTTTTCAGAACAGTGCTCCATGACCCTTGTCATCACAATGTGCCATGTGCTTTTCATCACAATAATCCACAACCTTGTCATCGCTATGCTCCATAAACCTTGTAATCACAATGCTCCATGCACTTCTCATCCAAATGCTCTCTCACATGAGATATCACAATGTTCCATCACTAGTCATCACAATCCTCCCTCACCCCTGTTATCACAATGTTCCATGACCCCTGTCATCACAATGCTACATCCCCTTATCAGCACAATTTTCCATAAACCCTGACGTCACAATGTTCCATAACCCCTGTCATCACAATGCTCCATGACCATTTTCATCCCAAAGCTCTATGACCCCTGGCATCACAATGTTCTATAACCCCTGTCATCAAAATATTACATTACACTTTTCATCAAATTGCTACATGACCCTGTCATCAAAATGCTCCCTGCCCTTCTCATCACAATGCACCACACACTTGTCATCAAAATGCTCCATGACCATGGTCATCACTAAGCTCCATGAACCTTGGCATCACAATGCTCCATGCCATGGACATCACAATGCTCCATGAACCCTCTCATCACATTGCTCCATGCACTTGTCATCACAAAGCAACATGACACTTGTCATCACAAAGCAACATGACACTTGTCATCACAATGCTCGATGCCCTTCTCATCACAATGCTCCATGTCCTTGTCATTACAATCCTCCATCACCCATGTATCACAGTGTACCGTGCCCTTGTCATCACAATGCGCCATGCCCACTGTCATCACAATAATCCATGAAACATTTCAGACCAATGCTCATTGCACTTCTCATCACAATGCTCCATTACCACTGTCAACAATGCTCCATGACCCCTGCCATCACAATGTTCCACGGCCTTGTGATCACAAGACTCCATGACCATTGTCATCACTATGCTCCAAGACCCATGTAATCACAATGCTCCATGCCCTTGTCATCACAGAGCTCCATGACGCATGTCATCAGAATTTTCCATGGCCTTCACCTCACAATGCTCCATGCACTTGTCATCACAATGCTCCAAGACACTCGTAATCACAATGCTCCATGCCCCTTTTCATCAGAAGGCTCCATGATATTTGTCATCTCAAGTCTCCATGGTCAACTCATCACAATGCTCCAAGATCTTGTCATCACCATGCTCCATTCCCTTGTCATCACAATGCTCCATGACTCCTGTCATCACAATACTCCATGAATATTTTCAGCCCAATGCTCCATGACCTTTTCATCACAATGCTCCATGACCAATATCATCACAATGCTCCATGACCACTGTCATCACAACACTCCATGACACCTGACAACACAATGATCCGGGACTCTTGTCATCACAATGCTCCAAGACCCCTGTAATCACAATGCTCCATGACCCCTGTCATCAAAATATTCCATGAATATTTTCAGCCCAATGCTCCATGACCCTTGTCATCACAATGATCCATGCCCTTGTCATCCCAATGTTCCATGACGCCTGTATTCACAGTGCTCCGTGACGCTTGTCATCACAGTGCTCCATGACACCTGTCATCACAATGCTCCATGCCTTTGTCAGCAAAATGCTACATGACCTTGTCATTACAATGCTCTATGAGATTGTCATCACAATACTCGATTACCATTGTCATCACAATCCTCCATGAACCTTGGGATCACATTGCTTCATGCCCTTGTCATCACAATGCTACATGCTCCTTGAAATCAAAATGATCCATGACCTCTGTCATCACAATGCTCCAAACCCTTGTGATCACAATGTTCCATAACACTTGTCCTCACAACGCTCCATGATGCCTGTCATCACAATAATCCATACACTTTTCATCACAATTCTCCATGACCTTTGTCATCACAATTCTCAATACACTTTTCATCACAGTGCTCCCTGACACTTGTCGTCAGTATGTTCCATGAACCCTGTCATGACAAGGCTCCATGCCTTTTTCATCACAATGTTCCATGCCCTTTTCATCTCAATGCTCCAAGACCCCTGTAATCACAATGCTCCATGCCCTTGCCATCCAAAGCTCCATGACACATGTCATCAGAATGTTCCATGGACTTCTCATCACAATGCTCCCTGCTCTTGTCATCACAAAGCACTAAGACCCCTGTAATCACAATGCTCCATGCCCCTTTTCATCTCAATGCTCCTATGAACCCTGTCAGCACAATGAACAATGCCCATCATCATAATGCTTCAGGCAATTGTCATCACAATCAAATCAAAATGCTCCATGACCTCTGTCATCACAATGCTCAAAATCCTGGTGATCACAATGTTGCATAACTCTTATCATCACAACACCCCATGACGCTCATCATCACAATGATCCATGGTCGTCTCATCACAAGGCTCCATGACCTTTGTCATCAAAATTATCAATAAACTTGTCATCACAATGCTCGCTGACACTTGTCGTCAGAATGCTCCTTGAACCCTGTCACAAAAAGGCTCCGTGTCTTTTTCATCACAGAGCCACATGCCGTTTTCATCCCAATGCTGCATGCCATTGTCATCAAAATACACCACAGGCTTGTCATCAGAATGCTCCATGACCCTTGTCATCACAATTCTCCATGCACTTGTCAGCACAATGCTCCCTGACCCTTGTCATCACAATGCTCCAAGCCATTGTCATCACAATGCTCCATTACCATTGTCATCAGAATCCTCCATGACACTTGGCATCACAATGCTCCATGCCATTGTCATCACAATGCTCCATGTCTTTGTCAGCAAAATGCTAAATGACCTTGTCATTACAATCCTCTATGCGCTTGTCATCACAATACTCCATTTCCATTGTCATCACAATCCTCCATCAACCTTGGGATCACATTGCTTCATGCCCTTGTCATCACAATGCTCCATGCTCCTTGAAATCAAAATGATCCATGACCTCTGTCATCACAATGCTCCAAACCCTTGTGATCACATTGTTCCATAACACTTGTCATCACAACGCTCCATGATGCCTGTCATCACAATACTCCATGCCCTTTTCATCACAATGCTCCATGACCTTTGTCATCACAATTCTCAATACACTTGTGATCACAATGCTCCCTGACACTTGTCATCAGAATGCTCCTTGAAACCCATCACGAAAAGGCTCCATGCTTTTTTCATCACAATGCCCCATGCCATTTTCATCACAATGTTCCATACCATTGTCATCAAAATACTCCACAGCTTGTCATCAGAATGCTCCCGGACCCTTGTCATCACAATGCTCCATTACCTTTCTCATCAGAATCCTCCATGACACTTGGCATCACAGTGCTACATGCCATTGTCATCACAATGGGCCATTACATATGTCAACACAATGCTCCCTGACACTTATCTTCACAATACTGCATGACCTGGTCATCACAATGCTCCATGCCCTTGTCATCACTGTAGGCCATTCCAACTGTCATCACAACAAACCATGAAAGTTATTAGACCAATGTTCCATGCCCTTGTCATCACAATTCTCCATGCCCTTGTTATCACAATGCTCCATGACCCCTGTCATCACAATGCTCCGTTACTCCAGTCATCACAATGCTTCATCAACTTTGTCATCACAATGGTCCATGCCCTCACCATCAACAGTCTCTGTGACCTTTTTAACCCCTATGCTCCATGAACTTTTCATCACAATGCTCTTTGACCCTTGTCATCACAATGCTCTATGCCTTTCTCAGCACAATGCTCCATGACCCTGGTCATCACAATGCTCCATGCCCCTTTTCATCTCAATGCTCCCTGAACCCTGTCATCACAGTGCACGATGCCCATCATCATAATACTTCAGTCTATTGTCATCACAATGAAATTAATATTCTCCATGACCTCTGACATCATAATGCTACAAACCCTTGTGATCACAATGTTCCATAAAACTTATCATCACAGCACCCCATGACGCTCAGCATCACAATTATCCATGGTCTTATCATCACAATGCTCCATGATCTTTGTCATCACGATGCTCAATACACTT
Source organism: Mesoplodon densirostris (assembly GCF_025265405.1). Lineage (NCBI taxonomy): Eukaryota > Metazoa > Chordata > Mammalia > Artiodactyla > Ziphiidae > Mesoplodon > Mesoplodon densirostris. The sequence goes on along the minus strand of NW_026778196.1, from coordinate 7,881,982 downwards.
TTCATCACAATGCTCCCTGACACTTGTCGTCAGTATGCTCCATGAACCCTGTCATGACAAGGCTCCATGCCTTTATCATCACAATGATCCATGCCTTTTCATCGGAATGCTCCAAGACCCCTGCAATCACAATGCTCCATGCACTTCTCATCCAAATGCTCTCTCACATTAGATATCACAATGTTCCATCACTAGTCATCACATTCCTCCCTCAACCCTGTTATCACAATGTTCCATGACCCCTGTTATCACAATGCTACATCCCCTTATCAGCACAATGTTCCATGACCCCTGACATCACAATGTTCCATAACCCCTGTCATCAAAATGCTCCATGACCCTTTTCATCCCAAAGCTCCATGACCCCTGGAATCACAGTGTTCTATAACCCCTGTCATCAAAATGTTCCATTACACTTTTCATCAAATTGCTGCGTGACCCTGTCATCAAAATGCTCCCTGCCCTACTCATAACAATGCACCACACGCTGGTCATCAAAATGCTCCATGACATTTGTCATCACAAAGCTCCATGACCCTTGGCATCACAATGCTCCATGTCATTGTCATCACAATGCTCCATGAAACCTCTCTTCACATTGCTCCATGCCCTTGTCATCACAAATCTCCATGACACTTGTCATCACAATGCTCGATGCCCTTCTCATCATAATGCTCCATGTCCTTGTCATTACAATCCTCCATGACCCATGTATCACAGTGTACCGTGCCCTTGTCATCACAATGCTCCATGCCCACTCTCATCACAATAATCCATGAAACATTTCAGACCAATGCTCAATGCCCTTCTCATCACAATGCTCCATTACCTCTATCAACAATGCTCCATGACCCCTGCCATCACAATGTTCCACGGCCTTGTGATCACAAGGTTCCATGACCATTGTCATCACAATGCTCCAAGACCCATGTAATCACAATGCTCCATGCCCTTGTCATCAAAAAGCTCCATGACACATGTCATCTGAATGTTCCATGGCCATCTCCTCACAATGCTCCATGCCCTTGTCATCACAATGCTCCAAGACACTCGTAATCACAATGCTCCATGCCCCTTTTCATCAGAAGGCTCCATGATATTTTTCATCACAAGTCTCCATGGTCAACTCATCACAATGCTCCAAGACCTTGTCATCACCATGCTCCATTCCCTTGTCATCACAATGCTCCCTGACACTTGTCGTCAGTATGCTCCATGAACTCTGTCATGACAAGGCTCCATGCCTTTTTCATCACAATGATCCATGCCCTTTTCATCACAGTGCTCCAAGACCACTGTAATCATAATGCTCCTTGCCCTTGTCATCACAAAGCTCCATGATGCATATCATCAGAATGTTCCATGCACTTCTCATCACAATGCTCCATGCCCTTGTCATCACAATGCTCCAAGACCCCTGTAATCACAATGCTCCATGCCCCTTTTCATCTCAATGCTCCATGAACACTGTCATAACAATGCACCATGCCCATCATCATAATGCTTCAGGCTATTGTCATCACAGTGAAATCAAAATGCTCCATGACCTTTGTCATCACAAAGCTCCATGACCCTTGGCATCACAATGCTCCATGTCATTGTCATCACAATGCTCCATGAAACCTCTCTTCACATTGCTCCATGCCCTTGTCATCACAAATCTCCATGACACTTGTCATCACAATGCTCGATGCCCTTCTCATCATAATGCTCCATGTCCTTGTCATTACAATCCTCCATCACCCATGTATCACAGTGTACCGTGCCCTTGTCATCACAATGCTCCATGCCCACTCTCATCACAATAATCCATGAAACATTTCAGACCAATGCTCAATGCCCTTCTCATCTCAATGCTCCATTACCTCTATCAACAATGCTCCATGACCCCTGCCATCACAATGTTCCATGGCCTTGTGATCACAAGGCTCCATGACCATTGTCATCACAATGCTCCAAGAGCCATGTAATCGCAATGCTCCATGCCCTTGTCATCACAAAGCTCCATGACACATGTCATCAGAATGTTCCATGGCCTTCTCCTCACAATGCTCCATGCCCTTGTCATCACAATGCTCCATACCCTCGTAATCACAATGCTCCATGCCGCTTTTCATCAGAATGCTCCATGAGACTTTTCATCACAAGTCTCCATGGTCATCTCATCACAATGCTCCAAGACATTGTCATCACCATGCTCCATTCCCTGGTCATCACAATGCTCCATGACCCCTGTCATCACAAGGCTCCATGACCCTTCTCATCACAATGCTCCAAACTCCTGTAATCACAATGCTCCATGCCCCTTTTCATCACAATGCTCCATGAACCCTGTCATCACAATGAACCATGCCCATCATCATAATGCTTCAGGCTATTGTCATCACAATGAAATCAAAATGCTCCATGACCTCTGTCATCACAATGCTCCAAACCCTGGTGATCACAATGTTGCATAACACTTATCATCACAAAACCCCATGACGCTAATCATCACTATTATCCATGGTCTTCTCATCACAAGGCTGCATGACCTTTGTCATCACAATTCTCAATACTCTTTTCATCACAATGCTCCCTGACACTTGTCGTCAGTATGCTCCATGAACTCTGTCATGACAAGGCTCCATGCCTTTTTCATCACAATGATCCATGCCCTTTTCATCACAGTGCTCCAAGACCACTGTAATCATAATGCTCCTTGCCCTTGTCATCACAAAGCTCCATGATGCATATCATCAGAATGTTCCATGCACTTCTCATCACAATGCTCCATGCCCTTGTCATCACAATGCTCCAAGACCCCTGTAATCACAATGCTCCATGCCCCTTTTCATCTCAATGCTCCATGAACACTGTCATAACAATGCACCATGCCCATCATCATAATGCTTCAGGCTATTGTCATCACAGTGAAATCAAAATGCTCCATGACCTCTGTCATCACAATGCTCCAAACCCTGGTGATCACAGTGTTGCAAAACACTTATCATCACAACACCCCATGACGCTCATCATCACAATTATCCATGGTCTTCTCATCACAATGCTCCATGACCTTTGTCATCACAATTTTCAATACACTTGTCATCACAATGCTCCCTGACACTTGTCGTCAGAATGCACCTTGAACCCTGTGACGAAAAGGTTCCATGCCTTTTTCATCACAAAGCCCCATGCTGTTTTCATCCCAAAGCTCCATGCCATTGTCATCAAAATACTACACAAGCTTGTCATCAGAATGCTCCATGACCCTTGTCATCACAATTCTCCATGCACTTGTCAGCACAATGCTCCCTGACCCTTGTCATCACAATGATCCAAGCCATTGTCATCACAATGCTCCATTACCTTTGTCATTAGAATCCTCCATGACACTTGGAATCACAATGCTCCAAGCCATTGTCATCAAAATGGGCCATTACATATGTAATCACAATGCTCCCTGACACCTCTCTTTACAATACTGCATGATCTCTTCATCACAATGCTCCATGCTCTTGTCTTCATAATGCGCCATTCCAACTGTCATCACAATAATCCATGAAACTTATTAGACGAATGCTCCATGCCCTTGTAATCACATTGCTCCATGCTCTTGTTATCACAATGTTTAAGACCCCTGTAATCAGAATGCCCCATGCCCCTTTTCATCAGTATGCTCCATGAGACTTGTCATCGCAAGGCTCCATGATTTTCTCATCACAATGCTCCAGCACCTTGTCATCACAATGGTTCACGACATTGTCATGAAAATTCTCAATGGCCCTTGTCTTCATAATGCTCCAAGCCCTAGTCATCACAGTGCTCCATTATATTTGTCATCACAATCCTCCCTTGCATTTGGCATCACTATGCTCCATGCTATTGTCATCGCAATGGACCATGACATATTTCATCACAGTGCCCCCTGACACCTGTCTTCACAATACTCCATGCCCTTGTCATCACAATGCTCCATGCCCTGGTCATCACAATGCACCATGTCCACTGTCATCACAATAATCTATGAAATTTGTAAGACCAATGCTCCATGCCCCTGTCATAACAATGCTCCATGACCTTGTCATCACAATGCTCCATGAACCCTGTCATCACAATACTCCATGTACATTTTCAGCCCAGTGCTCCATGACCCTTGTCATCACAATGATCCATGCACTTGTCATCCCAATGTTCCATGACGCCTGTAATCACAGTGCTCCATGTCATCTGTCATCACAGTGCTCCATGCCTTTGTCAGCAAAATGCTACATGACCTTGTCATTACAATGCTCTATGCGATTGTCATCACAATACTCCATTACCATTGTCATCACAATCCTCCAGGAACCTTGGGATCACATTGCTTCAGGCCCTTGTCATCAAAATGCTCCATGCTCCTTGAAATCAAATTGATCCATGACCTCTGTCATCACAATGCTCCAAACCCTTGTGATCAAAATGTTCAATAACACTTGTCCTCACAACGCTCCATGATGCCTGTCATCACAATACTCCATGCCCTTTTCATCACAATGCTCCATGAACTTTGTCATCACAATTCTCCATACACTTGTCATCAAAATGCTCCCTGACACTTGTCGTCAGAATGCTCCTTGAACTGTGTCACGAAAAGGCTCCATGCCATTTTCATCACAAATCCACATGCCGTTTTCATCCTAGTGCTCCATTCCATTGTCATCAAAATACTCCACAATCTTGTCATCAGAATGCTCCATGACGCTTGTCATCACAATTCTCCGTGCACTTGTCAGCAAAATGCTCCCTGACCCTTATCATCACAATGCTCCAAGCCATTGTCATCACAATGCTCCATTACCTTTGTCATCAGAATCCACCATGACACTTGGCATCACAATGCTCCATGCCATTATCATCACAATGGGCCATTACATATGTCATCACAATGCTCCCTGACACCTCTCTTCACAATACTGCATAACCTGGTCATCACAATACTCTATGCCCTTGTCATCACAATGTGCCATTCCAACTCTCATCACAATAATCCGTGAAAATTATTAGATCAATGCTCCTTGCCCTTGTTATCACAATGTTCCAAAACCCCTGTAATCAGAATGCTCCATGCCCCTTTTCATCAGAATGCTCCATATGACATGTCATCAGAAGGCTCCATGGATTTCTCATCACAATGCTCCATGACCTTTGTCATCACAATGCTCCAAGACCCATGTACTCACAATGCTTCATGCCCCTGTCATCGCAATCGACCATGACATTTGGCATCACAATGCTCCATGCCATTGTCTTTGAAATTGACCATGACATATGTCATCACAATGCCCCCTTACACCTGTTTTCACAATACTCCATGCCCTTGTCATCACAATGCTCCATGCCCTTGTCATCACAATGCACCATGTCCAATGTCATCACAATAATCTATTAAACTTGTCAGACCAATGCTCCATTCCCCTGTCATCACAATGTTCCATGCCCTTGTCATCACAATGCTTCATGACCCTTGTCACCACAATGCTCCGTGACTCCAGTCATCACAATGCTTCATAACGTTTGTCATCACAACGGTCCATGCCTGCGTCATCGCAAGGCTCTGTGACCTTTGTAACCACAATGCTCCATGAACATTTCATCACAATTCTCCGTGACCCTTGTCATCACAATGCTCCATGCCTTTTTCAGAACAGTGCTCCATGACCCTTGTCATCACAATGTGCCATGTGCTTTTCATCACAATAATCCACAACCTTGTCATCGCTATGCTCCATAAACCTTGTAATCACAATGCTCCATGCACTTCTCATCCAAATGCTCTCTCACATGAGATATCACAATGTTCCATCACTAGTCATCACAATCCTCCCTCACCCCTGTTATCACAATGTTCCATGACCCCTGTCATCACAATGCTACATCCCCTTATCAGCACAATTTTCCATAAACCCTGACGTCACAATGTTCCATAACCCCTGTCATCACAATGCTCCATGACCATTTTCATCCCAAAGCTCTATGACCCCTGGCATCACAATGTTCTATAACCCCTGTCATCAAAATATTACATTACACTTTTCATCAAATTGCTACATGACCCTGTCATCAAAATGCTCCCTGCCCTTCTCATCACAATGCACCACACACTTGTCATCAAAATGCTTCATGACCATGGTCATCACTAAGCTCCATGAACCTTGGCATCACAATGCTCCATGCCATGGACATCACAATGCTCCATGAACCCTCTCATCACATTGCTCCATGCACTTGTCATCACAAAGCAACATGACACTTGTCATCACAAAGCAACATGACACTTGTCATCACAATGCTCGATGCCCTTCTCATCACAATGCTCCATGTCCTTGTCATTACAATCCTCCATCACCCATGTATCACAGTGTACCGTGCCCTTGTCATCACAATGCGCCATGCCCACTGTCATCACAATAATCCATGAAACATTTCAGACCAATGCTCATTGCACTTCTCATCACAATGCTCCATTACCACTGTCAACAATGCTCCATGACCCCTGCCATCACAATGTTCCACGGCCTTGTGATCACAAGACTCCATGACCATTGTCATCACTATGCTCCAAGACCCATGTAATCACAATGCTCCATGCCCTTGTCATCACAGAGCTCCATGACGCATGTCATCAGAATTTTCCATGGCCTTCACCTCACAATGCTCCATGCACTTGTCATCACAATGCTCCAAGACACTCGTAATCACAATGCTCCATGCCCCTTTTCATCAGAAGGCTCCATGATATTTGTCATCTCAAGTCTCCATGGTCAACTCATCACAATGCTCCAAGATCTTGTCATCACCATGCTCCATTCCCTTGTCATCACAATGCTCCATGACTCCTGTCATCACAATACTCCATGAATATTTTCAGCCCAATGCTCCATGACCTTTTCATCACAATGCTCCATGACCAATATCATCACAATGCTCCATGACCACTGTCATCACAACACTCCATGACACCTGACAAAACAATGATCCGGGACTCTTGTCATCACAATGCTCCAAGACCCCTGTAATCACAATGCTCCATGACCCCTGTCATCAAAATATTCCATGAATATTTTCAGCCCAATGCTCCATGACCCTTGTCATCACAATGATCCATGCCCTTGTCATCCCAATGTTCCATGACGCCTGTATTCACAGTGCTCCGTGACGCTTGTCATCACAGTGCTCCATGACACCTGTCATCACAATGCTCCATGCCTTTGTCAGCAAAATGCTACATGACCTTGTCATTACAATGCTCTATGAGATTGTCATCACAATACTCGATTACCATTGTCATCACAATCCTCCATGAACCTTGGGATCACATTGCTTCATGCCCTTGTCATCACAATGCTACATGCTCCTTGAAATCAAAATGATCCATGACCTCTGTCATCACAATGCTCCAAACCCTTGTGATCACAATGTTCCATAACACTTGTCCTCACAACGCTCCATGATGCCTGTCATCACAATAATCCATACACTTTTCATCACAATTCTCCATGACCTTTGTCATCACAATTCTCAATACACTTTTCATCACAGTGCTCCCTGACACTTGTCGTCAGTATGTTCCATGAACCCTGTCATAACAAGGCTCCATGCCTTTTTCATCACAATGTTCCATGCCCTTTTCATCTCAATGCTCCAAGACCCCTGTAATCACAATGCTCCATGCCCTTGCCATCCAAAGCTCCATGACACATGTCATCAGAATGTTCCATGGACTTCTCATCACAATGCTCCCTGCTCTTGTCATCACAAAGCACTAAGACCCCTGTAATCACAATGCTCCATGCCCCTTTTCATCTCAATGCTCCTATGAACCCTGTCAGCACAATGAACAATGCCCATCATCATAATGCTTCAGGCAATTGTCATCACAATCAAATCAAAATGCTCCATGACCTCTGTCATCACAATGCTCAAAATCCTGGTGATCACAATGTTGCATAACTCTTATCATCACAACACCCCATGACGCTCATCATCACAATGATCCATGGTCGTCTCATCACAAGGCTCCATGACCTTTGTCATCAAAATTATCAATAAACTTGTCATCACAATGCTCGCTGACACTTGTCGTCAGAATGCTCCTTGAACCCTGTCACAAAAAGGCTCCGTGTCTTTTTCATCACAGAGCCACATGCCGTTTTCATCCCAATGCTGCATGCCATTGTCATCAAAATACACCACAGGCTTGTCATCAGAATGCTCCATGACCCTTGTCATCACAATTCTCCATGCACTTGTCAGCACAATGCTCCCTGACCCTTGTCATCACAATGCTCCAAGCCATTGTCATCACAATGCTCCATTACCATTGTCATCAGAATCCTCCATGACACTTGGCATCACAATGCTCCATGCCATTGTCATCACAATGCTCCATGTCTTTGTCAGCAAAATGCTAAATGACCTTGTCATTACAATCCTCTATGCGCTTGTCATCACAATACTCCATTTCCATTGTCATCACAATCCTCCATCAACCTTGGGATCACATTGCTTCATGCCCTTGTCATCACAATGCTCCATGCTCCTTGAAATCAAAATGATCCATGACCTCTGTCATCACAATGCTCCAAGACCCTTGTAACCACAATGCTCCATGCCCCTTTTCATCTCAATGCTCCCTGAACCCTGTCATCACAGTGCACGATGCCCATCATCATAATACTTTAGTCTATTGTCATCACAATGAAATTAATATTCTCCATGACCTCTGACATCATAATGCTACAAAGCCTTGTGATCACAATGTTCCATAAAACTTATCATCACAGCACCCCATGACGCTCATCATCACAGTTATCCATGGTCTTATCATCACAATGCTCCATGATCTTTGTCATCACGATGCTCAATACACTTTTCATCACAATGCTCCCTGACACTTGTCGTCAGTATGCTCCATGAACCGTGTCATGACAAGGATCCATGCCTTTATCATCACAATGATCCATGCCTTTTCATCGCAATGCTCCAAGACCACTGCAATCACAATGCTCCATGCACTTGTCATCCAAATGCTCTCTCACATGAGATATCACAATGTTCCATCACTAGTCATCACATTCCTCCCTCAACCCTGTTATCACAATGTTCCATGACCCCTGTTATCACAATGCTACATCCCCTTATCAGCACAATGTTCCATGACCCCTGACATCACAATGTTCCATAACCACTGTCATCAAAATGCTCCATGACCCTTTTCATCCCAAAGCTCCATGACCCCTGGAATCACAGTGTTCTATAACCCCTGTCATCAAAATGTTCCATTGCACTTTTCATCAAATTGCTGCATGACCCTGTCATCAAAATGCTCCCTGCCCTACTCATAACAATGCACCACACGCTGGTTATCAAAATGCTCCATGACATTTGTCATCACAAAGATCCATGACCCTTGGCATCACAATGCTCCATGTCATTGTCATCACAATGCTCCATGAAACCTCTCTTCACATTGCTCCATGCCCTTGTCATCACAAATCTCCATGACACTTGTCATCACAATGCTCGATGCCCTTCTCATCATAATGCTCCATGTCCTTGTCATTACAATCCTCCATGACCCATGTATCACAGTGTACCGTGCCCTGGTCATCACAATGCGCCATGCCCACTCTCATCACAATAATCCATGAAATATTTCAGACCAATGCTCAATGCCCTTCTCATCACAATGCTCCATTACCTCTATCACCAATGCTCCATGACCCCTGCGATCACAATGTTCCACGGTCTTGTGATCACAAGGCTCCATGACCATTGTCATAACAATGCTCCAAGACCCATGTAATCACAATGCTCCATGCCCTTGTCATCACAAAGCTCCATGACACATGTCATCAGAATGTTCCATGGCCATCTCCTCACAATGCTCCTTGCCCTTGTCATCACAATGCTTCAAGACACTCGTAATCACAATGCTCCATGCCCCTTTTCATCAGAAGGCTCCATGATATTTGTCATCACAAGTCTCCATGGTCAACTCATCACAATGCTCCAAGACCTTGTCATCAGCATGCACCATTCCCTTGTCATCACAATGCTCCCTGACACTTGTCGTCAGTATGCTCCATGAACTCTGTCATGACAAGGCTCCATGCTTTTTTCATCACAATGATCCATGCCCTTTTCATCACAGTTCTCCAAGACCACTGTAATCATAATGCTCCTTGCCCTTGTCATCACAAAGCTCCATGATGCATATCATCAGAATGTTCCATGCACTTCTCATCACAATGCTCCATGCCCTTGTCATCACAATGCTCCAAGACCCCTGTAATCACAATGCTCCATGCCACTTTTCATCTCAATTCTCCATGAACACTGTCATAACAATGCACCATGCCCATCATCATAATGCTTCAGGCTATTGTCATCACAGTGAAATCAATATGCTCCATGATCTTTGTCATCACAAAGCTCCATGACCCTTGGCATCACAATGCTCCATGTCATTGTCATCACAATGTTCCATGAAACCTCTCTTCACATTGCTCCATGCCCTTGTCATCACAAATCTCCATGACACTTGTCATCACAATGCTCGATGCCCTTCTCATCATAATGCTCCATATCCTTTTCATTACAATCCTCCATGACCCATGTATCACAGTGTACCGTGCCCTTGTCATCACAATGCTCCATGCCCACTCTCATCACAATAATCCATGAAACATTTCAGACCAATGCTCAATGCCCTTCTCATCACAATGCTCCATTACCTCTATCAACAATGCTCCATGACCCCTGCCATCACAATGTTCTACGGCCTTGTGATCACAAGGCTCCATGACCATTGTCATCACAATGCTGCAAGACCCATGTAATCACAATGCTCCATGCCCTTGTCATCACAAAGCTCCACGACACATGTCATCAGATTGTTCCATGGCCTTCTCCTCACAATGCTCCATGCCCTTGTCATCACAATGCTCCATAGCCTCGTAATCACAATGCTCCATGCCGCTTTTCATCAGAATGCTCCATGAGACTTGTCATCACAAGTCTCCATGGTCATCTCATCACAATGCTCCAAGACCTTGTCATCACCATGCTCCATTCCCTGGTCATCACAATGCTCCATACCCTCGTAATCACAATGCTCCATGCCCCTTTTCATCAGAATGCTCCATGAGACTTGTCATCACAAGTCTCCATGGTCATCTCATCACAATGCTCCAAGACCTTGTCATCACCATGCTCCATTCCCTGGTCATCACAATGCTCCATGACCCCTGTCATCACAAGGCTCCATGACCCTTCTCATCACAATGCTCCAAACCCCTGTAATCACAATGCTCCATGCCCCTTTTCATCACAATGCTCCATGAACCCTGTCATCACAATGAACCATGCCCATCATCATAATGCTTCAGGCTATTGTCATCACAATGAAATCAAAATGCTCCATGACCTCTGTCATCACAATGCTCCAAACCCTGGTGATCACAATGTTGCATAACACTTATCATCACAAAACCCCATGACGCTAATCATCACTATTATCCATGGTTTTCTCATCACAAGGCTCCATGACCTTTGTCATCACAATTCTCAATACTCTTTTCATCACAATGCTCCCTGACACTTGTCATCAGTATGCTCCATGAACTCTGTCATGACAAGGCTCCATGCCTTTTTCATTACAATGATCCATGCCCTTTTCATCACAGTGCTCCAAGACCACTGTAATCATAATGCTCCTTGCCCTTGTCATCACAAAGCTCCATGATGCATATCATCAGAATGTTCCATGCACTTCTCATCACAAAGCTCCAGGCCCTTGTCATCACAATGCTCCAAGACACCTGTAATCACAATGCTCCATGCCCATTTTCATCTCAGTGCTCCATGAACACTGTCATAACAATGCACCATGCCCATCATCATAATGCTTCAGGCTATTGTCATCACAGTGAAATCAAAATGCTCCATGACCTCTGTCATCACAATGCTCCAAACCCTGGTGATCACAATGTTGCAAAACACTTATCATCACAACACCCCATGACGCTCATCATCACAATTATCCATTGTCTTCTCATCACAATGCTCCATAACCTTTGTCATCACAATTCTCAATACACTTGTCATCACAATGCTCCCTGACACTTGTCGTCAGAATGCACCTTGAACCCTGTGACGAAAAGGCTCCATGCCTTTTTCATCACAAAGCCCCATGCTGTTTTCATCCCAAAGCTCGATGCCATTGTCATCAAAATACTACACAAGCTTGTCATCAGAATGCTCCATGACCCTTGTCATCACAATTCTCCATGCACTTGTCAGCACAATGCTCCCTGACCCTTGTCATCACAATGATCCAAGCCATTGTCATCAAAATGCTCCATTACCTTTGTCATTAGAATCCTCCATGACACTTGGAATCACAATGCTCCAAGCCATTGTCATCACAATGGGCCATTACATATGTAATCACAATGCTCCCTGACACCTCTCTTCACAATACTGCATGATCTCTTCATCACAATGCTCCATGCTCTTGTCTTCATAATGCGCCATTCCAACTGTCATCACAATAATCCATGAAACTTATTAGACGAATGCTCCATGCCCTTGTAATCACATTGCTCCATGCTCTTGTTATCACTATGTTCCAAGACCCCTGTAATCAGAATGCCCCATGCCCCTTTTCATCAGTATGCTCCATGAGACTTGTCATCGCAAGGCTCCATGATTTTCTCATCACAATGCTCCAGGACCTTGTCATCACAATGGTTCACGACATTCTCATGAAAATTCTCAATGGCCCTTGTCTTCATAATGCTCCAAGCCCTAGTCATCACAGTGCTCCACTATATTTGTCATCACAATCCTCCCTTGCATTTGGCATCACTATGCTCCATGCTATTGTCATCGCAATGGACCATGACATATTTCATCACAATGCCCCCTGACACCTGTCTTCACAATACTCCATGCCCTTGTCATCACAATGTTCCATGCCCTTGTCTTCACAATGCACCATGTCCACTGTCATCACAATAATCTATGAAACTTGTCAGACCAATGCTCCATGCCCCTGTCATAACAATGTTCCATGACCTTGTCATCACAATGCTCAATGTCCCTTGTCATCACAATATTCCATGAATATTTTCAGCCCAGTGCTCCATGACCCTTGTCATCACAATGATCCATGCACTTGTCATCCCAATGTTCCATGACGATTGTAATCACAGTGCTCCATGACATCTGTCATCACAATGCTCCATGCCTTTGTCAGCAAAATGCTACATGACCTTGTCATTACAATGCTCTATGTGCATGTCATCACAATACTCCATTACCATTGTCATCACAATCCTCCAGGAACCTTGGGATCACATTGCTTCAGGCCCTTGTCATCAAAATGCTCCATGCTCCTTGAAATCTAAATGATCCATGACCTCTGTCATCACAATGCTCCAAACACTTGTGATCAAAATGTTCAATAACTCTTGTCCTCACAACGCTCCATGATGCATATCATCACAATACTCCATGCCCTTTTCATCACAATGCTCCATGAACTTTGTCATCACAATTCTCCATACACTTGTCATCAAAATGCTCCCTGACACTTGTCGTCAGAATGCTCCTTGAACTGTGTCACGAAAAGGCTCCATGCCATTTTCATCACAAATCCACATGCCGTTTTCATCCCAGTGCTCCATGCCATTGTCATCAAAATACTCCACAAGCTTGTCATCAGAATGCTCCATGACGCTTGTCATCACAATTCTCCGTGCACTTGTCAGCAAAATGCTCCCTGACCCTTATCATCACAATGCTCCAAGCCATTGTCATCACAATGCTCCATTACCTTTGTCATCAGAATCCTCCATGACACTTGGCATCACAATGCTCCATGCCATTGTCATCACAATGGGCCATTACATATGTCATCACAATGCTCCCTGACACCTCTCTTCACAGTACTGCATAACCTGGTCATCACAATGCTCCATGCCCTTGTCATCACAATGTGCCATTCCAACTCTCATTGCAATACTCCATGAAAGTTATTAGACCAATGTTCCATGCCCTTGTCATCACAATGCTCCATCCCCTTGTTATCACAATGCTGCATGACCCTGTCATCACAATGCTCAAAGACCCATGTAATCACAATGCTTCATGCCCCTGTCATTGCAATGGACCATGACATTTGGCATCACAATGCTCCATGCCATTGTCTTTGAAATTGACCATGACATATGTCATCACAATGCCCCCTTTCACCTGTTTTAACAATACTCCATGCCCTTCTCATCACAATGCCCCATGCCCTTGTCATCACAATGCACCATATCCAATGTCATCACAATAATCTATTAAACTTTCAGACCAATGCTCCATGCCCCTGTCATCACAATGTTCCATGCCCTTGTCATCACAATGCTCCATGACCCTTGTCATCACAATGCTCCGTGACTCCAGTCATCACAATGCTTCATAACGTTTGTCATCACAAGGGTCCATGCCTGCGTCATCGCAAGGCTCTGTGACCTTTGTGACCACAATGCTCCATGAACATTTCATCACAATTCTCCGTGACCCTTGTCATCACAATGCTCCATGCCTTTTTCAGAACAATGCTCCATGACCTTTGTCATCACAATGTGCCATGTGCTTTTCACCACAATGATCCTCAACCTTGTCATCGCTATGCTCCATAAACCTTGTAATCACAATGCTCCATGCACTTCTCATCCAAATGCTCTCTCACATGAGATATCACAATGTTCCATCACTAGTCATCACAATCCTCCCTCACCCCTGTTATCACAATGTTCCATGACCCCTGTCATCACAATGCTACATCCCCTTATCAGCACAATTTTCCATGACCCCTGACATCACAATGTTCCATAACCCCTGTCATCAAAATGCTCCATGACCATTTTCATCCCAAAGCTCTATGACCCCTGGCATCACAATGTTCTATAACCCCTGTCATCAAAATATTACATTACACTTTTCATCAAATTGCTGCATGACCCTGTCATCAAAATGCTCCCTGCCCTTCTCATCACAATGCACCACACACTTGTCATCAAAATGCTCCATGACCATGGTCATCACTAAGCTCCATGAACTTTGGAATCACAATGCTCCATGCCATGGACATCACAATGCTCCATGAACCCTCTCATCACATTGCTCCATGCACTTGTCATCACAAAGCAACATGACACTTGTCATCACAATGCTCGATGCCCTTCTCATCACAATGCTCCATGTCCTTGTCATTACAATCCTCCATCACCCATGTATCACATTGTACCGTGCCCTTGTCATCACAATGCGCCATGCCCACTCTCATCACAATAATCCATGAAACATTTCAGACCAATGCTCAATGCACTTCTCATCACAATGCTCCATTACCACTGTCAACAATGCTCCATGACCCCTGCCATCACAATGTTCCACGGCCTTGTGATCACAAGACTAAATGACCATTGTCATCACAATGCTCCAAAACCCATGTAATCACAATGCTCCATGCCCTTGTCATCACAGAGCTCCATGACGCATGTCATCAGAATGTTCCATGGCCTTCTCCTCACAATGCTCCATGCCCTTGTCATCACAATGCTCCAAGACACTCGTAATCACAATGCTCCATGCCCCTTTTCATCAGAAGGCTCCATGATATTTGTCATCACAAGTCTCCATGGTCAACTCATAACAATGCTCCAAAACCTTGTCATCACCATGCTCCATTCCCTTGTCATCACAATGCTCCATGACTCCTGTCATCACAATACTCCATGAACATTTTCAGCCCAATGCTCCATGACCTTCTCATCACAATGCTCCATGACCAATATCGTCACAATGCTCCATGACCACTGTCATCACAACACTCCATGACACCTTACAACACAATGATCCGGGACTCTTGTCATCACAATGCTCCAAGACCCCTGTAATCACAATGCTCCATGACCCCTGTCATCATAATACTCCATGAACATTTTCAGCCCAATGCTCCATGACCCTTGTCATCACAATGATCCATGCCCTTGTCATCCCAATGTTCCATGACCCCTGTATTCACAGTGCTCCGTGACGCTTGTCATCACAGTGCTCCATGACACCTGTCATCACAATGCTCCATGCCTTTGTCAGCAAAATGCTACATGGCCTTGTCATTACAATGCTCTATGCGCTTGTCATCACAATACTCAATTACCATTGTCATCACAATCCTCCATGAACCTTGGGATCACATTGCTTCATGCCCTTGTCATCACAATGCTACATACTCCTTGAAATCAAAATGATCCATGACCTCTGTCATCACAATGCTCCAAAGCCTTGTGATCACAATGTTCCATAACAATTGTCCTCACAACGCTCCAAGATGCCTGTCATCACAATACTCCATACACTTTTCATCACAATTCTCCATGACCTTTGTCATCACAATTCTCAATACACTTTTCATCACAGTGCTCCCTGACAATTGTCGTCAGTATGCTCCATGAACCCTATCATGACACGGCTCCATGCCTTTTTCATCACAATGATCCATGCCCTTTTCATCAAAATGCTCCAAGATCCCTGTAATCACAATGCTCCATGCCCTTGCCATCCAAAGCTCCATGACGCATGTCATCAGAATGTTCCATGGACTTCTCATCACAATGCTCCCTGCTCTTGTCATCACAAAGCACTAAGACCCCTGTAATCAAAATGCTCCATGCCCCTTTTCATCTCAATGCTCCTAGGAACCCTGTCAGCACAATGAACAATGCCCATCATCATAATGCTTCAGGCAATTGTCATCACAATCAAATCAAAATGCTCCATGACCTCTGTCATCACAATGCTCAAAATCCTGGTGATCACAATGTTGCATAACTCTTATCATCACAACACCCCATGATGCTCATCATCACAATGATCCATGGTCGTCTCATCACAAGGCTCCATGACCTTTGTCATCAAAATTCTCAATAAACTTGTCATCACAATGCTCGCTGACACTTGTCCTCAGAATGCTCCTTGAAACCTGTCACAAAAAGGCTCCATGTCTTTTTCAACACAAAGCCACATGCCGTTTTC
Organism: Mesoplodon densirostris; assembly: GCF_025265405.1. Classification (NCBI taxonomy): domain Eukaryota; kingdom Metazoa; phylum Chordata; class Mammalia; order Artiodactyla; family Ziphiidae; genus Mesoplodon; species Mesoplodon densirostris. The sequence goes on along the minus strand of NW_026778196.1, from coordinate 7,864,864 downwards.
ATCCCAATGTCGCATGCCATTGTCATCAAAATACAACACAGGCTTGTCATCAGAATGCTCCATGACCCTTGTCATCACAATTCTCCATGCACTTGTCAGCACAATGCTCCCTGACCCTTGTCATCACAATGCTCCAAGCCATTGTCATCACAATGCTCCATTACCATTGTCATCAGAATCCTCCATGACACTTGGCATCACAATGCTCCATGCCATTGTCATCACAATGCTCCATGTCTTTGTCAGCAAAATGCTAAATGACCTTGTCATTACAATCCTCTATGCGCTTGTCATCACAATACTCCATTTCCATTGTCATCACAATCCTCCATCAACCTTGGAATCACATTGCTTCATGCCCTTGTCATCACAATGCTCCATGCTCCTTGAAATCAAAATTATCCATGACCTCTGTCATCACAATGCTCCAAACCCTTGTGATCACATTGTTCCATAACACTTGTCATCACAACACTCCATGATGCCTGTCATCACAATACTCCATGCCCTTTTCATCACAATGCTCCATGACCTTTGTCATCACAATTCTCAATACACTTGTGATCACAATGCTCCCTGACACTTGTCATCAGAATGCTCCTTGAAACCCATCACGAAAAGGCTCCATGCTTTTTTCATCACAATGCCCCATGCCATTTTCATCACAATGTTCCATACCATTGTCATCAAAATACTCCACAAGCTTGTCATCAGAATGCTCCCGGACCCTTGTCATCACAATGCTCCATTACCTTTCTCATCAGAATCCTCCATGACACTTGGCATCACAGTGCTACATGCCATTGTCATCACAATGGGCCATTACATATGTCAACACAATGCTCCCTGACACTTATCTTCACAATACTGCATGACCTGGTCATCACAATGCTCCATGCCCTTGTCATCACAGTAGGCCATTCCAACTGTCATCGCAACAAACCATGAAAGTTATTAGACCAATGTTCCATGCCCTTGTCATCACAATTCTCCATGCCCTTGTTATCACAATGCTCCATGACCCCTGTCATCACAATGCTCCGTTACTCCAGTCATCACAATGCTTCATGAACTTTGTCATCACAATGGTCCATGCCCTCACCATCAACAGTCTCTGTGACATTTTTAACCCCTATGCTCCATGAACTTTTCATCACAATGCTCTTTGACCCTTGTCATCACAATGCTCTATGCCTTTCTCAGCACAATGCTCCATGACCCTGGTCATCACAATGCTCCATGCCCCTTTTCATCTCAATGCTCCCTGAACCCTGTCATCACAGTGCACGATGCCCATCATCATAATACTTCAGTCTATTGTCATCACAATGAAATTAATATTCTCCATGACCTCTGACATCATAATGCTACAAACCCTTGTGATCACAATGTTCCATAAAACTTATCATCACAGCACCCCATGACGCTCAGCATCACAATTATCCATGGTCTTATCATCACAATGCTCCATGATCTTTGTCATCACGATGCTCAATACACTTTTCATCACAATGCTCCCTGACACTTGTCGTCAGTATGCTCCATGAACCCTGTCATGACAAGGCTCCATGCCTTTATCATCACAATGATCCATGCCTTTTCATCGCAATGTTCCAAGACCACTGCAATCACAATGCTCCATGCACTTCTCATCCAAATGCTCTCTCACATGAGATATCACAATGTTCCATCACTAGTCATCACATTCCTCCCTCAACCCTGTTATCACAATGTTCCATGACCCCTGTTATCACAATGCTACATCCCCTTATCAGCACAATGTTCCATGACCCCAGACATCACAATGTTCCATAACCACTGTCATCAAAATGCTCCATGACCCTTTTCATCCCAAAGCTCCATGACCCCTGGAATCACAGTGTTCTATAACCACTGTCATCAAAATGTTCCATTGCACTTTTCATCAAATTGCTGCATGACCCTGCCATCAAAATGCTCCCTGCCCTACTCATAACAATGCACCACACGCTGGTCATCAAAATGCTCCATGACCTTTGTCATCACAAAGCTCCATGACCCTTGGCATCACAATGCTCCATGTCATTGTCATCACAATGCTCCATGAAAACTCTCTTCACATTGCTCCATGCCCTTGTCATCACAAATCTCCATGACACTTGTCATCACAATGCTCGATGCCCTTCTCATCATAATGCTCCATGTCCTTGTCATTACAATCCTCCATGACCCATGTATCACAGTGTACCGTGCCCTTGTCATCACCATGCTCCATTCCCTGGTCATCACAATGCTCCATGACCCCTGTCATCACAAGGCTCCATGACCCTTCTCATCACAATGCTCCAAACCCCTGTAATCACAATGCTCCATGCCCCTTTTCATCACAATGCTCCATGAACCCTGTCATCACAATGAACCATGCCCATCATCATAATGCTTCAGGCTATTGTCATCACAATGAAATCAAAATGCTCCATGACCTCTGTCATCACAATGCTCCAAACCCTGGTGATCACAAGGTTGCATAACACTTATCATCACAAAACCCCATGACGCTAATCATCACTATTATCCATGGTCTTCTCATCACAAGGCTCCATGGCCTTTGTCATCACAATTCTCAATACTCTTTTCATCACAATGCTCCCTGACACTTGTCGTCAGTATGCTCCATGAACTCTGTCATGACACGGCTCCATGCCTTTTTCATCACAATGATCCATGCCCTTTTCATCACAGTGCTCCAAGACCACTGTAATCATAATGCTCCTTGCCCTTGTCATCACAAAGCTCCATGATGCATATCATCAGAATGTTCCATGCACTTCTCATCACAATGCTCCATGCCTTTTTCAGAACAATGCTCCATGACCCTTGTCATCACAATGTGCCATGTGCTCTTCATCACAATGATCCACAACCTTGTCATCGCTATGCTCCATAAACCTTGTAATCACAATTCTCCATGCACTTCTCATCCAAATGCTCTCTCACATGAGATATCACAATGTTCCATCACTTATCATCACAATCCTCCCTCACCCCTGTTATCACAATGTTCCATGACCCCTGTCATCACAATGCTACATCCCCTTATCAGCACAATTTTCCATGACCCCTGACATCACAATGTTCCATAACCCCTGTCATCAAAATGCTCCATGACCATTTTCATCCCAAAGCTCTATGACCCCTGGCATCACAATGTTCTATAACCCCTGTCATCAAAATATTACATTACACTTTTCATCAAATTGCTGCATGACCCTGTCATCAAAATGCTCCCTGCCCTTCTCATCACAATGCACCACACACTTGTCATCAAAATGCTCCATGACCATGGTCATCACTAAGCTCCATGACCCTTGGCATCACAATGCTCCATGCCATGGACATCAAAATGCTCCATGAACCCACTCATCACATTGCTCCATGCACTTGTCATCACAAAGCTCCATGACACTTGTCATCACAATGCTCGATGCCCTTCTCATCACAATGCTCCATGTCCTTGTCATTATATTCCTCCATCACCCATGTATCACAGTGTACCGTGCCCTTGTCATCACAATGCGCCATGCCCACTGTCATCACAATAATCCATGAAACATTTCAGACCAATGCTCAATGCACTTCTCATCACAATGCTCCATTAGACTGTCAACAATGCTCCATGACCCCTGCCATCACAATGTTCCACGGCCTTGTGATCACAAGACTAAATGACCATTGTCATCACAATGCTCCAAGACCCATGTAATCACAATGCTCCGTGCCCTTGTCATCACAGAGCTCCATGACACATGTCATCAGAATGTTCCATGGCCTTCTCCTCACAATGCTCCATGCCCTTATCATCACAATGCTTCAAGACACTCGTAATCACAATGCTCCATGCCCCTTTTCATCAGAAGGCTCCATGATATTTGTCATCACAAGTCTCCATGGTCAACTCATCACAATGCTCCAAGACCTTGTCATCACCATGCTCCATTCCCTTGTCATCACAATGCTCCATGACTCCTGTCATCACAATACTCCATGAACATTTTCAGCCCAATGCTCCATGACCTTCTCATCACAATGCTCCATGACCAATATCATCACAATGCTCCATGACCACTGTCATCACAACACTCCATGACACCTGACAACACAATGATCTGGGACTCTTGTCATCACAATGCTCCAAGACCCCTGTAATCACAATGCTCCATGACCCCTGTCATCAAAATACTCCATGAACATTTTCAGCCCAATGCTCCATGACCCTTGTCATCACAATGATCCATGCCCTTGTCATCCCAATGTTCCATGACCCCTGTATTCACAGTGATCCATGACGCTCGTCATCACAGTGCTCCATGACACCTGTCATCACAATGCTCCATGCCTTTGTCAGCAAAATGCTACATGACCTTGTCATTACAATGCTCTATGCGATTGTCATCACAATACTCGATTACCATTGTCATCTCAATCCTCCATGAACCTTGGGATCACATTGCTTCATGCCCTTGTCATCACAATGCTACATGCTCCTTGAAATCAAAATGATCCATGACCTCTGTCATCACAATGCTCCAAACTCTTGTGATCACAATGTTCCATAACATTTGTCCTCACAACGCTCCATGATGCCTGTCATCACAATACTCCATACACTTTTCATCACAATTCTCCATGACTTTGTCATCACAATTCTCAATACACTTTTCATCACAGTGCTCCCTGACACTTGTCGTCAGTATGCTCCATGAACCCTGTCATGACAAGGCTCCATGCCTTTTTCATCACAATGTTCCATGCCCTTTTCATCACAATGCTCAAAGACCCCTGTAATCACAATGCTCCATGCCCTTGCCATCCAAATCTCCATGACGCATGTCATCAGAATGTTCCATGGACTTCTCATCACAATGCTCCCTGCTCTTGTCATCACAAAGCACTAAGACCCCTGTAATCACAATGCTCCATGCCCCTTTTCATCTCAATGCTCCTATGAACCCTGTCAGCACAATGAACAATGCCCATCATCATAATGCTTCAGGCAATTGTCATCACAATCAAATCAAAATGCTCCATGACCTCTGTCATCACAATGCTCAAAATCCTGGTGATCACAATGTTGCATAACTCTTATCATCACAACACCCCATGACGCTCATCATCACAATGATCCATGGTCGTCTCATCACAAGGCTCCATGACCTTTGTCATCAAAATTCTCAATAAAATTGTCATCACAATGCTCGCTGACACTTGTCGTCAGAATGCTCCTTGAACCCTGTCACAAAAAGGCACCATGTCTTTTTCAACACAAAGCCACATGCCGTTTTCATCCCAATGCTGCATGCCATTGTCATCAAAATACACCACAGGCTTGTCATCAGAATGCTCCATGACCCTTGTCATCACAATGCTCCAAGCCATTGTCATCACAATGCTCCATTACCATTGTCATCAGAATCCTCCATGACACTTGGCATCACAATGCTCCATGCCATTGTCATCACAATGCTCCATGTCTTTGTCAGCAAAATGCTAAATGACCTTGTCATTACAATCCTCTATGCGCTTGTCATCACAATACTCCATTTCCATTGTCATCACAATCCTCCATCAACCTTGGGATCACATTGCTTCATGCCCTTGTCATCACAATGCTCCATGCTCCTTGAAATCAAAATTATCCATGACCTCTGTCATCACAATGCTCCAAACCCTTGTGATCACATTGTTCCATAACACTTGTCATCACAACACTCCATGATGCCTGTCATCACAATACTCCATGCCCTTTTCATCACAATGCTCCATGACCTTTGTCATCACAATTCTCAATACACTGGTGATCACAATGCTCCCTGACACTTGTCATCAGAATGCTCCTTGAAACCCATCACGAAAAGGCTCCATGCTTTTTTCATCACAATGCCCCATGCCATTTTCATCACAATGTTCCATACCATTGTCATCAAAATACTCCACAAGCTTGTCATCAGAATGCTCCCGGACCCTTGTCATCACAATGCTCCATTACCTTTCTCATCAGAATCCTCCATGACACTTGGCATCACAATGCTCCATGCCATTGTCATCACAATGCTCCATGTCTTTGTCAGCAAAATGCTAAATGACCTTGTCATTACAATCCTCTATGCGCTTGTCATCACAATACTCCATTTCCATTGTCATCACAATCCTCCATCAACCTTGGGATCACATTGCTTCATGCCCTTGTCATCACAATGCTCCATGCTCCTTGAAATCAAAATGATCCATGACCTCTGTCATCACAATGCTCCAAACCCTTGTGATCACATTGTTCCATAACACTTGTCATCACAACGCTCAATGATGCCTGTCATCACAATACTCCATGCCCTTTTCATCACAATGCTCCATGACCTTTGTCATCACAATTCTCAATACACTTGTGATCACAATGCTCCCTGACACTTGTCATCAGAATGCTCCTTGAAACCCGTCACGAAAAGGCTCCATGCCTTTTTCTTCACAATGCCCCATGCCATTTTCATCACAATGTTCCATACCATTGTCATCAAAATACTCCACAAGCTTGTCATCAGAATGCTCCCGGACCCTTGTCATCACAATGCTCCATTACCTTTCTCATCAGAATCCTCCATGACACTTGGCATCACAGTGCTACATGCCATTGTCATCACAATGGTCCATTACATATGTCATCACAATGCTCCCTGACACTTATCTTCACAATACTGCATGACCTGGTCATCACAATGCTTCATGCCCTTGTCATCACAATAGGCCATTCCAACTGTCATCGCAACAAACCATGAAAGTGATTAGACCAATGTTCCATGCCCTTGTCATCACAATGCTCCATGCCCTTGTTATCACAATGCTCCATGACCCCTGTCATCACAATGCTCCGTTACTCCATTCATCACAATGCTTCATGACTTTGTCATCACAGTGGTCCATGCCCTCACCATCAACAGTCTCTGTGACATTTTTAACACCAACGCTCCATGAACTTTTCATCACAATGCTCCGTGACCCTTGTCAACACAATGCTACATGCCTTTGTCAGAACAATGCTCCATGACACTTGTCATCACAATGTGCCATGCGCTTTTCATCACAATGATCCACAACCTTGTCATCGCTATGCTCCATAAAACTTGTAATCACAATGCTCCATGCACTTCTCATCCAAATGCTCTCTCACATGATATATCACAATGTTCCATCACTAGTCATCAAAATCCTCCCTCACCCCTGTTATCACAATGTTCCATAACCCTTGTCATCACCATGCTACATCCCCTTATCAGCACAATGTTCCATGACCCCTGACATCACAATGTTCTATAACCCCTGTCATCAAAATGCTCCATGACCCATTTCATCACAAAGCTCCATGACCGCTGGCATCACAATGTTCTATAAGGCCTGTCATCAAAATGTTCCATTACACTTTTCATCAAATTGCTGCATGAACATGTCATCAAAATGCTCCCTGCCCTTCGCATCACAATGCACCACACCCTTGTCACCAAAAAGCTCCATGACCATTGCCCTCACTAAGCTCCATGACCCTTGGCATCACAATGCTCCATGTCATTGTCATCACAATGCTCCATGAACCTTCTCATCACATTGCTCCATGCCCTTGTCATCACAAAGCTCCATGACTCTTGTCATCACAATGCTCGATGCCCTTTTCATCACAATGCTCCATGCCCTTGTCATTACAATCCTCCATCACCCATGTATCACAGTGTACCGTGCCCTTGTCATCACAATGCTCCATGCCCACTCTCATCACAATAATCCATGAAACATTTCAGACTAATGCTCAATGCCCTTCTCATCCCAATGCTCCATTACCTCTGTCATAACAATGCTCCATGACACCTGCCATGACAATGCTCCATGCCCTTGTCATCACAATGCTCCAAGACCCTCGTAATCACAAGTTTCCATGCCCCTTTTCATCAGAATGCTCCATTATTCCTGTCATCACAATTCTCCATGGTCATCTCATCAGAATGCTCCAGGACCTTGTCATCTCCATTCTCCATTCCCTTGTCATCACAATGCTTCATGACCCCTGTCATCACAATACTCCATGAAAATTTTCAGCCCAATGCTCCATTACCTTCTCATCACAATGCTCCATGACCAATATCATCACAATGCTCCATGACCACTGTCATCACAACACTCCATGACACCTGACAACACAATGATCAGGGACTCCTGTCATCACAATGCTCCAAGAACCCTGTAATCACAATTCTCCATGACCCCTGTCATCACAATACTCCATGAATATTTTCAGCCGAATGCTCCATGACCCTTGTCATCAAATTGATCCATGCCCTTGTCATCCCAATGTTCCATAACCACTGTATTCACAATGCTCCTTGACGCTTGTCATCACAGTGCTCCATGACACCTGTCATTACAATGCTCCATGAATTTGTCAGCATAATGCTACATGACCTTTTCATTACAATGCTCTATGCACTTGTCATCACAATACTCCATTACCATTGTCATCACTATCCGCCATGAACATTGGGATCACATTGCTTCATGCCCTTGTCATCACAATGCTCCATGCTCCTTGAAATCAACATGATCCATAACCTCTGTCATCACAATGCTCCAAACCCTTGTGATCACAATGTTCCATAACACTTGTCCTCACAATGCTCCATGATGCCTGTCATCACAATACTCCATGCCCTTTTCATCACAATGCTCCATGACCTTTGTCATCACAATTATCAATACACTTGTCATCACAATGCTCCCTGACTCTTGTCGTCAGAATGCTCCTTGAACCGTGTCATGAAAAGGCTCCATGCCTTTTTCATCACAAAGCCCCATGCCATTTTCATCCCAATGCTCCATGCCATTGTCATCAAAATACTCCACAAGCTTGTCATCAGAATGCTCCGTGACCCTTGTCATCACAATTCTCCATGCACTTGTCAGCACAATGCACCCTGACCCTTGTCATCACAATGCTCCAAGCCATTGTCATCACAATGCTCCATTACCTTTGTCATTAGAATCCTCCATGACACTTGGCATCACAATGCTCCATGCCACTGTCATCACAATGGGCCATTACATATGTCATCACAATGCTCCCTGACACATCTCTTCACCATACTTCATGCCCTTGTCTTAACAATGCGCCATTCCAACTGTCATCACAATAATCCATGAAACATATTAGACCAATGCTCCATGCCCTTGTCATCACAATGCTCCATGACCTTGTTATCACAATGTTCCAAGACCCCTGTAATCAGAATGCTCCATGCCCCTTTTCATCAGTATGCTCCATGAGACTTTTCATCACATGGCTCCATGGTTTTCTCATCATAATGCTCCAGGACCTTGTCATCAGAATGCTTCACAACATTGTCATGAAAATTCTCAATGGCACTTGTCATCATAATGCTCCAAGCCCTAGTCATCACAATGCTCCATGATATTGGTCATCACAATCATCCCTTACATTTGGCATCACAATGCTCCATGCCATTGTCATCGCAATGGACCATGATATATGTCATCACAATACCCTGACACCTCTCTTCACAATACTCCATGCACTTATCATCACAAAGCTCCATGCCCTTGTCATCACAATGCACCATGTCCACTGTCATCACAATAATCTATGAAAATTGTCATACCAAAGCTCCATGACCCTGTCATCACAATTCTCCATGCCCTTGTCATCACAATGCTCCATGTCCCCTCTCATCACAATGCTCGGTGACTCCAGTCATCACAATGCTTCATAAAGTTTGTCATCACAGCGGTCCATGCCCACGTCATCACAAGGCTCTGTGACCTTTGTTACCACAATGCTCCATGAACTTTTCATCACAATGCTCCATGACCCTTGTCCTCACAATGCTCCATGCCTTTGTCAGAACAATTCTCCATGACCCTTGTCATCACAATGTGCCATGCGCTTTTCATCACAATGATCCACAACCTTGTCATCACTATGCTCCATAAACCTTGTAATCACAATGCTCCATGCACTTTTCCTCCAAATGCTCTCTCACATGAGATATCACAATGTTCCATCACTAGTCATCACAATCCTCCCTCACCCGAGTTATCACAATGTACCATGACCCCTGTCATCACAATGCTACATCTCCTTATCAACACAATATTCCATGACACCTGACATCACAATGTTCCATAACCACTGTCATCAAAATGCTCCATGACCCTTTTCATCCCAAAGCTCCATGATCCCTGGCCACACAATGTTCAATAACCCCTGTCATCAAAATATTCCATTACACTTTTCATCAAATTGCTGCATGACCCTGTCATCAAAATGCTGCCTGCCTTTCTCATCACAATGCACCACACCCTTGTCATCAAAATGCTCCATGACCTTTGTCATCCCAAAGCTCCATGACACTTGGCATCACAATGCTCCATGTCTTTGTCATCACAATGCTCCATGGACCCAGTCATCACATTGCTCCTTGCCCTTGTCATCACAAAGCTCAATGACACTTGTCATCACAATGCTCGATGCCTTTCTCATCACAATGCTCCATGCCCTTGTCATTACAATCCTCCATGACCCATGTATCACAGTGTTCCGTGCCCTTGTCATCACAATGGTCCATGCCCCATCTCATCACTATAATCCATGAAACATTTCAGACCAATGCTCAATGCCCTTCTCATCACAATGCTCCATTTCCTCTGTCATAACAATGCTCCATGACCCCTGCCATCACAATGTTCCACGGCCTTGTCATCACAAGGCTCCAGGACCCTTGTCATCAAAATAGCCCAAGACCCCTGTAATCACAATGCTCAATGCCCTAGTCATAACAAAGCTCGATGACGCATGTCATCAGAAAGTTCCATGGCCTTCTCCTCAAAATGCTCCATGCCCTTGTCATCACAATGCTCGAAGACCCCAGTAATCACAATGCTCCATGCCCCTTTTCATCAGAATGCTCCATGAGATTTGTCATCACAAGTCTCCTTGGTCATCTCATAACAATGCTCCAGGACCTTGTCATCACCATGCTCCATTCCCTTGTCATCACAATGCTCCATGACCCCTGTCATCACAATACTCCATGAAAATTTTCAGCCCAATGCTCCATGACATTCTCATCACAATGCTCCATGACCAATATCATCACAATGCTCCAAGACCACTGTCATCACAACACTCCATCACACCAGACAACACAATGATCCGGGACTCTTGTCATCACAATGCTCCAAGACCGCTGTAATCACAATGCTCCATGACCCCTGTCATCACAACTCTTCATGAACATTTTCAGCCCAATGCTCCATGACCCTTGTCATCACAATTATCTATGCCCTTCTCATCCCAATGCTCCATGACCCCTGTATTCACAATGCTCCATGACGCTTGTCATCACAGTGCTCCATGACACCTGTCATCACAATGCTCCATGCCTTTGTCAGAAAAATGCTACATGACCTTGTCATTACAATGCTCTATGTGCTTATCATCACAATACTCCATTACCATTGTCATCACAATCCTCAATGAATCTCGGGGTCACATTGCTTCATGCCCTTGTCATCACAATGCTCCATGCTCCTTGAAATGAAAATGATCCATGACCTCTGTCATCACAATGCTCCAAACCCTTGTGATCACAATGTTCCATAACACTTGTCATCACTATGATCCATGATGTCTGTCATCACAATACTCCATGCCCTTTTCATCACAGTGCTCCATGAAATTTGTCATCACAATTCTCAATACACTTGTCATCACAATGCTCCCTGACACTTGTCAACATAATGCTCCTTGAACCCTGTCACGAAAAGGCTCCATGCCTTTTTCTTCACATTGCCCCATGCCGTTTTCCTCCTAATGCTCCATGCCATTGTCATAAAAATACTCCACAAGCTTGTCATCAGAATGCTCCATGACACTTGTCATCACAATTCTCCATGCACTTGTCAGCACAATGCTCCCTGACCCTTGTCATCACAATGTTCCAAGCCATTGTCACCAAAATGCTCCATTACCTTTGTCATCAGAATCCTCCTTGACACTTGGCATCACAATGCTCCATGCCATTTTCATCACAATGGGCCATTACATATGTCATCACAATGCTCCCTGACACCTCTCTTGACAATACTGCATGACCTGGTCATCACAATCCTCCATGCCCTTGTCATCACAATGTGCCATTCCAACTGTCATCACAATAATCCATGAAACTTATTAGACCAATGCTCCATGCCCTTGTCGTCACATTTCTCCATGCCCTTGTTATCACCATGTTCCAAGACCCCTGTAATCAGAATCCTCCATGCCCCTTTTCATCAGGGTGCTCCATGAGACTTGTCATCACAAGTCTCCATGGTTTTCTCATCACAATGCTCCAGGACCTTGTCATCACAATGCTTCACGATATTGTCATGAAAATTTCAATGGCCCTTGTCATCATAATGCTCCATGCCCTATTCATCACAATGCTCCATTATATTTGTCTTCACAATCCTCCCTTACATTTGGCATCACAATGCTCCATGCTATTGTCATCGCAATGGACCATGACATATGTCATCACAATGCCCTGACACCTCTCTTCACAATACTCCATGTCCTTGTCATCACAATGTTCCATGCCCTTGTCATCACAATGAACCATGTCCACTGTCATCACAATAATCTATGAAATTGTCAGACCAAAGCTCCATGACCCTGTCATCACAATGCTCCATGCCTTTGTCATCACAATGCTCCATGTCCCCTGTCATTAGAATGCTCCGTGACTCCAGTCATCACAATGATTCATAAAGTTTGTCATCACAACGGTCCATGCCCACGTCATCACAAGGCTCTGTGACGTTTGTAACCACAATGCTCCATAAACTTTTCCTCACAATCCTCAGTGACCCTTGTCCTCACAATACTCCATGTCTTTGTAAGAACAATGCTCCATGACCCTTGTCATCACAATGTGCCATGCGCTTTTCATCACAATGATCCACAACTTTGTCATCACTATGCTCCATCAACCTTGTAATCACAATGCTCCATTCACTTCTAATCCAAATGCTCTCTCACATGAGATATCACAATGTTCCATCACTAGTCATCACAATCCTCCCTCACCCCTGTTATCACAATGTTCCATGACCCCTGACATCACAATATTCCATAACCCTGTCATCAAAATGTTCCATTACACTTTTCTTCAAATTGCTGCATGACCCGGTCATCAAAATGCTCCCTGCCCTTCTCATCACAATGTACCACACACTTGTCATCAAAATGCTCCATGACCATTGTCATCACTATGATCCATGACCCTTGGCATTACAATGCTCCATTTCATTGTCATCACAATGCTCCATGAACCCTCTCATCACATTGCTCCATGCCCTTGTCATCACAAAGCTCCATGACACTTGTCATCACAATGCTCGATGCCCTTCTCATCAGAATGCTCCATGCCCTTGTCATTACAATCCTCCATGACCCATGTATCACAGTGTACCGTGCCCTTGACATCACAAAGCGCCACGCCGACTCTCATCACAATATTCCATGAAACATTTCCGACCAATGCTCCATGTCCTTCTCATCACAATGCTGCATTACCTCTGTCATAACAATGCTCCATAACCCCTGCCATCACAATGATCCATGGCCTTGACATCACAAGGCCCCATGACCCTTGTCATCACAATGATCCAAGACCCATGTAATCACAATGGTCCATGCACTTGTCATTACAAAGCTCCATGACGCATGTCATCAGAATGTTCCATGGGCTTCTCCTCAAAAAGCTCCATGCCCTTGTCATCACAATGTTGCAAGACACCCGTAATCACAATGCTCCATGCACATTTTCATCAGAATGCTCCATTAGACTTGTCATCACAAGTCTCCATGGTCATCTCATCACAATGCTTCAAGACCTTGTCATCACCATGCTCCATTCCCTTGTCATCACAAGGCTCCATTACCTCAGTCATCACAATACTCCATGAACATTTTCAGCCCAATGCTCCATGACCTTCTCATCACAATGGTTAATGACCAATATCATCACAATGCTCCATGACCCTTCTCATCACAATGCTCCAAGAACACTGTAATCACAATGCTCTATGCCCCTTTTCATCTCAATGATCCATGAACCCTGTCATCACAATGCACTATGCCCATCATCATAATTCTTCATGCTATTCTCATCACAACGAAATCAAATTGTTCCATGACCTCTGCCATAACAATGCTCCAAACCCTTGTGATCACAATATTTCATAACACTTGTCATCACAATGCCCCAGGATGCTCGTCATCACAATTATCCATGGTCTTCTCATGACAATGCTCCATGACTTCGTCATCACAATGCTCAATACACTTGTCATCAACATGCTCCCTGACACTTGTTGTCTGTATGCTCCTTGAACCCTGTCATGACAAGGCTCCATGCCTTTTTCATCACAATGATCCATGCCTTTTTCATCACAATGCTCCAAGTCCCATGTAATCACAATGGTCCATGCCATTGTCATCACAAAGTGCAATGACGCACGCCATCAGAATGCTCCTTGGCCTTCTCCTCACAGTGCTCCATGCCCTTGTCTTCACAATGTTCCAAGACCCCTGTAATCACAATGCTCCATTCCCCTTTTAATCAGTATGCTCCATGAGACTTGTCATCACAAGGCTCCATGGTTTTGTCATCACAACGCTCCAGGACCTTGTCATCACAATGCTTCACGACCTTGTCATCAAAATTTTCAATGGCCCTTGTCATCATAATGCTCCAAACCCTAATCATCACAATGCTCCATTATATTTGTCATCACAATCCTCCATTACATTTGGTATCAAAAAGCTCCATGCCATTGTCATCGCCATGGACCATGACATATGTCATCACAATGCTCCCTGACACCTGTTTTCACAATACTCCATGACCTTATCATCACAATGCACCATGCCCACTCTCATCACAATAATCAATGAATCTTGTCAGACCAATGCTCCATGCCTCTGTCATCACAATGCTCCATGCCCTTGTCATCACAATGCTCCATGACCCCTGTCATAACAATGCTCCGTTACTCCAGTCATCACAGTGCTTCATAACGTTTGTCATCACAGTGGTCCATGCCCGCGTCATCACAAGGCTCTGTGACCGTTGTAACCACAATGCTCCATGGACATTTCATCACAATTCACTGAGAAAATTGTCATCACAATGCTCCATGTATTTGTCAGAACAATGCTCCATGACCATTGTTATCACAATGTTCCACGCGCATTTCATCACAATGTTCCAAACCTTGTCATTACAATGCTCCATAAACCTTGAAATTACGGTGGTTCATGCATTTCTCATCAAAATGCTCTCTCACCAGAGATATCACAATGTTCCATCACTAGTCATCACAATACACCCTCGTCCTTGTAATCACATTGTTCCATGACACTGTCATCACAATGATACATCCCCTTATCATCACAATGTTCCATGTCCCTTGCCATCGCAATGTTCCATAAGCCCTGTCATCCAAATGCTCCATGACCCTTTCCATCCCAAAGCTCCAAGACCCCTGACATCACAATGTTCTATAACCCCTGCGATCAAAATGTTCTATTACACTTTTTATCAAATTGCTGCATGACACGTTCATTAAATGCTCACTGCCCTTCTCATCAAAATGCTCCATGACTTGTCATCACAAAGCTCCAAGACCCTTGGCATCACAATGCTCCATGTCATTGTCATCACAATGCTCCATGAACCCTCTCATCACATTGCTCCATGCCCTTGTCATCACACAGCTCCATGACACTTGTCATCACAGTGCTCGATGCCCTTCTCATCACAATGCTCCATGCCCTTGTCATTACATTCCTGCATGACCCATGTATCACAGTGTTCCGTGCCCTTGTCTTCAAAATGCTCC
Source organism: Mesoplodon densirostris (assembly GCF_025265405.1). Taxonomy (NCBI): domain Eukaryota; kingdom Metazoa; phylum Chordata; class Mammalia; order Artiodactyla; family Ziphiidae; genus Mesoplodon; species Mesoplodon densirostris. The sequence continues at coordinate 7,848,883 of NW_026778196.1, read as the reverse complement.
ATGCCCACTCTCATCACAATAATCCATGAAACATTTCAGACCAAAGTTCCATACCCTTCTCATCACAATGCTCCATTACCCCTGTCATAAAAATGCACCATGACACCTGCCAGCACAATGATCCACGACATAGTCATCACAAGGTTCCATGATAATTCTCATCACAATGTTCAAGACCCCTGATATCACAATGCTCCATGCCCTTGTCATCACAAAGCTCCATGACGCATGTCAACAGAATGTTCCATGGCCTTCTCATCACAATGCTCCATGCCCTTGTCATCACAATGCTCCAAGACCCTTGTAATCACAATTCTCCATGCCCCTTTTCATCTCAATGCTCCACGACCCTTTTCACCACAATGCTCCATGCGCTTGTCAGCACAATGCCCCATGACACATGTCATCACAATGCACCATGCGCTTGTCATCACAGTGCTCCACAACATTGTCATCACAATGCTCCATAAAATTTGTCATCACTATGCTCCATTCACTTCTCATCAAAATGCTCTCTCACCACTGATATCACAATGCTACATCACTATTTGTCACAATACTCCCTCACCCCTGTCATCACAATGTTCCATGACTCCTGTCATCACAATGCTACATGCACTTATCATCACAATGTTCGATGACCCCTTACATCACAATGTTCCATAACACCTGTCATCATAATGTTCCATGACACTTTTCATCAAATTGCTCCATGCCCTTGCCATCACAATGCTGCATTACCCCTGTCATAACAATGCTCCATAACCCCTGCCATCAAAATGTTCTATGGCCTTGTCATCACAAGGCTCCATGACCCTTCTCATCACAATGCTCCAAGAACACTGTAATCACAATGCTCTATGCCCCTTTTCATCTCAATGATCCATGAACCCTGTCATCACAATGCACCATGCCCATCATCATAATGATTCATGCTATTGTCATCACAAAGAAATAAAAATGCTCCATGACCTCTGTCATAAAAATGCTCCAAACCCTTGTGATCACAATATTCCATAACACTTGTCATCACAAAGCCCCATGACGCTCTTCATCACAATTATCCATGGTCTTCTCACCACAATGCTCCATGACCTTCGTCATCACAATGCTCAATACACTTGTCATCAAAATGCTCCCTGACACTTGTTGTCTGTATGCTCCTTGAACTCTGTCATGACAAGGCTCCATGCCTTTTTCATCACAATGATCCATGCACTTTTCATCACAGTGCTCCAAGACCAATGTTATCACAATGCTCCATGCCCTTTTCATCACAAAGCTCAATGACGCATGCCATCAGAATGCTCCTTGGTCTTCTCCTCACCATGCTCCTTGCCCTTGTCATCAAAATGTTCCAAGACCCCTGTAATCACAATGCTCCATGCCCCTTTTCATCAGTATGCTCCATGAGACTTGTCATCAAAAGGCTCCATGGTTTTGTCATCACAATGCTCCAGGACCTTGTCATCACAATGCTTCATGACTTGTCATGAAAATTTTCAACGGCCCTTGTCATCATAATGCTCCAAGCCCTAATCATCACAATGCTCCATTATATTTGTCATCACAAACCTCCATTATCTTTGGCATCACAATGCTCCATGCCATTGTCATCGCAATGTGCCATGACATATATCATCAAAATGCTCCCTGACACCTGTCTTCACAATACTCCATGACCTTATCATCACAATGCTCCATGCCCTTGTCATCACAATGCACCATGCCCACTCTCATCACAATAATCTATGAAACTTGTCAGACCAATGCACCATGCCCCTGTCATCACAATGCTCCATGCCCTTGTCATCACAGTGCTCCATGACCCCTGTCATCACAATGCTCCGTGACTCCAGTCATCACAATGCTTCATAACGTTTGTCATCACAATGGTCCATGCCCGCGTCATCACAAGGCTCTGTGACCTTTGTAACCACAATGCTCCATGAACTTTTCATCACAATTCTCTCAGAAACTTGTCATCACAATGCTCCATGTCTTTGTCAGAACAATGTTCCATGACCATTGTCATCACAATGTGCCATGCACATTTCATCACAACCTTCCAAACCTTGTCATTGCAATGCTCCATAAACCTTGTAATCACAATGGTCCATGCACTTCTCATCAAAATGCTCTCTCACCAGAGATGTCACAATGTTCCATCACTAGTCATCACAATACACCCTCATCCTTGTAATCACGATGTTCCATGACCCTGTCATCACAATGCTACATCCCCTTATCATCACAATGTTCCATGACCCCTGCCAGCACAATGTTCCATATGCCCTGTCATCAAAATGCTCCATGACCCTTTCCATCCCAAAGCTCCAAGACCCCTGAAATCACGATGTTCTATAACCCCTGCCATCAAAATGTTCCATTACACTTTTTATCAAATTGCTGCATGACCCGGTCATCAAAATGCCCCCTGCCCTTCTCATCAAAATGCTGCAGGACTTGTCATCACAAAGCTCCAAGACCCTTGGCACCACAATGCTCCATGTCATTGTCATCACAATGCTCCATGAACCCTCTCATCACATTGCTCCATGCCCTTGTCATCACACAGCTCCATGACACTTGTCATCACAATGCTCGATGCTCTTCTCATCACAATGCTCCATGCCCTTGTCATTACAGTCCTGCATGACACATGTATCACAGTGTTCCGTGCCCTTGTCATCACAATGCTCCATGCCCACTCTCATCACAATAATCCATGAAACATTTCAGACCAAAGTTCCATACCCTTCTCATCACAATGCTCCATTACCCCTGTCATAACAATGCACCATGACACCTGCTATCACAATGATCCACGGCCTAGTCATCACAAGGTTCCATGATAATTCTCATCACAATGCTCAAGACCCCTGATATCACAATGCTCCATGCCCTTGTCATCACAAAGCTCCATGACGCATGTCATCAGAATGTTCCATGGCCTTCTCATCACAATGCTCCATGCCCTTGTCATCACAATGCTCCAACACCCTTGTCATCACAATGCTCCATGCCCCTTTTCATCTCAATGCTCCATGAACCCTGTCATCACAATGCACCATGCCCATCATCATAATGCTTCAGGCTATTGTCATCACAATGAAATCAATATTCTGCATGACCTCTGTCATCATAATGCTCCAAAACCTTGTGATCACAATGCTGCATAACACTTATCATCACAACACCCCATGACGCTCATCATCACAATTATCCATCGTCTTCTCATCACAATGCTCCATGATCTTTGTCATCATAATGCTCAATACACTTGCCATCACAATGCTCCCTGACCCTTGTCGTCAGTATGCTCCTTGAACCCTGTCATGACAAGTTTCCATGCATTTTTCATCACAATGATCCATGACCATTTCATCACAATGCTCCAAGGTCCCTGTAATCACAATGCTGCATGCCCTTTTCATCACAAAACTCCATGACGCATGTCATCAGAATGCTCCATGGCCTTCTCATCACAATGCTCTATGCCCTAGTCATAACAATGCTCCAAGACCCCTGTAATCACAATGCTCCATGCCCCTTTTCATCAGAATGCTCCATGAGACTTGCCATCACAAGTCTCCATGGTCTTCTCATCACAATGTTCCAGGACCTTGACATCACCATGATCCATTCCCTTGTCATAACAATGCTCCATGACCCCTGTCATCACAATAATCCATGAACATTTTCAACCCAATGCTCCACGACCTTCTCATCACAATGCTCCATTGCCAATATCATCACAATGCTCCATGACCACTGTCATCACAACAATCCATGACACCTGACCACACAATGATCCAGGACTCTTGTCATCACAATGCTCCATTAACTTGTCGTCACAATGCTACATGACACCTGTCATCACAACTCTCCATGAACATTTTCAGCCCAGTGCTCCATGACCCTTGTCATCACAATGATCAATGCCCTTGTCATCCCAATGCTCCATGACCCCTGTATTCACAATGCTCCTTGACGCTAGTCATCATATTGCTCCATGACACATGTCATCACAATGCTCCATGCCTTTGTCAGCAAAATGCTACATGACATTGTCATTACAATGCTCTATGCACTTGTCATCACAATACTCCATTTCCATTGTCATCACAATCCTCCATGAACTATGGGATCACATTGCTTCATGCCCTTTTGATCACAAGGCTCCATTCTCCTTGAAATCCAAATGATCCATGACCTCTGTCATTACAATGCTCCAAACCATTGTGATCACAATGTTCCATAACACTTGTCATCACAACGCTCCATGATGCCTGTCATCACAATACTCCATGCCTTTTTCATCACAATGCTCCATGACCTTTGTCACCACAATTCTCAATACACTTGTCATCACAATGCTCCCTGACACTTGTCATCAGAATGCTCCTTGAACCCTGTCACGAAAAGGCTCCATGCCTTTTTCATCACAATGCCCCATGCCATTTTCATCACAATGCTCCATGCCATTGTCATCAAAATACTCCACAAGCTTGTCATCAGAATGCTCCATGACCCTTGTCATCATAATTCTCCATGCACTTGTCAGCACAATGCTCCCTGACCTTTGTCATCATAATGCTGCAAGCCATTGTCATCACAATGCTCCAATACCTTTGTCATCAGAATCCTCCCTGACACTTGGCATCACAATGCTCCATGCCATCCTCATCACAATGGGCCTTTACATATGTGATCACAATGCTCCCTGACACCTGTCTTCACAATACAGCATGACCTGGTCATCACAATGCTCCATGCCCTTGTCATCACAGTGTGCCATGCCAACTCTCATCGCAATACTCCATGAAAGTTATTAGACCAATGTTCCATGCACTTGTCATCACAATGCTCCATGCCCTTCTTATCACAATGCTCCATGACCCCTATCATCACAATGATCCGTGACTCCAGTCATCACAATGCTTCATGACCTTTGTCATCACAATGCTCCATGCCCGCATCATCACAAGGCTCTGTGACCTTTGTAACCACAATGCTCCATGAACTTTTCATCACAATTCTCTGAGAAACTTGTCATCACAATGCTCCATGTCTTTGTCAGAACAATGCTCCATGACCATTGTCATCACAATGTGCCATGCACATTTCATCACAACGTTCCGAACCTTGTCATTGCAATGCTCCATAAACCTTCTAATCACAATGGTCCATGCACTTCTCATCAAAATGCTCTCTCACCAGAGATGTCACAATGTTCCATCACTAGTCATCACAATACACACTCATCCTTGTAATCACAATGTTCCATGACCCTGTCATCGCAATGCTACATCCCCTTATCATCACAATGTTCCATGACCCCTGCCAGCACAATGTTCCATAAGCCCTGTCATCAAAATGCTCCCTGCCCTTCTCATCAAAATGCTCCATGACTTGTCATCACAAAGCTCCAAGACCCTTGGCATCACAATGCTCCATGTCATTGGCATCACAATGCTCCATATCATTGTCATCACAATGCTCCATGAACCCTCTCATCACATTGCTCCATGCCCTTGTCATCACACAGCTCCATGACACTTGTCATCACAATGCTCGATGCCCTTCTCATCACAAGGCTCCATGCCCTTGTCATTACAGTCCTGCATGACACATGTATCACAGTGTTCCGTGCCCTTGTCATCACAATGCTCCATGCCCACTCTCATCACAATAATCCATGAAACATTTCAGACCAAAGTTCCATACCCTTCTCATCACAATGCTCCATTACCCCTGTCATAACAATGCACCATGACACCTGCTATCACAATGATCCACGGCATAGTCATCACAAGGTTCCATGATAATTCTCATCACAATGCTCAAGAACCTGATATCACAATGTTCCATGCCCTTGTCATCACAAAGCTCCATGACGCATGTCATCAGAATGTTCCATGGCCTTCTCATCACAATGCTCCATGCCCTTGTCATCACAATGCTCCAAGACCCTTGTCATCACAATGCTCCATGCCCCTTTTCATCTCAATGCTCCATGAACCCTGTCATCACAATGCACCATGCCCATCATCATAATGCTTCAGGCTATTGTCATCACAATGAAATCAATATTCTGCATGACCTCTGTCATCATAATGCTCCAAACCCTTGTGATCACAATGCTGCATAACACGTATCATCACAACACCCTATGACGCTCATCATCACAAATATCCATGGTCTTCTCATCACAATGCTCCATGATCTTTGTCATCACAATGCTCAATAAACTTTGCATCACAATGCTCCCTGACCCTTGTCATCTGTATGCTCCTTGAACCCTCTCATGACAAGTTTCCATGCATTTTTCATCACAATGATCCATGACCATTTCATCACAATGCTCCAAGGTCCCTGTAATCCCAATGCTCCAAGACCCCTGTAATCACAATGCTCCATGCCCCTTTTCATCAGAATGCTCCATGAGACTTGCCATCACAAGTCTCCATGGTCTTCTCATCACAATGTTCCAGGTCTTGACATCACCATGATCCATTCCCTTGTCATCACAATGCTCCATGACCCCTGTCATCACAATAATCCATGAACATTTTCAGCCCAATGCTCCACGACCTTCTCATCACAATGCTCCATGGCCAATATCATCACAATGCTCCATGACCACTGTCATCACAACACTCCATGACACCTGACAACACAATGATCCGGGACTCTTGTCATCACAGTGCTCCATTCCCTATTCATCACAATGCTCCATGACTCCTGTCATCACAACACTCCATGAACATTTTCAGCCCACTGCTCCATGACACTTGTCATCACAAAGATCCATGCCCTTGTCATCCCAATGTTCCATGACCCCTGTATTCACAATGGACGGTAACGATTGTCATCACTGTGGCCATGACACATGTCATCACAATGCTGCATGCCTTTGTCATCAAAATGCTACATGACCTTGTCATGACAATGCTCTATGCGCTTGTCATCACAATACTCCACTTCCATTGTCATCACAATCCTCCATGAACTTTGGGATCACATTGCTTCATGCCCGTGTCATCATAATTCTCCATGCTCCTTGAAATCAAAATGATCCATGACCTCTGTCATCACAATGCTCCAAACACTTGTGATTACAGTGTACCATAACACTTGTCATCACAACACTCCATGATGCCTGTCATCACAATACTCCATGCCCTTTTCATTACAAAGCTCCATGACCTTTCTCATCACAATTCTCAATACACTTGTCATCACAATGCTCCCTGACACTTGTCATCACAATGCTCCTTGAAACCTGTCACGAAAAGGCTACATGCTTTTTTCATCACAATGCCCCATGCCGTTTTCATCACAATGCTCCATGCCATTGTCATCAAAATACTTCATAAGCTTGTCATCAGAATGCTCCATGACCCTTGTCATCACAATTCTTCATGCACTTGTCAGCACAATGCTCCATTACATTTCTCATCAGAATCCTCCATGACACTTGGCATCACAATGCTCCAAGCCATCGTCATCATAATGGGCCATTATATATGTAATCACAATGCTCCCTGACACCTGTCTTCACAATACTGCATGACCTTGTCTTCGGGATGCTCCATGCCCTTGAAATGACAATGTGCCATTCCAACTGTCATCGCAATAATCCATGAAATTTATTAGACCAATGTTCCATGCCCTTGTCATCACAATGCTCCATGCCTTTGTTATCACAATGCTCCATGACCTCTGTCATCACAATGCTCTGTGACTCCAGTCATCACAATGCTTCATGACCTTTGTCATCACAATGATTCATGCCCTCGTCATCAACAGTATCTGTGACCTTTTTAACCACAATGCTCCATGAACTTTTCATCACAATGCTCTTTGACCCTTGTCATCACAATGCTCTATGCCTTTCTCAGCACAATGCTCCGTGACCCTTGTCATCACAATGCTCCATGCGCTTGTCAGCAAAATGCTCCATGAAACATGTCATCACAATGCACCATGCGCTTGTCATCAGAGTGCTCCACAATCTTGTCATCACAATGCTCCATAAATTTGTCATCACAATGCTCCATGCACTTCTCATCACAATGCCCTCTCACCACTGATATCACAATGCTATATCACTATTTGTCACAATACACCCTCACCCTTGTCGTCACAATGTTCCATGACTCCTGTCATCACAATGCTACATGCAATTATCATCACAAAGTTCGATGACCCCTGACATCACAATGTTCCATAACACCTGTCGTCAATATGTTCCATGATACTTTTCATCAAATTGCTCCATGACCCTGTCATCAGAATGCTCCCTGCCCTTCTCATCACAATGCACAACGCCCTTGCCATCAAAATGCTCCATGACCATTGTCATCACAAAGATCCATGACACTTGGCATCACAATGTTCCATGTCATTGTCATCACAATGCTCCATGAACGCTCTCATCACATTGCTCCATGCCCTTGTCTTCACATAGCTCCATGACACATGTCATCAGAATGCTCCATGGCCTTCTCATCACAATGCTCCAAGCCCTGGCCATCACAATGCTCCATTACACCTGTCATAACAATGCTCCATGACCCCTGTCATCACGAATTTCCATGGCCTTGTCATCAAAGTCTCCATGACCCTTCTCATCACAATGCTCCAAGAACACTGTAATCACAATGCTCTATGCCCCTTTTCATCTCAATGATCCATGAACCCTGTCATCACAATGCACCATGCCCATCATCATAATGCTTCATGCTATTGTCATCACAATGAAATCAAAATGCTCCATGACCTCTGTCATAACAATGCTCCAAACCCTTGTGAACACAATATTCCATAAAACTTGTCATCACAATGCCCCATGTGGCTCGTCATCACAATTATCAATGGACTTCTCATCACAATGCTCGTTGACCTTTGTCATCACAATGCTCAATACACTTGTCATCAAAATGCTCCCTGACACTTGTCGTCAGTATGCTCCTTGAACCCTGTCATGACAAGGATCCATGCCTTTTTCATCACAATGATCCATGACCTTTTCATCACAATTCTCAATATACATGTTATCACAATGCTCCCTGACACTTGTCATCAGAATGCTCCTTGAACCCTGTCACGAAAATGCTCCATGCCTTTTTCATCACAATGCCCCATGCCGTTTTCATCACAATGCTCCATGCCACTGTCATCACAATACTCCACAAGCTCGTCATCAGAATGCTCCATGACCATTGTCATCACAATTCTCCATGCACTTGTCAGCACAATGCTCCCTGAACCTTGTCATCACAATTCTCCAAGCCATTGTCATCACAATGCTCCATTACTTTTGTCATCAGAATCCTCCATGACACTTGGCAACACAATGCTCCATTCCCTAGTCATCACAATGCTCCATGACACCTGTCATCACAACACTCCATTTATATTTTCAGCCCAGTGCTTCATGACACTTTTCATCACAATGATCCATGCCCTCGTCATCCCAATGCTCCTTGAACCCTGTATTCACAATGCTCCGTGACGCTTGTCAACACACTGCTCCATGACACATGTCATTACAATGCTCCATGCATTTGTCAGCAAAATGCTACATGACCTTGTCATTAAAATCCTCTATGCGCTTGTCATCACAATATTCCATTTCATTGTCATCACAATCCTCCATGAAACTTGGGATCACTTTTCTTCATGCCATTGTCATCACAATGCTCCATGCTCCATGAAATCAAAATGATCCATGACATCTGTCATCACAATGCTCCAAAACCTTGTAATCACAATGTTCCATAACACTTGTCATCACAACGCTCCATGATGCCTGTCATCACAATAATCCATGCCCTTTTCATCACAGTGCTCCATGACCTTTGTCACCACAATTCTCAATACACTTGTCATCACAATGCTCCCTGACATTTGTCATCAGAATGCTCCTTGAACCCTGTCACGAAAAGGCTCCATGCCTTTTTCATCACAAAACCCCATTCCGTTTTCATCACAATGCTCCATGCCATTGTCATCAATGTACTCCACAAGCTTGTCATCCGAATGCTCCATGACCCTTGTCATCACAATTCTCCTTGCACTTGTCAGCACAATGCTCCCTGACCGTTGTCATCACAGTTCTCCAAGCCATTGTCATCACAATGCTCCATTACCTTTGTCATCAGAATCCTCCATGACACTTGGAAACACAATGCTCCATGCCATCCTCATCACAATGGGCCATTACATATGTCATCACAATGCTCCCTGACACCTGTCTTCACAATACTGCATGACCTGGTCATCACAATGTTCCATGCCCTTGTCATCACAATGCGCCATTCCAACTGTCATCGCAATACTCCATGAAACTTATTAGACCAATGTTCCATGCCCTTGTCATCACAATGCTCCATGCCCTTGTTATCACAATTCTCCATGACCCCTGTCATCACAGTGCACCGTGACTCCAGTCATCACAATTCTTCATGACCTTTGTCATCACAATGGTTCATGCCCTCGTCATCAACAGGCTCTGTGACCTTTTTAACCACAATGCTCCATGAACTTTTCATCACAATGCTCTTTGACTCTTGTCATCACAATGCTCTATGCCTTTCTCAGCACAATGCTCCATGACCCTTGTCATCACAATGCTCCTTGCGCTTGTCAGCACAATGCTCCATGACACATGTCATCACAATGCACCATGCGTTTGTCATCACATTGCTCCACAACTTTGTCACCACAATGCTCCATAATATTTGTCATCACAATGCTCCATGCACTTCTCATGAAAATGCTCTCTCACCACTGATATCACAATGCTACATCACTATTTGTCACTATACTCCCTCACCATTGTCATCACAATGTTTCATGACTCCTGTCATCACAATGCTACATGCAATTATCATCACAATGTTCGATGACCCCTGAAATCACAATGATCCATAACACCTGTCATCAAAATGTTCAATGCCACTTTTCATCAAATTGCTCCATGACCCTGTCATCAGAATGCTCCCTGCCCTTCTCATCACAATGCACAACGCCCTTGCCATCAAAATGCTCCATGACATTTGTCATCACAATGATCCATGACCCTTGGCATCACAATGCTCCATGTCATTGTCATCACAATGCTCCATGAACGATCTCATCACATTGCTCCATGCCCTTGTCTTCACATAACTCCAGGACACATGTCATCAGAATGTTCCACGGCGTTCTCATCACAATGCTCTATGCCCTTGCCATCACAATGATCCATTACCCCAGTCATAACAATGCTCCATGACCCCTGCCATCACGATGTTCCATGGCCTTTTAATCACAAGGCTCCATGACCCTTCTCATCACCATGCTCCAATAACACTGTAATCACAATGTTCTATGCCCCTTTTCATCTCAATGATCCATGAACCCTGTCATCACAATGCACCATGCCCATCATCATAATGCTTCATGCTATTGTCATAACAATGAAATCAAAATGTTCCATGACCTCTGTCATAACAGTGCTCCAAAACCTTGTGATCACAATGTTCCATAACACTTGTCATCACAACGCTCCATGATGCCGGTCATCACAATAATCCATGCCCTTTTCATCACAGTGCTCCATGACCTTTGTCACCACAATTCTCAATACACTTGTCATCACAATGCTCCCAGACATTTGTAATCAGAATGCTCCTTGAACCCTGTCACGAAAAGGCTCCATGCCTTTTTCATCACAAAGCCCCATTCCGTTTTCATCACAATGCTCCATGCCATTGTCATCAAAGTACTCCACAAGCTTGTCATCAGAATGCTCCATGACCCTTCTCATCACAATTCACCTTGCACTTGTCAGCACAATGCTCCCTGACCCTTGTCATCACAATTCTCCAAGCCATTGTCATCACAATGCTCCATTACCTTTGTCATCAGAATCCTCCATGACACTTGGCAACACAATGCTCCATGCCATCCTCATCACAATGGGCCATTACATATGTCATCACAATGCTCCCTGACACCTGTCTTCACAATACTGCATGACCTGGTCATCACAATGCTCCATGCCCTTGTCATCACAATGTGCCATTCCAACTGTCATTGCAGTACGCCATGAAACTTATTAGACCAATGTTCCATGCCCTTGTCATCACAATGCTCCATGCCCTTGTTATCACAATGCTCCATGACCCCTGTCATCACAGTGCACCGTGACTCCAGTCATCACAATTCTTCATGACCTTTGTCATCACAATGGTTCATGCCCTCGTCATCAACAGTCTCTGTGACCTTTTTAACCACAATGCTCCATGAAATTTTCATCACAATGCTCTTTGACTCTTGTCATCACAATGCTCTATGCCTTTCTCAGCACAATGCTCCATGACCATTGTCATCACAATGCTCCATGCGCTTGTCAGAACAATGCTCCATGACACATGTCATCACAATGCACCATGCGCTTGTCATCACATTACTCCACAACTTTGTCACCACAATGCTCCATAAAATTTGTCATCACAATGCTCCATGCACTTCTCATCAAAATGCTCTCTCACCACTGATATCACAATGCTACATCACTATTTGTCACAATACTCCCTCACCCATGTCATCACAATGTTCGATGACCCCTGAAATCACAATGATCCATAACACCTGTCATCACAATGTTCAATGCCACTTTTCATCATATTGCTCCATGACCCTGTCATCAGAATGTTCCCTGCCCTTCTCATCACAATGCACAACGCCCTTGCCATCAAAATGCTCCATGACCTTTGTCATCACAAAGATCCATGACCCTTGGCATCACAATGCTCCATGTCATTGTCATCACAATTCTCCATGAACGATCTCATCACATTGCTCCATGCCCTTGTCTTCACATAACTCCAGGACACATGTCATCAGAATGTTCCACGGCGTTCTCATCACAATGCTCTATGCCCCTGCCATCACAATGCTCCATTACCCCTGTCATAACAATGCTCCATGACCCCTGCCATCACGATGTTCCATGGCCTTTTCATCACAAGGCTCCATGACCCTTCTCATCACCATGCTCCAATAACACTGTAATCACAATGTTCTATGCCCCTTTTCATCTCAATGATCCATGAATCCTGTCATCACAATGCACCATGCCCATCATCATAATGCTTCATGCTATTGTCATAACAATGAAATCAAAATGTTCCATGACCTCTGTCATAACAATGCTCCAAAACCTTGTGATCACAATATTCCATAACACTTGTCAACACAATGCCCCTTGACGGTCGTCATCACAATTATCCATGGTCTTCTCATCACAATGCTACCTGACCTTCGTCATCACAATGCTCAATACACTTGTCATCAACATGCTCCCTGACACTTGTTGTCTGTATGCTCCTTGAACCCTGTCATGACCAGGCTCCATGCCTTTTTCATCATAATGATCCATGCCCTTTTCATCACAATGCTCCACGTCCCATGTAATCACAATGGTCCATGCCATTGTCATCACAAAGCTCAATGACCCATGTCATAAGAATGCTCCTTGGTCTTCTCCTCACAATGCTCCATGCCCTTGTCTTCAAAATGTTTCAAGACACCTGTAATCAAAATGCTCCTTTCCCCTTTTAATCAGTATGCTCCATGAGACTTGTCATCACAGGGCTCCATGGTTTTGTCATCACAATGCTCCAGGACCTTGTCATCACAATGCTTCACGACGTTGTCATCAAAATTTTCAATGGCCCTTGTCATCATAATGTTTCAAGCCCTAATCATCACAATGCTCCATTATATTTGTCATCACAATCCACCATTACATTTGGTATCACAAAGCTCCATGCCATTGTCATCGCCATGGACCATGACATATATCTCACAATGCTCCCTGACAATTGTCTTCACAATACTCCATGACCTTATCATCACAATGCTGCATGCCCTTGTCATCACAATGCACCATGCCCACTCTCATCACAATAATCTATGAAACTTGTCAGACCAATGCTCCATGACACTGTCATCACAATGCTCCATGCCCCTGTCATCACAATGCTCCATGACTCCAGTCATCACAATGCTTCATAACGTTTGTCATCACAATGGTCCATGCCCGCGTCATCACAAGGCTCTGTGACCTTTGTAACCATAATGCTCCATGAACTTTTCATCACAATTCTCTGAGAAACTTGTCATCACAATGCTCCATGTATTTGTCAGAACAATGCTTCATGACCATTGTCATCACAATGTGCCACGCGCATGTCATCACAATGTTCCAAACCTTGTCATTGCAATGCTCCATAAACCTTGTAATCACAATGCTCCATGCACTTCTCATCAAAATGCTCTCTCACCAGAGATATCACAATATTCAATCACGAGTCATCACAATAAACCCTCATCCTTGTAATCACATTGTTCCATGACCCTGTCATCACCATGCTACATCCCCCTTATCATCGCAATGTTCCATGACCCCTGCCATCACAATGTTCCATAAGACCTGTCATCAAAATGCTCCATGACCCTTTCCATCCCAAAGCTCCAAGACCCCTGACATCACGATGTTCTATAACCACTGCCATCAAAATGTTCCATTACACATTTTATCATATGCAATGCTCCATAAAATTTGTCATCACAATGCTCCATGCATTTCTCATCAAAATGCTCTCTCACCACTGATATCACAATGCTACATCACTATTTGTCACAATACTCCCTCACCCCTGTCATCACAATGTTTCATGTCTCCTGTCATCACAATGCTATATGCACCTATCATCACAATGTTCGATGACCCCTGACATCACAATGTTCTATAACACCTGTCATCAAAATGTTCCATGACACTTTTCATCAAATTGCTCCATGACCCTGTCATCAGAATGCTCCCTTCCCTTCTATCACAATGCATAACGCTCTTGCCATCAAAATGCTCCATGACCTTTGTCATCACAAATATCCATGACCCTTGGCATCACAATGCTCCATGTCATTGTCATCACAATGCTCCATGAACGCTCTTATCACGTTGCTCCATGCCCTTGTGTTCACATAGCTCCATGACACTTGTCATCAGAATGCTCCATGGCCTTCTCATCACAATGCTCCATGCCCTTGCCATCACAATGCTCTATTACACCTTTCATAACAATGCTCCATGACCCCGGCCATCACGATATTCCATGGCCTTGTCATCACAAGGCTCCATGACCCTTCTCATCACAATGCTCCAAGAAAACTGTAATCACAATGCTCTATGCCCCTTTTCATCTCAATGATCCATGAACCCTGTCATCACAATGCACCCTGCTCATCATCATAATGCTTCATGCTATTGTCATAACAATGAAATCAATATGTTCCATGACCTCTGTCATAACAATGTTCCATACCCTTGTGATCACAATATTCCATAACACTTGTCATCACAATGCCCCATGACACTCTTCATCACAATTATGCATGGACTTCTCATCACAATGCTCTATGCCCTTGTCATCAAAATTCTCCACATGCTTGTCATCAGAATGCTCCATGACCCTTGTCATCAGAATGCTCCATTACATTTGTCATCAGAATCCTCCATGACACTTGGCATCAAAATGCTTCATGTCATCGTCATCACAATGAGCCATTACATATGTCATCACAATGCTCCCTTACAAGTGTCTTCACAATACTGCATGACCTGGTCATCACATTGCTCCATGCCCTTGTCATCACAATGCACTATTACAACTCTCATCGCAATAATCCATGAAACTTATTAGACCAATGTTCCATGCCCTTGTCATCACAATGCTCCATGCCCTGGTTATCACAATGCTCCATGACCCCTGTCATCACAATGCTCCGTGATTCCACTCATCACAATGCGTCATGACCTTTGTCATCACAGTGGTCCATGCCCACGTCATCAACAGTCTCTTTGACATATTTAAGCACAATGCTTCATGAACTTTTCATCAAAATGCTCTTTGACCCTTGTCATCACAATGCTCTATTCCTTTCTCAGCACACTGCTCCATGACCCTTGTCATCACAATGCTACATGCGCTTGTCAGCACAATGCTCCATGTCCAATGTCATCACAATTCTCCATGCGCTTGTCATCACAGTGCTCCACAATCTTGTCATCACAATGCTCCATAAACCTTGCCATCACAGTGCTCCATGCACTTCTCATCAAAATGCTCTCTCACCACTGATAACACAATGTTACATCACTAATCATCACAATACTCCCTCACCCCTGTCATCACAATGTTCCATGACTCCTTTCATCACAATGCAACGTGCACTTATCATCACAATGTTCGATGACCCCTGACATCACAATGTTCCATAACCCTTGTCATCAAAATGCTCCATGTCTTTTGTCATCACAAAGCTCCATGACACTTGCCATTACAATGCTCCATGTCATTGTCATCACAATGTTCCATGCACTTTTCATCACAATGCTCCATTCTATTGTCATCACAATACTCCACAAGCTTGTCATCAGAATGCTCCATGACCCTTGTCATCACAGTGCTCCATGGCCACTGTCACCACAATGCTCCATACCCCTTGTCATTACAGTGCTCCATGACGCTCGACATCACAATTATCCATGGTCTTCTCATCACAATGTTCCGTGACCCCTGTCATCACAGTGCTCCATGACCACTGTCATCACAACGTTCCATGAACCCTGACAACACAATGATCCGGGACACTTGTCATCAAAATGCTCCATGCCCTTGTCATACCAATGCTCCATGACCGGTGTAATCACCATACTTCATGACGCTTGTAATCACAGTGCTCCATGAACCTTGTAATCACAAAGCCTTTGTCAGCATGATACATAATCTTGTCATCACTATGCTCCATTCTCTTGTCATCAAAATACTCCACAAGCTTGTCATCAGAATGCTCCATGCCCATGTCATCACAATGCGACATTCCAACTGTCATCGCAATAATCCATGAAAAATATTAGACCGATGCTCCATGCCCTTATCATCACAATGCTCCATGCCCACGTTATCACAATGCTCCATGACCGCTGTCATCACAATGTTCCGTGACTCCAGTCATCACAATACTTCATGACCTTTGTCATCACTATGGTCCATGCCCTCGTCATCAACAGTCTCTGTGATATTTTAAACACAATGCTCCATGAACATTTCATCACAATGCTCTTTGACCCTTGTCATCACAATGCTCTATGACTTTCTCAGCACAATTCTCCATGACCCTTGTCATCACAATGCTCCATGCGCATGTCAGCACAATGCTGCATGACACATGTCATCAGAATGCACCATGCGCTTGTCATCACAGTGCTCCACCATCTTGTCATCTCAATGCTCCATAAAACTTGTCATCAAGATGCTCCATGCACTTCTCATCAAAATGCTCTCTCACCATTGATGTCACAATGTTACCTAACTATTCCTCACTATACTCCCTCACCTCTGTCATCACAGTGTTCCATGACGCCTGTCATCACAATGCTACATGCACTTGTCATCACCTTGTTTGATGACCCCTGACATCACAATGTTCCATAACGCCTGTCATCAAAATGCTCCATGACCTTTTTCATCAAAATGTCCATGACCCCTGACATCACAATGTTCCATAACCACAGTCATCAAAATATTCCATGACTCTTTCGTCACATTGCTCCATGACCCTGTCATCACAATGCTCCCTGCCCTTCTCATCACAATGCACAACACCCTTGTCATCAAAATGCTCCATTCCCTTGCCATCACAATGCTCCATTACACCTGTCATAACAATATACCATGACACCTGCCATCACGATGTTCCATGGCCTTTTCATCACAAGGCTCCATGACCCTTCTCATCACAATGCTCCAAGACCCCTGTAATCAAAATGCTCCATGCCCTTTTCATCACAATGATCCATGAACACTGTCATCACAATGCACCATGCCCATCATCATAATGCTTCATACTATTGTCATCACAATGAAATCAAAATGCTCCATGACCTCTGTCATAACAATGCTCGAAACCCTTGTGATCACAATATTCCATAACACCTGTCGTCACAATGCACCATGACGCTCGTCATCACAATTATCCATGGTCTTCCCATCACAATGCTCCATGATCTTTGTCCTCACAATGCTCAATACACTTGTCATCAAAATGCTCCCTGACACTTGTTGTCTGTATGCTCCTTGAAACCTGTCATGACAAGGGCCCATGCCATTTTCATCACAATGATCCATGCCCTTTTCATCATGATGCTCCAAGACCCTTGTAATCACAATGCTCCATGCACTTGTCATCACAAAGCTCAAAGACGCATGTCATCAGAATGCTCCTAGGCCTTCTCCTCACAATGCTCCATGCCCTTGTCATCACAATGTTCCAAGACCCCTATAATCTCAATGCTCCATGCCCCTTTTCATCAGTATGCTCCATGAGAATTTTCATCACAAGGCTCCATGGTTTTGTCATCACAATACTCCAGGAAATTGTAATCACAATGCTTCACGACCTTGTCATGAAAATTCTCAATGGCCCTTGTTATCAGAATGCTCCAATCCCTAGTCATCACAATGCTCCATTATATTAGTCATCACAATCCTCCATTAAATTTGGCATCACAATGCCCCATTCCATTGTCATCACAATGGAACATGATATATGTCCTCACAATTCTCCCTGACAACTGTCTTCACAATACTCCATGACCTTCTCATCACAATGCTGCATGCCCTTGTCATCACAATGCTCCATGACCCCTGTCATCACAATGCTCCGTGACTCCAGTCATCACAATGCCGCATAACGTTTGTCATCACAATGGTCCATGCCTGCGTCATCACAAGTTTCTGTGATATTTGTAACCACAATGCTCCTTGAAGTATTCATCACAATGCTCCGTGACCCTTGTCATCACAATGCTCCATGCCTTTGTCAGAACCGTGCATCATGACCCATGTCATCACAATGTGAAACGTTCTTTTCATCACAACAGTCCACAAATTTGTAATAGCAATGTTCCATAAAACTTTTAATTGAATGCTCCATGCCCTTCTGATCACAATGCTCCATTACCCCTGTCATAACAATGCTCCATGACCCATGTCATCAAAATTTTCCACGGCCTTGTCATCACAAGGCTCCATGACACTTGCCATCACAATGCTCCAAAACCCCTGTAATCACAATGCTCCATGCCCTTGTCATCACAAAGCTCCATGACGCATGTCATCAGAATGTTCCATGGCCTTCTCATCACAATGTTCCATGCCCTTGTCATCAAAATGCTCCAAGACCCCTGTAATCACAATGCTCCATGCCACTTTTCATCTCAATGCTCCATGAATCCTGTCATCACAATGCACCATGCCCATCATCATAATGCTTCAAGCTATTGTCATCACAATGAAATCAAAATGCTCCATGACCTCTGTCATCACAATGCTCCATGACCCCTGTCATCACAATACTCCATGAACATTTTCAGCCCAATGCTCCATGACCCTTGTCATTACAATCATCCATGCCCTTGTCATTCCAATGCTCCATGACCCCTGTATTCACAATGCTCCGTGACGCTTGTCATCACAGTGCTCCATGACACATGTCATCACAATGCTCCATGCCTTTGTCAGCAAAATGCTACATGACCTTGTCATTACAATGCTCTATGCGCTTGTCATCACAGTACTCCATTACCATTTTCATCACAACCCTCCATGAACCTTGGGATCACATTGCTTCATGCCCTTGTCATCACAATGCTCCATGCTCCTTGAAATCAAAATGATCCATGACCTCTGTCATCACAATGCTCCAAACCCTTGTGATCACAGTGTTCCATAACACTTGTCATCACAACGCTCCATGATGCCTGTCATCACAATACTCCATGCCCTTTTCATCACAATGCTCCATGACCTTTGTCATCACAATTCTCAATACACTTGTCATCACAATGCTCCCTGACACTTGTCGTCAGAATGCTCCTTGAACCCTGTCACGAAAAGGCTCCATGCCTTTTTCATCACAATGCCCGATGCCGTTTTCATCACAATGCTCCATTCCACTGTCATCACAATACTCCAAAAGCTTGTCATCAGAATGCTCCATGACCCTTGTCATCGCAATGCTCCATGGCCACTGTCATCACAATGCTCCATACCCCTTGTAATTACAGTGCTCCATGACGCTCATTATCACAATTATCCATGGCCTTCTCATCACAATGCTCCACCGACTTGCCATCACAATGCTCCATGCCCTGGTCATCACAATGGTCCATGTTCCCTGTCATCACAATTCTCCACATTCTTGGCATCACTATTTTCCATGACACTTATCATCACAGAGTTACATGCTTTGTCATCACAATACTCCACAAGTTTTCTTCAGAATGCTCCATGACCTTGTCATCACAATGATCCATGACACCTGTCATCACAATGCTCCATGACACGTGTCATCACATTGCTCCAAGCCCCTTGTCTTTACAGTGCTCCATGATGCTCGTCACCACAATTATCCATGGTCTTCTCATCACAGTGCTCCACGGTCTTGCCATCACAATGCTCCATGCCCTGGTTATCACAATGCTCCATGTCCCTTGTCATCACCATTCTCCACGTCCTTGTCATCACAATGCTCCATGACAGTTCTCAACACAATGTTACATGCTCTTGTCATCACAATTCTCCATGCACTTGTCATTGCAATGACCCATAACCCCTCTCATAGCAAGCTCCATGCCTTTGTCATCACAATGCTTCCCGAACTTTTCCTCAAAATTCTCAATGGCCGTTGTCACCACAATGTTCCATTCCCTTGTTATCACAATGCTCCATGACCCTTGTCATCACAATGCTCCAAGCTCTTGTCATCACAATGCTCCATTACCTTTGTCATCACAATCCTCCATAAAACATGGCATCACAATGCTCCACAACCTTTTCATCACAATGCTCTATAAAACTTGTCATCACAATGCTCCATGCACATCTTATCAAAATGCTCTCTCACTACTGATATCAAAATGTTCCCTCACTAGTCATCACAATACACCCACTCCCCTGTAATCACAATGGTCCATAACCCCTGTCATGAAAATGTTCCATGACCACTGACAACACAATGTTCCATAACCCCTCTCATCAAAATGTTCCATGACAGTTTTCATCATATTGCTCCATGACCCTGTCATCACAATGCTCCCTGCCCTTCACAACAGAATGCACCACACCCTTGTCATCAGAATTCTCCATGACCTTTGTCATCACAAAGCTCCATGACCCTTGGCATCACAATGCTGCATGCCATTGTCATCACAGTGCTCCATGAACCCTCTCATCACTTTGTTCCATGCCCTTGTCATCACAGGCTCCATGATGCTTTTCATCACAATGCTCGATGCCATTCTTCTCACAATGCCCCCTGGGCTTGTCATTACAATCCTCCATGACCCATGTATCACAGTGTTCCGTGCCCTTGTCCTCACAATGCTCCTTACGCCTTCTCAACACAATAATCCATGAAACATTTCAGACCAATGCTCCATGCCCTTGTCATCACAATGCTCCATTACACCTGTCATAACAATGCTCCATGACCGCTGCCATCAGAATGTTCCACAGCCTTGTCATCACAAGGCTCCATGACCCTTCTCATCACAATGCTCCAAGACCCCTGTAATCACAATGCTCCATGCCCTTGTCATCACAAAGCTCCAGGACGCATGTCATCGGAATGCTCCATGGCCTTCTCATTCACGATGCTCCATGCCCTTGTCATCACAATGCGCCAAGACTCCTGTAATCACAATGCTCCATGCCCCTTTTCATCTCAATGCTCCATGAACCCTGGCATCACAATGCACTGTGCCCATCATCATAATGCTTCATGCTATTATCATCACAATGAAATCAAAATGCTCCATGACCTCTGTCATCACAATGCTCCAAATCCTTGTGATCAAAATGTTCCATAACACTTATCATCACAATGCCCCATGACGCTTGTCATCACAATTATCCATGGTCTTTTCATCACAATGCTCCATGACCTTTGTCATCACAATGCTCAATACCCTTGTCATCACAATGCTCCCTGACACTTGTCATCAGTATGCTCCTTGAACCCTGTCATGACAAGGCTCCATGCATTTTTCATCACAATGTTCCATGCCCTTGTCATCACAAAGCTCCATGATGCATGTCATCAGGACGCTCCATGGACTTCTCATCCCAATGCTCCATGCCCTTGTACTCACAATGCTCCTCGACCCCTGTAATCACAATGCTCCATGCCACTTTTCATCAGAATGTTCCATGAGACTTGTCATCACAAGGCTCCATGGTCTTCTCCTCACAATGCTCCAGTACCTTGTCATCACAATGCTCCATGACGCCTGTCATCACAATACTCCATGAACATTTTCATCCCAATGCTCCATGACCTTCTCATCACAATGCTTCATGATCCCTGTCATCACAATGATCCATGTCACCTGTCATCACAACGCTCCATGAACGCTGACAACACAATGGTCCGGGACTCTTGTCATCACAATGCTCCATGTGCTTGTCATCACAATACTCTATGAACCTTGGGATCATATCACTTCATGCCCTTCTCTTCTCTCTCTTGCCTTTCTGGTTTTTACAGATTTTCGGATGTCCCTTTTGACCGGTGGGAAGTGACAATTCTTTGTAGTGTGGATTTGCATTGCACGCTTGCTTGATTGGCCAAAAAGGGCATATGCGTTTTCTCCTGAATATATTCAGGAGAAAAGGCATACGCCGTTTTTGGCCAAGTTCATCATTGTCGAAGTTGTGATGCTTTTCCTGTGCTTTATAGGCGATTCCAATTTACCTCTTGAAATATGTTTTGTGCCATTCTGCCTCATTTTCAAGTCTGCTTTGTTGCCTTCCCTCAACAGATTTTTGGAAGAGAGTTATCCTTTATAACTCTGCAGGTTTGTGAATTGCTGTGCCCCTGAGCTCCAATTTTCAAATCCCATTTTTGGGAGCTGACCGCAAATCCACAATTTTGCTTCACGACCTATACTGGTTCCAGGCGTGGCTATACTGTTCCCTGTGGGTGGCTGAGGCTTTGGTTAATTCTTCTTCCTGACGTGAATTTAGAGTGACAAGTGCCCGTCCAAATGCCTACATCTACTCTCTGATTGGTTCTCCCTCTTCCCTTTCATCCTCTGCACAATTAGCAAACTTTGCAAACCAGGAGGATATAGGGGCTGGCTCTTCTAAGTTGGGATTTTGATAGTAAAGCAGTTTGAATGTCAAACTGAGCACAAGGAGAGGAAAAATTAGGAGACATGTAAAAACATTTCACCATCACTGGGTGTCCATTCTCTAGGTTTCCCATACATGTTATAACTGTAGTGATATTCCATTCTACCTGGAGATTTGGGACCCATGGAATGGTGGCATGCATTGCTACATTAAAGGGTATGCATTTTCTCTCCCAATCTCACCAGTCCTCTCAGTCCCAAGTGTCCAGCCTTATGTCTCATCCAGCTGTTTTTGCAGATAGGGTCATTCCAGGTATCATCAGAACCCCTGAAGGAATTGTGTAAGAATTTCGCTGTTTTTTTGTTTTGTTTTTGAAATTCATTTTTATGAGGTTGAACTGATTTTCACTGACGTGTTTATGCCGGTCTAGACACACTGGATTCCCTTACAGTGACATATCAATACATAGGTTTTAAGATTCTTACTAGTCAGATATATTCCTCTGCGGGGAATACGGGTTTTGAGTCCCGTTCACTGAGGAAGGTGTAGGTCTTTTCTATTCTTTATTTGGTTTATGGAATGGTACCTGTGCTAATATCAAACTCTGGTTTTATGCATCACCCCACCTCTCCTTTCCCCTTAAGAAGGCATAAGAGTGTTTTCTAAATGTGAGTCTGTTCTCTTTCTTAATTCAGTTCATGTGATGTGATATTGACATTCCCTCTGTAAGTGATATCTTATGATAAGGTTCTTTTTCTGTGTGACTAATTTCACTTAGAATCATCAAACTTAAATCCACTCATTATGCTGCTACTGGCCTTATGACATTGATTTCACATCTGAGTGATATTCCATTGTACAAATTTACCACAAGTTCTTTATGCATTTCTCTTTTTCCTGGGATATTTTAGGTGTACCGAAGTTGAGGTTCTTGTATGCAGAGCAGCCCTAATCTTTGGGGTGCATGTGTCTTGTCGATATTTAGTCTTCCCAAGTTATATGCCCATGAGTTGAAGTCCCCTTTGCTTGCGGGCTTTGTATTTTAGATGTTTTAGGAAACAGCATACACTTCTTCAGAGTGGCTCTTGGATATTTATACCCCACCCATCATCGTGACTAGGATCCCTGTTCTCCATGGCCTCTCCAGCATTTCTGGTTTGTACACATTTTTTGGATGGCCTTTCTGAGCAGTGGACATTGAGACTTCTTTGTTGTGCGGATTTGCATTTCCTGCTTGCTTGGTTGGCCAAAAACTCTGTATGTGTTTTTTTCCTGAAGATATTCACGAAAAAAACACATACACTCTTTTGCCCAACTGCATCATTTTAGAAATTCTGCTGCTTTTCATATGCTTTAAATGTGAGTACAATCTACCTTTTGAAATCTGTTTCCTGCAATTCTGCCTCTCATTCAGATCCTCTTCGTTGCCTTACCTGAATATATTTTTGGACATTGGTTATCATTTATATCTTTGCAGGTCTTTGAAATGTGTGCTCCTGAGCTCCATTTTGCAACTGGCTTTTTTGTGAGCTGGCCGCCAAAAATTTGATTGCTTCTGGCCCTATTCTGGTTCTGAGGAGGCAGGCTGAGCCTTTCGTTAATTCTTCTTCCTAATGGGAAATTAGAGTGACATGTGCCTGTCAAAACTCCTACAGCTAATCTCTCATTGGTTCCCCCTCTTCCCATTTATCCTCTGCAGAAATTGCAAACTGTGTGAAACAGGAGGTTAAAGGTGCTGATTCTCCAAGTGGGGAGATTGTTAGTAATGTGGCTGGAATGGCGAACCCCAGCACCAGGAGATCAAAAATGAGGTGCATTTTAGACACCTTTCCTGAGCATATGGTGTACATTCATCTCAGTTTCCCAGGCATGTTTTCGCTGTCAGAAGATTCCCTTGAACCTGCAGATTTGGGACCCATGGAATGGGTACCAGGAAGTATTACTTTAAAAGGTCTGCATTTCCTCACCCAGCCTCTCTAACATCTCTTAGCCTGCATAGCTTCCAGCCTTATATATCATCCTGCTGTGGGTCTACATTTGTTCAATCCATGTTACATCATAGACCTTCAACAAAAGTTGTAAGAATTTTTGTCTGTCTCACTGTTTTTATAAAATTTTTAAATTTATTTTTATATTGGTTACAGCTGATTTTCAAAGCTCTGTTTTTTGCTGCTGTACATCCACTTGATTCATGTACTGTGAGACAACAATAAATTATTTTTCAGATGCTTACGAGTCATATGTATTATTGTCCACTGACTTGAGTGGGCTGAGTGCAGTTCTTTGAGGTACCGTGTAGGCCTTGTCAGTTATTCAATTTGGTACTTGGAATGGAATCTTTGCTAATTTCAACATCCTGGATAATACCTCACCATTCCCCACCTTTCCCATTTAGCAGCCTTATGTCTATTTTCTACATATTTGACTATGTTTCTGTTTTGTAGTTTATTTCATGTGTAGCCATTTTTGATTCCACCTTTAAGTGACATCTTATGATATGTGTCTTTTTCTTTCTGACATATGTCACTTAGAATGATCGTATGTAACTCCTCCAGAGTTGTTACAACTGGCCTTATTTCATGGATTTCTGGATGAGTAATATTCCACTCTACATAAGTACCCCATCTCTTTTATCCATTTTTTCCTTCCAGGGACATTTAGGTTATATCTGAGTGGAGGCCCTTTTTAACAGAGAGGTGGTAAACGTTGGCGTGCCTGTTTTCTGTCCATTTTTGTTTTTCCCAAAGTATACGCCCATGAGTGCAAGTGCCCTATGCTCTGTAGCTCATCTTTTAGATGTTTTAGCAAACACAATACACTTCTCCAGAGTAGCCGTTGGCAAATTACATTTCCACTATCAGCCTCACAGGGCTCCCTTTTCTCCTCACCCTGTCCTGCATTTCTGGTGTTTACACTTTATGTGGATGGCCCTTCTGACTGATGTGAAGTGATACATTTTGTAGTATTGATTTTCAGTGCCCACCTGTTTGGTTGGATAAAAAGTGTGTGTGGACTTTACTTGAATATATTCAGAAAAAATGCATACGCCCTTTTGGGCCAACTGCATCCTTGGTGATGTTCAGCCCCTTTTCTTGTGCTTTAATGGGGAGTCCTTTCTACCTCTTCAAATCTGTTTCCTGCCACTCTCCCCTGCTTACAAGTCCTTTTCTGTGACTTACCTCAAGACATCTGTCGACGATAGACATTTTCAACTCTGCAGTTTCATGAATTTTAGTGCCCCTGAGTTCCATTTTTTCAACTTGTGTTTTTGGAAACTGGACACAAAACAGCAGGATTTCCTCTAGCCCTATTCTGTTCCCGTCGGCAATTCTAGCCTTTGATGTATTTGTCTTCCGGATTGGAAATTAGAGTGGCATGTGCCTGTCTGAACACCTAAGACTTGTCTCTAAATTTTTCTCATCCTTCCGCTTCATCCTCTGGACAAATTCCAAACTGTGTGCAACAGGATGTTGACGGTGCTGATATCCCCAAGTGAGGAGATTGTTAGGAAAGATGCTGGAGGGGTGAACCCGAGAACCAGGCGATGAGGAGATGAGGTGCCTTTTCCAAACTCTTTCCGATCAAACGGTGTACCATCCTCTAGGTGTGACAGGCATGTTTTAGCTGTAGGAAGGGTCCCGTGCATGTAAGGAGAACACCAGGGATTTTTCAAAAATCAGTGCCTCCCCGAACCCCAAACTGGGGAATTTTTAATCTACGGCTACACGTATGTCCATTAAGGGCCTTGGGAAATAGGCAGAGCCCAAACTTTAGATGATTGAAATCTTCAGGGTCAGAATCGCTCACCATCGGCCTTGTTTAGGTTACATTTTATCTGTCATTGATAGATGATGTCAATAAAAATATCGATTCTTTTTCAGATTATTTCCCCTTATAGGTTATTGCAAAATATTCAGTGTAGTTCCCTGTGCTATACAGTAGTTACTTGTTGATAATCTATTTTATACATAGCAGTGTGTATGTGTTAATCCCAAACTGTTAATTTATCCCTTCTCCTACCTTTCCCCTTTGGTAATAATAAATTATAAGATTTTATACTTCTCAGAAACGGGGGAGCTGAAAGAGAGGTATCCTTTTCAATGGAAAAGCATTCAAAACAAGATTGAAGCTTCAGCCAAGAGTATTCGATGTACATCCATGGAAATAAATCACTTCATTTCTCTAATGTTGACCTGACAAATAAGACAGACGTCTTCACTGAACTTGCTTATAGTAAAGTGATGGAAATATCAAAGGTAAGTCTTAGAAACATCTTATTTTACCCGAGCATTATACACTGCTCTATGTTAACTACAGTTTGCCTCACACATCTGTTCATTGAAGTTACAATGTTCTCAATTTCTGTTACTGATCCTCCAGAGTGGACCCCAACAGGAGTCCCCATGCCCAGTGTCATTGGAGCCAACAGGTCAAGACTGAGTTTGGATCAGAAGCAAAGGAAATATTATTTTGAAAACAGAATGGAGAGGTGAGAGCGTGCACGCCCCCATGGGCTGTGGGCTGGACTGCTGTGTAGGGATCCCGGCAGCGTCAGTGGGAGGGAGGGTATGGAGCTCTCGAGGGCTGGGTTGGCTGCAGCTCAGGCACTATGCCTCGGAGTCTGCATTGGACCCCGCTAGCTGAGGTGTCGACCCAGCCATTCTGCACTAGGAAATCGGGTCTGAAGTGCCGGGTGTGGGACCTCTGCATGCGGAACCCTAGGAGCACGTGAAATTAGACAAAGCACAAAGGAAAAACAGCTTACACTTTATTTTATTGCCCAGATTCTTTTTTTATCTCCCAGGAATTTTTAATGAACGTTGCCGGAGACGAACACCTCCTCTGCTTTTTGTTCCATTCCTCATTCTTGGGGTGTTGAGGGTGCAGACCCCTCTTTTGTAACTGCTTCATGCTGTGGTGGGAGCCCTGATACCTGGGGGGAGGGGCAAAACATCTCCCCACCAGCCTCCAGGTGAGGTTGATTGTCCCGAGGCCTCCTGCCTCACTTCTAGTCCGCCTGAGCACCAGCATTGGAAGTGTTATAGATTCTAATGACCTTTAAGGGTCCAGGAAAGAGATGTGCAGAGATGCTGAGGTAGGTTTCACCCCACCCCACATTTGTTTGGCGACCTTAGGCTGACGGTTTTTGCCAGCCTAGATGCTCTGACCAGTAGTCTGTGCTTTCTTTAATTAGGTCCCTGAATTAATGTACAAACAGCACCATGTGTCAGAACCCTGGCCGCGCAACTCCCAGACAGTCCAGGGTAAGTTGTGATCCAGGACCATGACGTCCACAGAGTCAACGGCCTTTAGAAGTAGCCAGCAGTCCAGCCGGTCATATTGGCCACCATCACCGCGGTGTCTGTAGGGTTTTCTATGGTGAAAGCATGATATACGTTTCCCCCGCCAAGCTTATTAGCTCCCCTCTGGGTGCAGTAAGTCCTGCAAGCAGTAGTCTGCTCTTTCGGGGCACAGCCTTGTTGTTTTCTGAGAGAAACTCCAGGTCAAGTGATGGTCACACGAGTTATCTTGGGGACCCGTTGCCCCCGTTTGTCTCTCTAGAGGTTGGAGTTGGAGGGCCTCCTCACTCGAGGTCAGTGTGTCCACAGAGTGACCCCAGCAACTTCAGGGCATGATGGGTGGTTAGGATCACCACGTGGGGTCTTTTTCCCTTAGGAGGGAGCTGGCCTTGCGGGCTGCTGATTTCCAGCTTTTTAGATACCCCAGTATCCTGGCCTGATGAGTTGGTGGGCAAAGCCCTTGGTGACCATAGTTTATCATACCTGAAGGGCATTCTTGTGTTGCTCCATTTCAAGTGGTCCCAGTTTTTGCAGTAAGGATCCAAGGACGATTAACCTTTGACCTGGTATGTAAAGGTCAAAGGGCTTAGCTAAATTAGGGAGTTCCTGGGCAAGGGTCTGAATTGACTGCTCTTTCCATTCTTGAAAGGCTGCTTCTGGATTCTATTCAAAAGGATCATCATCTTTTCGTGTCAGTGTTTCATGTAGAGGCCCAGCTATTAGACTGTAGTTAGGGATCCAGATGCAGAAAACCTTGGCCTCCCCAGGAACCCCTAAGCTGTCTTCTAGTTTTAGAAGAGGTAAGGCTGCAAATGGCTTCTTCCCTATCCTGGGATGCGTTTCTCCGAATATCTGTGAGAATGAAGCCCAGGCATGTCACCTGAGCCTGGGATATTTGAGCCTTTTTCTTGGACACCTTGTATCCTTTCTTCCCTAGGTAGTTCAGAGGCGTCTTTAGTAGGCCTGGCGATCAGAATGTCATCTGCATATTGAAGGAGGGTTCCCTTTTACAGAGGTAGAACGTTTAGGTCTTTAGAGGTCATTTCCCCAATGATGGTGTGGGGATTTTTGTACCGTTGGGGAAGGACGGCCCAGCATTATTGCTTTTGTTGCATGTTGTGTCCTGCCACTCACAAGCCAAAAATTCGTGTGACTCTGAGATGAATGGAATACAGAAGAAGGCGTCATTGAAGTCTAATACAGAATGCCATGGCCTGCTGGATGGTAGAATGAGCAGCAGGGTGTAGGAAATAGGAGCTACTGGATGTATATCCTCGGTAGCTTCACTGACTGTCCTGATATCCTTTACCAGGTCTCCAGCAGCCCATGGGGCTCTCGTGGTCATGCCAATCCCAGGATATGGAGCTCACCTGGGCTGCACTCCTCACCCAACAGCCCACGGGGCTCTCGTGGTCAAGTCACTCCCAGGGTATGGAGCTCACCTGTGCAGCTACCCAGCAGCCCATGGGGCTGTCATAGTCAGGCCCTTCCCAGGATACAGAGCTCCCCTGGGCAGGTAACCCAGCAGGGCTGGACACACAGGAACTGTGCACATAGCCCACCTTGCAGAGAACTCCCAGCTCACCTGTCGCTCACAGCTGACACAGAACACCTCAGAGCAGGACTTGAACTAACAAACAGCAGCTCTGACAGGTCTGTGACCCTGGCTATCACTCTGTGCAGCCTCTCTCTGCCTGGTCTTCCAGACACTTCTACTGCAGCCAGGGCACCAGGCCTCTGTCTCCACCCACCATCACTCCTCTCCCTGACTCCTGGGTTCCTCTCATTAGGATAGGGTCTTCTTGAAGTTGTTTTCCACTCATGGACCAGATAAAATGATAAGAAAACAAGCTGCAGCTGCAGCCCCTTGTCTAGCCTGACTCTCAAGGGCCCACACCTGTTCCTTGGGCCTGGCCTGTTTAGCAAGGTTCATTTTCTGCAACTGTGAGCCCCTGAGGGGTGAGGATTGGCTGATTTGGGCAGCCTGACACTGCCTGCCAGCCCTCTCCAGGTGTGCCTGGGTTGAGGTCAATATAAACACCTCTCCAGTCATCAAGAGACCCTGTAGCTGTGCCTGACGCCATATTCTCTGTCTTGTCAGCAGTGTCGGGGCTGGGGTGGTTGGAGGGAGTGAGGGGCCGTGGCTTTGTGAGTGGCCCAGTGTGAGTGGGGCTCTGCTGGACTTTCTGCAGGAGTTGCCAGGCTGCCACCTGCTAAAGAAGAGGATGTGTCATCCATACCTGCCCCTGGAATTTCTCCCCAGGCAGAGGTGAGGAAGTAAAAAATCAGTGGGGGCCGTGGCAGGAGGGGTATCTCAGGCAGGGAAATGGAAAGCTTCCAGAAGAGCATCTGGGGCCAGGACCATCCTGACTGGCCTGCAGGCACCAAGTCTGCCTGCGTGCTGTTGCTGGTGTGGCTCCACAGCCCGTCCTCTAGGCTTGCAAGTGCTTGTACATATTCAGGTGTTTTACCTGGAAAGGGTGGGAAGAGTTCAGCTGCAGCAGGACTGGGGCTCAGCTCACATTTACTCACAGACGCCTCGACACAGTCCCCCAGCTTTGCAATAAGGATGCTCCTTGTGGGGGGGGGGAGTGCTGCTGACTGCATGGGAGACGATTTCCCACCTCTGACCAACTTAAGAATTTTTTACCACTGGAGCAAGTGCCCTGATACGATTTTCCTCTGTATAACTGGTGGGTTCTGTTTTTTTGCTTGTTTGTATTTTTTCTTTTTTTTCTTTTTGGTTCAAGGTAGATTTTATTTATTCCTCTTTTTTTTAAATTTGAGATATAAACATGGAAATAATGCATTAATATAAAGACCTCTATGTGAAGGGAAAAACTTCTTTTCTGTTTTAATTTATTAAATGTTATTTATTTATTTTTAATTTTTTAAAATTTATTTATTTCTTTTATACAGCAGGTTCTTATAGGATATCTATTTTATACATATAAGTGTGCACATGTGAATCCTCGTCTCCCAATTCATCCCACCACCACCCTCACATGGTGTTCCCCCCTTGGGGTCCATATGTTTGTTCTCTACATCTGTGTCTCTATCTCTGCCCTGCAAACCGGTTCATCTGTACCATTTTTCTAGGTTCCACATATATGCATTAATATACAATATTTGTTTTCTCTTTCTGACTTACTTCACTCCGTATGACAGTCTCTAGATCCATCAAGGTCCCTACAAATGACCCAATTTCATTCCTATGTATGGCTGACTAATATTCCATTGTATATATGTACCACATCTTTATCCATTTGTCTGTCTGTGGGCACTTAGGTTGCTTTCATTACCTGGCTATTGTAAATAGTGCTGCAATGAACATTGTGGTGAATGTGTCTTTTTGATTTATGGTTTTCTCTGGGTATATGCCCAGTAGTGGGATTCCTGGATTATATGGTAATTCTATTTTTAGTTTTTTAAGGAACCTCCATACTGTTCTCCATAGAGACTGTATCGATTTACATTCCCAACAATAGTGGAAGAAGGTTCCTTTTCTCCACACCCTCTCCAGCATTTGTTGTTTGTAGATTTTCTGATGATGTGACGTGATAACTCATTGTAGTTTCGATTTCCATTTCTCTAATAATTAGTGATGTTGAGCAGATTTTCATGTGCATACTGGCCATCT
This sequence comes from Mesoplodon densirostris, assembly GCF_025265405.1. Classification (NCBI taxonomy): domain Eukaryota; kingdom Metazoa; phylum Chordata; class Mammalia; order Artiodactyla; family Ziphiidae; genus Mesoplodon; species Mesoplodon densirostris. Next base: position 7,816,682 of record NW_026778196.1, on the reverse strand, counting down.
CTATGTCTTCTTGGAAGAAATGTCTATTTCGATCTTCTTCCATTTTTGTATTGGGTTGTTTGTTTTATTAATATTGAGCTGCATGAGCTGTTTATATATATTGGAGATTAATCATTTGTCCATTGATTCGTTTGCAAATATTTTCTGCCATTCTGAGGGTTGTCTTTTTGTCTTGTTTGTAGTTTCCTTTGCTTTGCAAAAGCTTTTACGTTTCATTAGGTCCCATCTGTTTAGTTTTCTTTTTTATTTCATTACTATAGGAGGTGGATCAAAAAAGATCTTGCTGTGATTTACGTCAGAGTATCCTTCATAAGTTTTCCTCTCAGAGTTATACTATCCGGTCTTACACTAAGTTCTCTAATCCATTTTGAATATATTTTTATGTATGGTGTTGGGGAGTGTTCTAATTTCATTCTTTTACATGTAGCTGTCCATATTTCCCAGCACCAATGATTGAAGAGACTGTCTTATCTCCATTGTATAGTCTTGCATCCTTTGTCATAGATTAGGTGACCATAGGTGTGTAGGTTTATCCCTGTGCTTTCTTTTCTTTTTCCTTTTACACGTTTATTGGAGTGTAATTGATTTACAATGGAGTGTTCGTTTCTGCTGTATAAAAAAGTGGATCAGCTATACATATACAAATATCACCAGATCCCCTCCCTCTTGCATCTCCCTCCCACACCCCATATCCCACCCCTTTATGTGGTCACAAAGCACCGAGCTGATCTCCCTGTTCTATGTGGCTGCTTCCCAGTAGCTATCGGTGTTACATTTTGTAATGTATTTATGTCCATGCCACTCACTCACTTCGTCCCAGCTTACCCATCCCCCTTCCGGTGTCCGGAAGTCCTTTCTCTATGTCTGTGTCCTTAATCCTGTCCTGCCACTAGGTTCTTCAAAATCTTTTTTTTTCTTCATTAGAATCTGTATATCTCTGTTAACATACAGTATTTGTTTTTCCCTTTCTGACTTACTTCACTGTTTAGGACAGATTCTAAGTCCATCCACCTCAGTACAAATAACTCAGTTTTGCTGCTTTTTATGGCTGAGTAATATTCCATTGTGTATATGTGCCAGATTTTCTTTATCCATTCATCTGTCTATGGACACTTAGGTTGCTTCCATGTCCTGACTATTGTAATTAGAGCTGCAATGAACATTTTTGTACATAACTCTTTTTGAATTATGGTTTTCACAAGGCAGATGCCCAGTAGTTGGATTGTTGTGTCGTATGGTACTTCTATTGTTAGTTATTTAAAGGAACCTCCGTACTGTTCTCCCTAGTTCCCATATCAATTTACATTCCCACCCACAGTGCAAGTGTGTTCCCTTTTCTCCAATAAAGGCCTCTCCAGCATTTATTGTTTTGTAGATTTTTTTGATGATTGCCACTCTGACTGCTGTGAGGTGATACCTCACGGTAGTTTTGATTTGCATTTCTCTAATGATTAGTAATGTTCAGCATCCTTTCATGTGTTTCTTGGTAATCTGTATATCTTCTTTGGAGAAATGTCTATTTAGGTCTTCTGCCCGTTTTTGGATTGGGTTGTTTGTTTTTGTGATATTGAGCTACATGTGGTGCTTGTAAAGTTTGGAGATTAATCCTTTGTCAATTGCTTCATTTGAAAATATTTTCTCCCATTCTGAGGGTTGTTTTTGCATCTTGTTTATGTTTTCCTGTACTGTGTAAAAGCTTTTAAGTTTCATTAGGTCCCATTTGTTAATCTCTGTTTTTATTTCAATTTCTCTAGGAGGTGGGTCAAAAAGGATCTTGCTGTGATTTATGTCATAGAGTGTTCTGCCTATGGTTTCCTCTAAGTGTTTTATAGTGTCTGGTCTTATATTTAGATCTCTAATCAATTTAGAGTTTATTTTTGTGTATGGTGTTATGGAGTGTTCTAATTTCATTCTTTTATGTGTAGGGGTCCAGTTTTCCCAGCACCAATTACTGGAGAGACTGTCTTTTCTCCATTGTATATCCTTAGCTCCTTTGTCATAGATGAGATAGCCATAGGTATGTAGGTTTCTCTCTGGGCTTTCTGTCCTGTTCCATTGATCTGTGTTTATGCCAGTCTACATAAACTTGATTCCATTATGGAGACATATAAATACATAGGTTTCAAGGTTATTACCAGTCAGATATATTCCTCTTCAGTGAATAGGGTGTTTTGTGTCCAGTTCATTGAGAAAGGAGTAGGTCTTGTCTATTACATATTTGGTATATGGAATGGGATCTGTGCTAATTTCAAACTCTTCTTTTACACATCACCCCACGTCACCTTTCCCCTTAAGGAGGAATAAGTGTGTTTTCTAAATGTGTAACTCTGTTCACTTTTGAAATTCAGTTCATGTGTAGCCATGTTTACATTCCCTCTATAAGTGATATATTACAATAAGTTTCTTTTTTCTTTGTGGCTCATTTCACTTAGCATCACCGTACCTAAAGCCACTCATTATGCTGCTATTGGCCTTATGACATTGATTTTATGTCTGAGTGACATTCCATTGTATATAAGTACCACAACATCTATATCCATTTTTTTTTCCTTTCCTGGGATATTTAAAGTGTACCGAAGTCTAGGTTCTTGTAAACAGAGCAGCCCTAAACTTTGGGCTGGCTGTGTGTTGTGGATTTTTAGTTTTCCCAAAATACACGCCAATGAGTGGAAGTGTGCTATGCTCTGTAGCTCTGTTTTAGAAAACAACATACAGTTCTCCAGAGAGGCTGTTGGCAATTTACATCCTGTCCATCGGCGTAACCAGGCTCCCTTTTCTCCATGGCCTGTCCTGCATTTGTGGTTTTTACACTATTTGCGGATGGCCCTTTTCACAGGAGGTAAGGGACACTTCTCTGTAGTGTGGATTTGCAATGCCTGATGGGTTGCTTAGCCAAAAAGGGCGTATGCATTTTTTCCCGAATATATTCAAGAAAATACACATACTCCCTTTTCAGCCAAGGGCAACATTGTTGAAGTTCTGTCGCTTTTCATGTGCTTTAAAGACGACTCCAATCTACCTCTTGAAATCTGTTTCCTTCAATTCTGCCTTGCATTCAAATCATCTTCACTGTCTTACCTCAATATATATATGGATGATAGTTGTCCTTTATAACTCTGCAAGTTTTTGAATTGCTGTGCCCCTGATTTCCATTTTTCAACTCGCCTATTTGTGAGCTGGCTGCAATACCGCAGGATGGTTTTAGGCCCTAGTCTGGGTCCGAGGCTTCAGGCTGAGCCTTTGGTTAATTCTTCTTCCTGATGGGAAACTAGAGTGACATGTGCCCATCCAAACACCTACAGCTAATCTCTCATTTATTCCCCCTCTTCCTGTTCATCCTCTGCACAATTTGCAAACTGTGCATAACAGGAGGGTAAAGGCGCTGACACTCCAAGTGGGGAGATTTTTAGTAATGCAGATGGAATGGCGAAGCCGAGCACGACAAAAGGAAAAATGAGGTACCTTTTAGAAAACTTTCCCAATTACACAGTGTACCATCCACTGGGTTTCCCATGCATGCTTTAACTGTAGGAAGATTCCCTTAAACCTGGAGAGTTGGGACCACTAGAATGGGTAGTACACAGTATTGCTCTAAGTGGTGTTCTTTTGCTCACACAACCTCAACAATCTTGTCAGCCCCAAGTGTCCAGTTTTATGTCTCATCCAGCTGTGGGTGTAAAGGTGGACAATCCAGGTTGCATCACAGGCCCTGAACGTAATTCTTAAGGCTTTCTCTCTGTTTCGCTGTTTTTGCATTTTGCTTTGTTTTTTTTTTTTTTTTTTTTTTTTTCTGTATGCGGGCCTCTCACTGCTGTGGCCTCTCCCGTTGCGGAGCACAGGCTCCGGACACACAGGCTCCGTGTCCATGGCTCGCGGGCCCAGCCGCTCCGCGGCATGTGGGATCCTCCGGGATCGGGGCACGAACCCGTGTCCCCTGCATCGGCAGGCGGACTCTCAACCACTGCGCCACCAGGGAAGCCCCTGCATTTTGCTTTTGAAATTTATTTTTATAAGTGTGTTTAGCTGAATTTCAGGGCTGTGTTCATGTTGTTATACACACACACGTTTCCTTTATGGAGACATGAGAATACATATGTATTAAAATTCTTGGAGTCAGATATATTCCTCTGCAATGAATAGGGGGTGTTGAGTTCAGTTCATTGTGCGGGGAGTAGGTGATGTCTATTACATACTTGGTATATGTAACGTTATCTGTGCTAATTTAAAACTGTGGTTTTATGCATCAACCCACCTGGCCTTTCCCCTTAAGCAGGCAGAATATTGTTTCCTATGTGTGTGACTCCGTTGTGTTTGTAATTCAGTTCATTCGTAACCATGTGTCCATTCCCACTATGAGTGATAACTTATGATAAGATTCGGTACTCTGTTATCTTTCCAAACTCAGTTCATGTGTAGCCATATTTACAGGACTTTCATAAGTGATATCTTATGAGAAGTTTCTTTTTCTGTGTGACTTATTTCACTTAGAATCATCGTACCTGAATCCACTCATTTGAATGCTACTGGCCTTATGACATTGATTTCTTGGCTGAGGAATATTCCATCGTACATAAGTACAACAATTTCTTGTACCATTTTTGTTTTTCCTGGGATATTTAAGGTGTACCCAAGTTGAGGTTCTTGTAAGCAGTGTAGCCCTTAATTTGGGGGTGGCTCTGTCTTGTTGATTTCCAGTTTTCCCAAGGTATATTCCCTAGACTGGAAGTGCCCTTGGCTCTGTAGCTCTGTTGTTTACTTGTTTTAGGGAACACAATGCACTCCTCCAGTGAGGCAGTAGGCAATTTACACCCCGCCCATCATCATAAGAAGGCTACCTGTTCTCCAGGGCCTGTCTTGCCTTTCTGGTTTTTACACATTTTGTGGATGTCCCTTTGGACCGGTGGGAAGTGATACTTCATTGTAGTGCAGATTTGCATTGCCCGCTTGCTTGCTTGGCCAAAAAGGGCCAATGCGTTTTCTCCTGAATATATTCAGGAGAAAACACATAGGCCCTTTTTGGCCAAGTGCATCATTGTCGAAGTGGTGCCCCTCTTCCTGTGCTTTACAGGTGATTCTTACTTAACTCTTGAAATCTGTTTCCTGCTATTCTGCCTAGCTTTCAAGTCGGCCTCGTTTCCTTCCCTCAACAGATATTTGGACGATAGTTGTCCTTTTTTACTCTGCCAGTTGGTGAATTCCTGTGCCCCTGAGCTCCATTTTTCAACTCGTTTTTTGTGAGCTGAACGGAAGTCCAAAATTTTGGTTCAGGACGTATACTGGTTCCCGGTGGTTGGCTGAGTCTTTGGTTAATTCTTCTTCCTGCCGGGAAATTAGAGTGACATGTGCCCGTCCAAATGCCTCACAGCTACTCTCTCATTGGTTCTCCCTCTTCCCTTCCATCCTCTGCCAAATTGGCAACCTGTGCGAACCAGGAGGTTAAAGGGGCTGTCTCTCCAAGTTGGGAGATTGTTAGTAAAGCAGTTGGAAAGTCAAACCGGAGCACCACGAGAGGGACTATTCGTTGAGTTTTAGAAACTTTTCATATTCACAGTGTGTCCATTCTCTCGGTTTCCCGTACCTGTTATAGCTGTAGTAATATTCCCTTCAACCTGGAGAGTTCGGACCCAGGGAATGGGGGCCATGCATTATTGCTTTAAAGGGTCTGCATTTGCTCACCCTATCTCACCAATCCTCTCAGTCCCAAGTGTCCAGCCTTATGCCACATCCAGCTGTCCTTGTAGATAGGGTCATTCCAGGTTTCATCAGACACCCTGAAGGAATTGTAAAGAATTTCCCTGTTTATTGTTTTGGTTTTGAAATTCCTTTTTATAGTGGGTTTGAGCTGATTCTCACTGCCATGTTTATGCCAGTCTAGACACACTAGATTCCCTTATGGAAACATATCAATACATAGGTTTTAAGATTCTTACTAGTCAGATATATTCCTCTGTGTGAAATATGGGTTTTTGAGTCCCTTTCACTGAGGAAGGTGTAGGTCTTGTCTATTCCATAGTTGGTTTTTGGAACGGTACCTGTGCTTATATCAAACTCTGGTTTTATGCATCACCCCACCTCTCCTTCCCCCTTAAGCAGGCATAAGAGTGTTTTCTAAATGTGAGACTCTGTTCTCTTTCCTAACTCAGTTCATGTGTAGCCATGTTTACAGGATCTTCATAAGTCATATCTTATGCTAAGTTTCTTTTCCTGTGTGACTTATTTCACTTAGAATCATCGTACTTGAACCACTCACTTTGCTGCTACTGGTCTTATGACATTGATTTCATGGCTGAGCGATATTCCATTGTACGTAAGTACCACAATTCTTTGAACCATTTTTATATTTCCTGGGATATTTAAGGTGTACCCAAGTTGAGGTTCTTGTAAGCAGTGCAGCCCTAAATTTGGGGGTGTCTCTGTCTTATTGATTTTCAGTTTTCCCAAGGTATATTCCCTAGACTGGAAGTGCCCTTGGCTCTGTAGCTCTGTTGTTTACTTGTTTTAGGGAACACAATGCACTCCTCCAGTGAGGCAGTTGGCAATTTACATCCCGCCCATCAGCAGAACAAGGCTCCCTGTTCTCCAGGGCCTGTCTTGCCTTTCTGGTTTTTACACATTTTGTGGATGTCCCTTTGGACCGGTGGGAAGTGATACTTCTTTGTAGTGCAGATTTGCATTGCCCGCTTGCTTGCTTGGCCAAAAAGGGCGTATGCGTTTTCTCCTGAATATATTCAGTAGAAAACGCATACGCCCTTTTTGGCGAAGTGAATCATTGTCTAAGTTGTGCCCAACTTCCTGTGCTTTACAGGCGATTCCTACGTACCTTTTGAAATCTGTTTCCTGCTATTCTGCCTAGCTTTCAAGTCGGCCTCGTTGCCTTCCCTCAACAGATTTTTGGACGATAGGTATCCTTTATTACTCCGCCAGTTTGTGAATTGCTGTGCCCCTGAGCTCCATTTTTCAACTCGTTTTTTGTGAGCTCAATGCAAGTCCAAAATTTTGGTTCAGGACCTATACTGGTTCCCGATGGGTGGCTGAGTCTTTGATTAATTCTTCTTCCTGCCGGGAAATTAAAGTGACATGTGCCCGTCCAAATGCCTAACAGCTACTCTCTCATTGGTTCTCCCTCTTCCCTTCCATCCTCTGCCAAATTGGCAACCTGTGCGAACCAGGAGATTAAAGGGGCTGTCTCTCCAAGTTGGGAGATTGATAGTAAAGCAGTTGGAAAGTCAAACCGGAGCACCATGAGAGGGACTATTCGTTGAGTTTTAGAAACCTTTCATATTCACAGTGTGTCCATTCACTTGGTTTCCCATACATGTTATAGCTGTAGTAATATTCACTTCATCCTGGAGAGTTCGGACCCAGGGAATGGGGGCCATGAATTATTGCTTTAAAGGGTCTGCATTTGCTCACCCTATCTCACCAATCCTCTCAGTCCCAAGTGTCCAGCCTTATGCCACATCCAGCTGTCATTGTAGATAGGGTCATTCCAGGTTTCATCAGACAACCTGAAGGAATTGTAAAGAATTTCCCTGTTTTTTTGTTTTGGTTTTGAAATTCCTTTTTATAGTGGGTTTGAGCTGATTCTCACTGCCATGTTTATGCCAGTCTAAACACACTTGTTTCCCTTACGGAGACATATCAATACATAGGTTTTAAGGTTCTTACTAGTCAGATATATTCCTCTGTGGGAAATATGGGTTTTTGAGTCCCTTTCACTGAGGAAGGTGTAGGTCTTGTCTATTCCATAGTTGGTTTTTGGAACGGTACCTGTGCTTATATCAAACTCTGGTTTTATGCATCACCCCACCTCTCCTTCCCCCTTAAGCAGGCATAAGAGTGTTTTCTAAATGTGAGACTCTGTTCTCTTTCCTAACTCAGTTCATGTGTAGCCATGTTTACAGGATCTTCATAAGTCATATCTTATGCTAAGTTTCTTTTTCTGTGTGACTTATTTCACTTAGAATCATCGTACCTGAACCACTCACTTTGCTGCTACTGGTCTTATGACATTGATTTCATGGCTGAGCGATATTCCATTGTACGTAAGTACCACAATTCTTTGAACCATTTTTATATTTCCTGGGATATTTAAGGTGTACCCAAGTTGAGGTTCTTGTAAGCAGTGCAGCCCTAAATTTGGGGGTGTCTCTGTCTTATTGATTTTCAGTTTTCCCAAGGTATATTCCCTAGACTGGAAGTGCCCTTGGCTCTGTAGCTCTGTTGTTTACTTGTTTTAGGGAACACAATGCACTCCTCCAGTGAGGCAGTTGGCAATTTACATCCCACCCATCAGCAGAACAAGGCTCCCTGTTCTCCTGGGCCTGTCTTGCCTTTCTGGTTTTTACACATTTTGTGGATGTCCCTTTGGACCGGTGGGAAGTGATACTTCTTTGTAGTGCAGATTTGCATTGCCCGCTTGCTTGCTTGGCCAAAAAGGGCGTATGCGTTTTCTCCTGAATATATTCAGTAGAAAACGCATACGCCCTTTTTGGCCAAGTGAATCATTGTCGAAGTTGTGCCCAACTTCCTGTGCTTTACAGGCGATTCCTACGTACCTTTTGAAATCTGTTTCCTGCTATTCTGCCTAACATTCAAGTCGGCCTCGTTGCCTTCCCTCAACAGATTTTTGGACGATAGGTATCCTTTATTACTCCGCCAGTTTGTGAATTGCTGTGCCCCTGAGCTCCATTTTTCAACTCGTTTTTTGTGAGCTGAATGCAAGTCCAAAATTTTGGTTCAGGACCTATACTGGTTCCCGATGGGTGGCTGAGTCTTTGATTAATTCTTCTTCCTGCCAGGAAATTAGAGTGACATGTGCCCGTCCAAATGCCTAACAGCTACTCTCTCATTGGTTCTCCCTCTTCCCTTCCATCCTCTGCCAAATTGGCAACCTGTGCGAACCAGGAGATTAAAGGGGCTGTCTCTCCAAGTTGGGAGATTGATAGTAAAGCAGTTGGAAAGTCAAACCGGAGCACCATGAGAGGGACTATTCGTTGAGTTTTAGAAACCTTTCGTATTCACAGTGTGTCCATTCACTTGGTTTCCCATACATGTTATAGCTGTAATAATATTCCCTTCATCCTGGAGAGTTCGGACCCAGGGAATGGGGGCCATGCATTATTGCTTTAAAGGGTCTGCATTTGCTCACCCTAACTCACCAATCCTCTCAGTCCCAAGTGTCCAGCCTTATGCCACATCCAGCTGTCCTTGTAGATAGGGTCATTCCAGGTTTCATCAGACACCCTGAAGGAATTGTAAAGAATTTCCCTGTTTTTTTGTTTTGGTTTTGAAATTCCTTTTTATAGTGGGTTTGAGCTGATTCTCACTGCCATGTTTATGCCAGTCTAAACACACTTGATTCCCTTACGGAGACATATCAATACATAGGTTTTAAGATTCTTACTAGTCAGATATATTCCTCTGTGGGAAATATGGGTTTTTGAGTCCCTTTCACTGAGGAAGGTGTAGGTCTTGTCTATTCCATAGTTGGTTTTTGGAACGGTACCTGTGCTTATATCAAACTCTGGTTTTATGCATCACCCCACCTCTCCTTCCCTCTTAAGCAGGCATAAGAGTGTTTTCTAAATGTGAGACTCTGTTCTCTTTGCTATCTCAGTTCATGTGTAGCCATGTTTACAGGATCTTCATAAGTCATATCTTATGCTAAGTTTCTTTTTCTGTGTGACTTATTTCACTTAGAATCATCGTACCTGAACCACTCACTTTGCTGCTACTGGTCTTATGACATTGATTTCATGGCTGAGGGATATTCCATTGTACGTAAGTACCACAATTCTTTGAACCATTTTTATATTTCCTGGGATATTTAAGGTGTACCCAAGTTGAGGTTCTTGTAAGCAGTGCAGCCCTAAATTTGGGGGTGTCTCTGTCTTATTGATTTGCAGTTTTCCCAAGGTATATTCCCTAGACTGGATGTGCCCTTGGCTCTGTAGCTCTGTTGTTTACTTGTTTTAGGGAACACAATGCACTCCTCCAGTGAGGCAGTTGGCAATTTACATCCCGCCCATCAGCAGAACAAGGCTCCCTGTTCTCCAGGGCCTGTCTTGCCTTTCTGGTTTTTACACATTTTGTGGATGTCCCTTTGGACCGGTGGGAAGTGATACTTCTTTGTAGTGCAGATTTGCATTGCCTGCTTGCTTGCTTGGCCAAAAAGGGCGTATGCGTTTTCTCCTGAATATATTCAGTAGAAAACGCATACGCCCTTTTTGGCTAAGTGAATCATTGTCGAAGTTGTGCCCCTCTTCCTGTGCTTTACAGGCGATTCCTACGTACCTTTTGAAATCTGTTTCCTGCTATTCTGCCTAGATTTTATGTCGGCCTCGTTGCCTTCCCTCAACAGATTTTTGGACGATAGTTGTCCTTTATTACTCTGCCAGTTTGTGAATTGCTGTGCCCATGAGCTCCATTTTTCAACTCGTTTTTTGTGAGCTGAACGCAAGTCCAAAATTTTGGTTCAGGACCTATACTCGTTCCCAGTGGGTGGCTGAGACTTTGGTTAATTCTTCTTCCTGCCAGGAAATTAGAGTGACATGTGCCCGTCCAAATGCCTAACAGCTACTCTCTCATTGGTTCTCCCTCTTCCCTTCCATTCCTCTGCCAAATTGGCAACCTGTACGAACCAGGAGGTTAAAGGGGCTGTCTCTACATGTTGGGAGATTGATAGTAAAGCAGTTGGAAAGTCAAACCGGAACAAAAGGAGAGGGCTTATTCGTTGAGTTTTAGAAACTTTTCGTATTCACAATGTGTCCATTCTCTAGGTTTCCCCTACATATTATAGCTGTAGTAATATTCCCTTCAACATGGAGAGTTGGGACCCATGGCATGGGTGCCTTGCATTATTGCTTTAAAGAGTCTGCATTTGCTCACCCAATCTCACCAATCCTCTCAGTCCCAAGTGTCCAGCCTTATGCCACATCCAGCTGTCATTGTAGATAGGGTCTTTCCATGTTTCCTCAGACACCCTGAAGGAATTGTAAAGAATTTCCCTGTTTTTTGGTTTTGCTTTTGAAATTCCTTTTTAGAGTGGGTTTGAGCTGATTCTCGCTGCCATGTTTATGCCACTCTAGACACACTTGATTCCCTTATGGAGACATATCAGTACATAGGTTTTAAGATTCTTACTAGTCACATATATTCCTCTGTGGGAAATATGGGGTTTTGAGTCTCTTTCACTGAGGAAGGTGTAGGTCTTGTCTATTCCAGAGTTGGTTTTTGGAACGGTCCCTGTGCTTATATCAAACTCTGGTTTTATGCATCACCCCACCTCTCCATCCCCTTTATGCAGGCATGAGAGTGTTTTCTAAATGTGAGACTCTGTTCTCTTTCCTAACTCAGTTCACGTGTAGCCATGTTTACAGGATCTTCATAAGTGATATCTTATGATAAGTTTCTTTTTCTGTGTGACTTATTTCACTTAGAATCATCGTACCTGAATCCACTCACTTTGCTGCTACTGGTCTTATGACATTGATTTCATGGCTGAGGGATATTCCATCGTACGTAAGTACCACAATGTTTTGAACCATTTTTATATTTCCTGGGATATTTAAGGTGTACCCAAGTTGAGGTTCTTGTAAGCAGTGCAGCCCTAAATTTGGGGGTGGCTCTGTCTTATTGATTTTCAGTTTTCCCAAGGTATATTCCCTAGACAGGAAGTGGCCTTTGCTCTGTAGCTCTGTTGTTTACTTGTTTTAGGGAACACAATGCACTCCTCCAGTGAGGCAGTTGGCAATTTACATCCCGCCCATCAGCATAACAAGGCTCCCTGTTCTCCAGGGCCTGTCTTGCCTTTCTGGTTTTTACACATTTTGTGGATGTCGCTTTTGACCGGTGGGAAGTGATACTTCTTTGTAGTGCAGATTTGCATTGCCCGCTTGCTTGCTTGTCCAAAAAGGGCGTATGTGTTTTCCCCTGAATATATTCAGGAGAAAACGCATACGCCCTTTTTGGCCAAGTGCATCATTGTCCAAGTTGTGCCCCTCTTCCTGTGCTTTACAAGCGATTCCAAGGTACCTCTTGAAATCTGTTTCCTGCTATTTTGCCTCGCTTTCAAGTCCGCCTCGTTGACTTCCCTCAACAGATTTTTGGACGATAGTTGTCCTTTATCACTCTGCCAGTTTGTGAATTGCTGTGCCCCTGAGCTCCATTTCTCAACTCGTTTTTTGTGAGCTGAACGCAAGTCCAAAATTTTGGATCATGTCCTATACTGGTTCCCGGTGGGTGGCTGAGACTTTGGTTAATACTTCTTCCGGCCGGGTAATTAGAGTGACATGTGCCCGTCCAAATGCCTAACAGCTACTCTCTCATGGGTTCTCCCTCGTCCCTTCCATCCACTGCCAAATTGGGAACCTGTGCAAACCAGGAGGTTAAAGGGCCTGTCTCTCCAAGTTGGGAGATTGATAGTAAGGCAGTTGGAAAGTCAAACTGGAGCACCAGGAGAGGGACTATTCGTTGAGTTTTAGAAACTTTTCGTATTCACAGTGTGTACATTCTCTAGGTTTCCTGTACATGTTATAGCTGTAGTAATATTCCCTTCAACCAGGAGAGTTGGGACCCATGGAATGGGGGCCATGCATTATTGCTTGAAAGGGTCTGCATTTGCTCACCCAATCTCACCTATCCTCTCAGTCCCAAGTGTCCAGCCTTATGCCACATCCAGCTGTCATTGTAGATAGGGTCTTTCCAGGTTTCCTCAGACACCCTGAAGGAATTGTAAAGAATTTCCCTGTTTTTTGGTTTTGCTTTTGAAATTCCTTTTTAGAGTGGGTTTGAGCTGATTCTCGCTGCCATGTTTATGCCACTCTAGACACACTTGATTCCCTTATGGAGACATATCAATACATAGGTTTTAAGATTCTTACTAGTCAGATATATTCCTCTGTGGGAAATATGGGGTTTTGAGTCTCTTTCACTGAGGAAGGTGTAGGTCTTGTCTATTCCAAAGTTGGTTTTTGAAACGGTCCCTGTGCTTATATCAAACTCTGGTTTTATGCATCACCCCACCTCTCCTTCCCCTTTATGCAGGCATAAGAGTGTTTTCTAAATGTGAGACTCTGTTCTCTTTCCTAACTCAGTTTACGTGTAGCCATGTTTACAGGATCTTCATAAGTGATATCTTATGATAAGTTTCTTTTTCTGTGTGACTTATTTCACTTAGAATCATCGTACCTGAATCCACTCACTTTGCTGCTACCGGTCTTATGACATTGATTTCATGGCTGAGGGATATTCCTTTGTACGTAAGTACCAAAATGTTTTGAACCATTTTTATATTTCCTGGGATATTTAAGGTGTACCCAAGTTGAGGTTCTTGTAGTCAGTGCAGCCCTAAATTTGGAGGTGGCTCTTTCTTATTGATTTTCAGTTTTCCCAAGGTATATTCCCTAGACTGGAAGTGGCCTTGGCTCTGTAGCTCTCTTGTTTACTTGTTTTAGTGAACACAATGCACTCCTCCAGTGAGGCAGTTGGCAATTTACATCCCGCCCATCAGCATAACAAGGCTACCTGTTCTCCAGGGCCTGCCTTGTCTTTCTGGTTTTTACACATTTTGTGGATATCCCTTTGGACCGGTGGGAAGTGATACTTCTTTGTAGTACAGATTTGCTTTGCCCGCTTGCTTGCTTGGCCAAGAAGGGAGTATGTGTTTTCTCCTGAATATATTCAGGAGAAAACGCATACCCCCTTTTTGGCCCAGTGCATCATTGTCAAAGTTGTGCCCCTCTTCCTGTGTTTACAGGCGATTCCTACATACCTCTTGAAATCTGTTTCATGCTATTCTGCCTCGCTTTCAAGTCGGCCTCGTTGCCTTCCCTCAACAGATTTCTGGTCGATAGTTGTCCTTTATTACTCTGCCATTTTGTAAATTGCTGTGCCCCTGAGCTCCATTTTTCAACTCTTTTTTTGTGAGTTGAACGCAAGTCCAAAATTTTGGTTCAGGATGTATACTGGTTCCCGGTGTGTGGCTGAGAATTTGGTTAATTCTTTTTCCTACCGGGAAATTAGCGTGACATGTGCCTGTCCAAATGCCTAACAGCTACTCTATCATTGGTTCTCCCTCTTCCCTTCCATCCTCTGCCAAATTGGCAACCTGTGCGAACCAGGAGGTTAAAGGGTCTGTCTCTCGATGTTGGGAGATTGATAGTAAGCAGTTGGAAATCAAGCCAGATCACAAAGAGAGGGACTATTGGTTGAGTTTTAGAAACCATTCGTATTCACAGTGTGTCCATTCTCTAGGTTTCCCGTACATGTTATAGCTGTAGTAATATTTCCTTCAACCTGGAGAGTTGGGACCCATGGAATGGGGGCCATGCATTATTGCTTTAAAGGGTCTGAATTGGCTCACCCAATCTCACCAATCGTCTCACTCCCAAGTGTCCAGCCTTATGCCACATCCAGCTGTCATTGTAGATAGGGTCATTCCAGGTTTCATCAGAGACCCTGAAGGAATTGTAAAGAATTTCCCTGTTTTATTGTTTTGTTTTTGAATTTCTTTTTAAAATGGGTTTGAGCTGATTCTCACTGCCATGTTTATGCCAGTCTAGAAACACTTGATTCCCTTACGGAGACATATCAATACATAGGTTTTAAGATTCTTACTAGTCAGATATATTCCTCTTCGAGAAATATGGGGTTTTGAATCCCTTTCACTGAGGAAGGTGTAGGCCTTGTCTATTCCTTAGTTGGTTTTTGGAACGGTACCTGTGCTTATATCAAACTCTGGTTTTATGCATCACCCCACCTCTCCTTCCCCCTTAAGCAGGCATAAGAGGCTTTTCTAAATGAGAGACTCTGTTCTCTTTGCTAACTCAGTTCATGTGTAGCCATGTTTACAGGATCTTCATACGTGATATCTTATGATAAGTTTCTTTTTCTGTGTGACTTATTTCACTTAGAATCATCGTAACTGAATCCACTCACTTTGCTGCTACTGGTCTTATGACATTGATTTCTTGGCTGAGGGATATTCCATCGTACATAAGTAACACAATTTTTTGAACCATTTTTATATTTTCTAGGATATTTATGGTATACCCAAGTTGAGGTTCTTGTAAGCAGTGCAGCCCTAAATTTGTGGGTGGCTCTGTCTTATTGATTTTCAGTTTTCCCAAGGTATATTCCCTAGACTGGAAGTGCCCTTGGCTCTGTAGCTCTGTTGTTTGGTTGTTTTAGGGAACACAATGCACTCTACCAGTGAGGTAGTTGGCAATTTACATCCCGCCCATCATCATAAAAAGGCTCCCGGTTCTCCAGGGCCTGTCTTGCCTTTCTGGTTTTTACCCAGTTTGTGGATGTCCCTTTTGACCGGTGGGAAGTGATACTTCTTTGTAGTGCAGTTTTGCATTGCCCGCTTGCTGGCTTGGCTAAAAAGGGCATATGCCTTTTCTCATGAATATATTCACGAGACAACGCATACGCCCTGTTTGTCCAAGTGCATCATTGTCGAAGTTGTGTCCCTCTTCCTGTGCTTTAAATGCAATTCCAACGTACCTCTTGAAATCTGTTTCCTGCTATTCTGCCTCGCTTTCAAATCCGCCTCGTTGCCTTCCATTAAACAGATATTTGGACGATAGTTGTCCTGTATTTCTCTGCCAGTTTGTGACTTGCCGTGCACCTGAGCTCCATTTATCAACTCGTTTTTTTGTGAGATGACCGCAAGTCCAAAATATTGGTTCAAGAACTATACTGGTTCAATGCGGGTTGCTGAGACTTTGGTTAATTCTTCCTGCCGGGCAATTAGAGTGACATGTGACAATCCAAATGCCTAACAACTATTCTCTCATTGGTTCTCCCTCTTCCCTTTAATCCTCTGCCAAATAGGCAACTTGTGTGAACCAGGAGGTTAAATGGGCTGTCTCTCCAAGATGGGAGATTGATAGTAAAGCAGTTGGAAAATCAAACCGGAGCACCAAGAGAGGGACTATGAGTTGAGTTTTAGAAACTTTTCGGAGTCACAGTGTGTCCATTCACTAGGTTTCCCGTACATGTAATAGCTGTAGTAATATTCCCTTCAACCTGGAGAGTTGTGACCCATGGAATGGGTGCCACGCCTTATTGCTTTAAAGGGTCTGAATTTGCTCACCCAATCCCACCAATCCTCTCAGTCCCAAGTGTCCAGCCTTATGCCACATACAGCTGTCGTTGTAGATAGGGTCATTCCAGGTTTCATCAGAGACCCTGAAGGAATTGTAAAGAATTTCCCTGGTTTTTTGTTTTATTTTTGAATTTCCTTTTTATAGTGGGTTTGAGCTGATTCTCGCTGCCATGTTTATGCCAGTCTAGACACACTTGATTCACTTACGGAGACATATCAATACATAGATTTTATGTTTCATACCAGTCAGATCTATACCTCTGCGGAAAATATGGGGATTTGAGTCCCTTTCACTGAGGAAGGTGTATGTCTTGTCTATTCCATAGTTGGTTTTTGGAACGGTACCTGTGCTTATATCAAACTCTGGTTTTATGCATCACCCCACCTCTCCTTCCCCCTTAAGCAGGCATAAGAGTGTTTTCTAAATGTGAGACTCTGTTCTCTTTCCTAACTCAGTTCATGTGTAGCCATGTTTACAGGATCTTCATAAGTGATATATTAAGATAAGTTTCTTTTTCTGTGTGACTTATTTCACTTAGAATCATCGTAACTGAACCACTCACTTTGCTGCTACTGGTCTTATGACATTGATTTCATGGCTGAGGGATATACCATCGTACGTAAGTACCACAATTTTTTGAACCATTTTTATATTTCCTAGGATATTTAAGGTGTACCCAAGTTGAGGTTCTTGTAAGCAGTGCAGCCCTCAATTTGGGGGTGGCTCTGTCTTATTGATTTTCAGTTTTCCCAAGGTATATTCCCTAGACTGGAAGTGCCCTTGGCTCTGTAGCTCTGTTGTTTACTTGTTTTAGGGAACACAATGCACTCCTCCAGTGAGGCAGTTGGCAATTTACATCCCGCCCTTCATCATAACAAGGCTCCTTGTTCTGCAGGGCCTGTCTTGCCTTTCTGGTTTTTACACATTTTGTGGATATCCCTTTGGACCCGTGGGAAGTGATACTTCTTTGTAGTGCAGATTTGCATTGCCCGCTTGCTTGCTTGGCCAAAAAGGGCATATGCGTTTTCTCCTGAATATATTCACGAGAAAAAGCATACACCCTGTTTGGCCAAGTGCATCTTTCTCGAAGTTGTGCCCCTCTTTCTGTGCTTTACAGGCGATTCCTAAGTACCACCTGAAATTTGTTTCCTGCTATTCTGCCTAGCTTTCAAGTCGGCCTCCTTGCCTTCCCTCAACAGAGTTTTGGACGATAGTTGTCCTTTATTACTCTCCCAGTTTGTGAATTGCTGTGCCCCTGAGCTCAATTTTTCAACTCTTTTTTTTGTGAGCTGAACGCAAGTCCAAAATTTTGGTTCAGGACGTATACTGGTTCCCGGTGGGTGGCTGAGACTGGTTCATTCTTCTTCCTGCCGGGAAATTAGAGTGACATGTGCCCGTCCAAATGCCTAACATCTACTCTCTCATTGGTTCTCCCTCTTCCCTTCCATCCTCTGCCAAATTGGCAACCTGTGCGAACCAGGAGGTTAAAAGGGAAGTCTCTCCAAGTTCGGAGATTGATCGTAAAGCTGTTGGAAAGTGAAACCGGAGCACCAGGAGAGGGATTATTCGTTGAGTTTTAGAAACCTTTCATATTCACAGTGTGTCCATTCTCTAGGTTTCCCTTACATGTTATAGCTCTGGTAATATTCCCTTCAACCTGGATAGTTGGGACCCATGGAATGGGGGCCATGCATTATTGCTTGAAAGGGTCTGCATTTGCTCACCCATTCTCACCAATCCTCTCAGTCCCAAGTGTCCAGCCTTATGCCACATCCAGCTGTCATTGTAGATATTGTCATTCCAGGTTTCATGAGAGACCCTGAAGAAATTGTAAAGAATTTCCCTGTTTTTTTGTTTTGTTTTTGAAATTCCTTTTTATAGTGGGTTTGAGCTGATTCTCGCTGCCATGTTTATGCCAGTCTAGACACACTTGATTCCTTTATGGAGACATATCAATACATAGGTTTTAAGATTCTTAATAGTCAGATCTGTTCCTCTGCGGGAAATATGGGGTTTTGAGTCCCTTTCACTGAGGAAGGTGTAGGTCTTGTCTATTCCATAGTTGGTTTTTGGAACGGTACCTGTGCTTATATCAAACTCTGGTTTTCTGCATCACCCCACCTCTCCTTCCCCCTTAAGCATGCATAAGAGTATTTTCTAAATGTGAGACTCTGTTCTCTTTCCTAACTCAGTTCATGTGTAGCCATGTTTAAAGGATCTTCATAATGATATCTTATGATAAGTTTCTTTTTCTGTGTGACTTATTTCACTTAGAATCATAGTACCTGAATCCACTCACTTTGCTGCTACTGGGCATATGACATTGATTTCATGGCTGAGGGATATTCCATCGTACGTAAGTACCACATTTTTTTGAACCATTTTTATATTTCCTGGGATATTTAAGGTGTACCCAAGTTGAGGTTCTTGTAAGCAGTGCAGCCCTAAATTTGGGGGTGGCTCTGTCTTATTGATTTTCAGTTTTCCCAAGGTATATTCCCTAGACTGGAAGTGGCCTTGGCTCTGTAGCTCTGTTGTTTACTTGTATTAGCGAACACAATGCACTCCTCCAGTGAGGCAGTAGGCAATTTAAATCTCGCCCATCAGCAGAACAAGGCTCCCTGTTCTCCAGGGCCTGTCTTGCCTTTCTGGTTTTTACACATTTTGTGGATGTCCCTTTGGACCGGTGGGAAGTGATACTTCTTTGTAGTGCAGATTTGCATTGCCCACTTGCTTGCTTGGCCAAAAAGGGCGTATGCATTTTCTCCTGAATATATTCAGGAGAAAACGCATACGCCCTTTTTGGCCAAGTGAATCATTGTCGAAGTTGTGCCCCTCTTCCTGTGATTTACAGGCGATTCCTACGTACCTCTTGAAATCTGTTTCCTGCTATTCTGCCTCGCTTTCATGTCGGCCTCGTTGCCTTCCCTCAACAGATTTTTGGACGATAGTTGTCCTTTATTACTCTGCCAGTTTGTGAATTGCTGTGCCCCTGAGCTCCATTTTTCAACTCGTTTTTTTGTGAGCTGAATGCAAGTCCAAAATTTTGCTTCAGGACCTATACTGGTTCCCGATGGGTGGCCGAGTCTTTGGTTAATTCTTCTTCCTGCCAGGAAATTAGAGTGACATGTGCCCGTCCAAATGCCTAAGAGCTACTCTCTCATTGGTTCTCCCTCTTCCCTTCCATCCTCTGCCAAATTGGCAATCTCTGCGAACCAAGAGGTTAAAGGGGCTGTCTCTCCATGTTGGGAGATTGATAGTAAAGCAGTTAGAAATCAAGCCGGATCAAAATGAGAGGGACTATTGGTTGAGTTATAGAAAAGTTTCTTATTCACAGTGTGTCCATTCTGTAGGTTTCCCGTACATGTTTTACCTGTAGTAATATTCCCTTTAACCTGGAGAGTTGGGACCCATGGAATGGGGGCCATGCATTATTGCTTTAAAGGGTATGCAATTTCTCACCAAATCTCACCAATCCTCTAAGTCCCAAGTGTCCAGCCTTATGCCTCACCCAGCTGTCATTGTAGATATGTTCATTCCAGGTTTCATCAGAGACCCTGAAGGAATTGTAAAGAATTTCACTGTTTTTTTGTTTTGTTTTTGAAATTCCTTTTTATAGTGGGTTTGAGCTGATTCTCGCTGCCATGTTTATGCCAGTCTAAACACACTTGATTCCCTTACGGAGACATATCAATACATAGGTTGTAAGATTCTTACTAGTCAGATCTATTCCTCTGCGGGAAATAAGGGGTTTTGAGTCCCTTTCCCTGAGGAAGGTGTAGGCCTTGTCTATTCCTTAGTTGCTTTTTGGAACGGTACCTGTGCTTATATCAAACTCTGGTTTTCTGCATCACCCACCTCTCCTTCCCCCTTAAGCGGGCATAAGAGGGTTTTCTAAATGTGAGACTCTGTTCTCTTTCCTAACTCAGTTCATGTGTAGCCATGTTTACAGGATCTTCATAAGTGATATCTTATGATAAGTTTCTTTTTCTGTGTGACTTATTTCACTTAGAATCATCGTACCTGAATCCACTCACTTTGCTGCTACTGGTCTTATGACATTGGTTTCATGGCTGAGGGATACTCCATCGTACATAAGTAACACAATTTTTTTTACCATTTTTATATTTCCTGGGATATTTATGGTGTACCCATGTTGAGGTTCTTGTATGCAGTGGAGCCCTAAATTTGGGGGTGGCTCTGTCTTATTGATTTTAAGTTTTCCCATGGTATATTCCCTAGACTGGAAGTTCCCTTGGTTCTGTAGCTCTGTTGTTTACTTGTTTTAGGGAACACAATGAACTCTTCCAGAGAGGCAGTTGGCTATTTACGTCCCGCCCATCAACATAAAAAGGCTCCCTGTTCTCCAGCGCCTGTCTTGCCTTTCTGGTTTTTACACATTTTGCGGGTGTCCCTTTGGACACGTGGGAAGTGATACTTCTTTGTAGTGCAGATTTTCATTACCTGCTTGCTTGGTTGTCCAAAAAGGGCATATGCGTTTTCTCCTGATTATATTCAGGTGAAAACCCATACACACTTCTTGGCCAAGTGCATCATTGTCGACATTGAGCCCGTCTTCCTTTGCTTTCAAGGCGATTCCAACATACCTCTTGAAATCTGTTTCCTGCTATTCGGCCTCACTTTCAAGTCTGCCTCTTAGCCTTCCCTCAAGAGATTTTTGGACGATATTTGTCCTTTATTACTCTGCCAGTTTGTGAATTGCTGTGCCCCTGAGCTCCATTTTCCAACTCATATTTTGTGAGCTGAATGCAAGTCCAAATTTTGGTTCAGGACCTATACTGGTGTCCAGTGTGTGGCTGAGACTTTGGTTAATTCTTCTTCCGGCCAGGAAATTAGAGTGATATTTGCCCGTCCAAATGCCTAACAGCTACTCTCTCATTGGTTCTCCCTCTTCCTTTCCATCCTCCTCCAAATTGGCAACCTGTGAGAACCAGGAGGTTAAAGGGACTGTCTCTCCAAGTTGGGAGATTGATAGTAAAGCAGTTGGAAAGTCAAACCAGAGCCCCAGGAGAGGGACTATTAGTTGAGTATTAGAAACCTTTCGTATTCACCGTGTGTCCATGCTCCAGGTTTCCCCTACATGTTATAGCTGTAGTAATATTCCCTTCAACCTGGAGAGTTGGAACCCAAGGAATGGGGGCCATGCATTATTGCTTTAAAGGGTCTGCCTTTGCTCAAACAATCTCACAATTCCTCTCAGTCCCAAGTGTCCATCCTTATGCCACATCCAGCTGTCATTGTAGATAGGGTCATTCCAGGTTTCATCACAGACCCTGAAGGAATTGTAAGGAATTTCCCTGTATTTTTGTTTTGTTTTTGAAATTCCTTTTTATAGTGGGTTTGTGCTGATTCTCACTGCCATGTTTATGCCAGTCTAGACACACTTGATTTCCTTACAGAGACATATCAATACATAGGTTTTAAGATTCTTACTAGTAAGATATATTACTCTGCGGTGGATATGGGTTGTTGAGTCCCTTTCACTGAGGAAGGTGTAGGTCTTGTCTATTCCGTATTTGGTTTTTGGAATGGTACCTATAGTAATATCAAACTCTGGTTTTTTGCATCACTCCACCTCTCCTTCCCCTTTAAGAAGGCATAAGGGTGTTTTCTAAATGTGAGACTCTCTTCTCTTTCCTAACTCAGTTCATGTGTAGCCATGTTTACAGGATCTTCATAAGTGATATCTTATGATAAGTTTCTTTTTCTGCGTGACTTATTTCACTTAGAATTGTCGTACCTGAATCCACTCACTTTGCTGCTACTGGACTTATGACATTGATTTCATGGCTGAGGGATATTCCATCATACCTAAGTACCACAATTTCTTGTACCATATTTGTCTTTCCTTTGATATTTAAGATGTACCCAAGTTGCGGTTTTTGTAAGCAGTGCGGCCCTGAATTTTGGTGTGGATCTGTCTTATTGATTTTCAGTTTACCCAAGGTATATTCCCTAGACTGGAAGTGCCTTTGGCTCTGTAGCTCTGTTGTTTACTTGTTTTAGGGAACACAATGCACTCCTCCAGAGAGGCCATTGGCAATTTACATCCCGCCCATCAGCATAACAATGCTCCCTATTCTCCAGGACCTGTGTTGCCTTTTTGGTTTTTACAAATTTTGCTGATGTCCCTTTTGACCCGTGGGAAGTGACACTTCTTTGTAGTGCAGATTTGCCTTGCCCAATTGCTTGCTTGTCCAAAAAGGGCATATGTATTTTTTCCTGAATGTATTCACGGGAAAACCCATATGCCCTTTATGGCCATTTCCATAATTTTCGAAGTTGTGATGCTTTTCCTGTGTTTAAAGGCGATTCCAATGTACCTTTTGAAATCTGTTTCATACCATTCTGCCTCATTTTCACTTCTGCCTCGTGGCTTTCCCTCAACAGATTTTTGGAAGAGAGTAGTCCTTTATAACAACACAGTTTCGTGAATTGCTGTGGCCCTGAGCTCCATTTTTTAACTCGCGTTTTTGTGAGTTGACCGCAAATCCACAGTTTTGCTTCTGGACCTATACTGGTTCTTGGGGGGCAGGCTGAGACTTTGGTTAATTCCTCTTCTGGACGGGAAATTAGAGTGACTTGTGGCCGTCCAAATGCCTACAGCTACTCTCTCATTGTTTCTCTCTCTTCCCTTATATCTTCTACACAATTTGCCAACTGTGCGAACCAGGAGGTTATAGGGGCTGAGTTTCCAATTTGGGAGATGGATAGTAAAGCAGTTGGAATGTCAAACTGGAACACAATGAGAGAGAAAAGTAGTAGAGTTTTAGAATTCTTTCACCATCAGATGGTTTCCGTTCTCTAGGTTCCCATACATGTTATAACAGTAATGATATTCCCTACTATCTGGAGAGTTGGGAACCATGGAATGGGTGGCAGGCATTATTGTTTTAAAGGGTCTGCATTTGCTCACCCAATCTCACCAATCCTCTCAGTCCCAAGTGACCAGCCTTATGCCACATACACCTGTCATTGTAGATAGGGTCATTCTAGGTTTCATCAGAACCCCTGAAGGTATTGTGCAAGAATTTTACTGTTTTTATCTTTTGTTTTGAAATTCATTTTTATAGTGGGTTTGAGCTGATTCTCACTGCCATGTTTATGTCGTTCTAGACACACTTGGTTCCCTTACGGAGACATATCAATACATAGGTTTTAAAATTCTTACTAGTCAGATATATTTCTCTGCGGGGAATAGGGATGTTGAGTTCCGTTCACTGAGGAAGGAGTAGGGCTTGTCTCTTCTGTTTTTGCTTTATGGAACGGTACCTGTGCTAATATCAAACTTTTGTTTTGTGCATCTCCCCACCTCTCTTTCTCCTTAAGCAAGCGTTTGAGTGTTTTCTAAATCTGAGACTCTGTTCCCTTCCCTAATTCAGTTCATATGTAGCCATGTTTACATTCCCTTGATAAGTGATATCTTATGTCAGAATGCAACATGGCCCTTGACATAATAATGCTCCATGACCCCTATCATCACAATGCTCCATGCCCTGGTTATCACAATGTTCCATGTCCCTTGTCATCACAATTCTCAACGTCATTGTCATCACAATGCTACATGACATTTCTCATCAAAATGTTACATGCTCTTGTCATCACAATTCTCCATGCAATTGACATTGCAATGCTCCATGCACTTGTCATCACAATGCTCCATGCACTTGTCATCACAATGCTCCATGCCCTTGTCATAATAATGCTCCATGACCCCTGTCATCACAATGCTCCCTGACACCTGTCATCACAATGCTTCATGCCCCTTGTCATTACAGTGCTCCATGATGCTCGACATCACATTTAGCCAAGATATTCTCATCACAATGCTCCACGGTTTTGCCATCACCATGCTCCATGCCTTGTCATCTCAAATCTCAATGTCCCTTGTCCTCACAATTCTACACGTCCTTGTCATTACAATGCTCCATGTCACTTCACATCACAATGTTATATGCACTTGTCATCACAATACTCCATGCACTTGTCATCGCAATGCTCCATGACCCCTGTCATAGGAAGCTCCATGCGTTTTTCATCGCAATGTTTCACGACCTGGACATTAAAATGATCAATGTCCCTTGATATGACAATGCTCCATGCCCTTGTCATCACAATGCTCCTTTACTTTGTCACAACAATCCGCCATGGCACTTGGCATCACAATGCTCCATGATATTGTCATCAAACTGAAACATGACATATTTAATTACAATGCTCCCTGAAAACTTTCTTCACAATAATCCATGAACTTGTCATCACAGTGCTCCATGCCCTTGTCATCACAATGTGCCATGCCCACTCTTATCCAAAAAATCCATGAAACTTGTCAGACCAATGGTCCATGCCACTTTTCATCACAAGGCTCCATGAACGCTGTCATCACAATGCAACTTGCCCATCATCGTAATGCTTCGTGCTATTGTCATCACAATGAAATCAAAATGCTCCATGACCTCTGTCATCACAATGCCCCAAAACCTTGTGATCACAATGTTCCATAACACTAGTCATCACAATGCCCCATGACGCTGGTCAGCACAATTATCCATGGACTTCTCATCACAATGCACCATGACTTTTGTCATCACAATGTTCAATACACTTGTCATCACAATGCTCTCTGACTATTGACCTCAGTATGCACCTTGAACTCTTTCATGAGAAGGCTCCATGCCTTTTTCATCACAATGATCCATGCCAGTTTCATCTCAATGCTCCAAGACCCCTGTGATCACAATGCTCCTTGCACTTGTCATCGCAAAGCTCCATGACGCATGTCATCAGAATGCGCCATGGCCTTCTCATCATAATGCTCCATGCCCTTGTCATCACAATGCTCCAAGACCCCTGTAATCACAATGTTCCCTGCGCATTTTCATCAGAATGCTCCATGAGACTTGTCATCACAGGGATCCATGGCCTTCACATCACAGTGCTCCACGGCCTTGCCATCACAGCGCTCCATTCCCTTGTCAGGACAATGCTCCATGACCCCTGTCATCACAACACTCCATGAATATTTTCAGCCCAATGCTCCATGTCCCTTGTCATCACAATGATGCATGCCCTTGTCATCCCAATGCTCCATGACACCTGTATTCACAATGCTCCGTGACGCTTGTCATCACAATGCTCCATGATACCTGTCATCAAAATTCTCCATGCCTTTGTCAGCAAAATGCTACATGACCTTGTCATTACGATGCTCTATGCGCTTGTCATCACAATACTCCATTACCAATGCCATCACAATCCTCCATGAAACTTGGGATCACATTGCTTCATGCCCTTGTCATTACAATGCTCCATGCTCGTTGAAATCAAAATGATCCATGACCTCTGTCATCACAATGCTCCAAACACTTGTGATCACAATGTTCCATAACTCTTGTCATCACAACGCTCCATGATGCCTGTCATCACAATAATCCATGCACTTTTCATCACAATGCTCCATGACCTTTGTCATCACAGTTCTCAATACAGTTGTCATCACAATGCTCCCTGACACTTGTCTTCAGAATGCTCCTTGAACCCTGTCACGAAGAGGCTCCATGCCTTTTCATCACAATGCCCCATGCCGTTTTGATCCCAATGCTCCATGCCATTGTCATCAAAATACTCCACAAGATTGTCATCAGAATGCTGCATGACCCTTGTCATCACAATTCTCCAAGCACTTGTCAGCACAATGTTCCCTGACCCTTGTCATCACAATGCTCCAAGGCATTGTCATCACAATGCTCTATTACCTTTGTCATCAGAATCCTCCATGACACTTGGCAGAACAATGCTCCATGCCATTGTCATCACAATGGGCCATTACATATGTCATCACAATGCTCCCTGACACCTGTCTTCACAATACTGCATGACCTGGTCATTAAAATGCTCCATTCCCTTGTCATCACAATGCGCCATTCGAACTGTCATCACAATAATCTATGAAACATATTAAACCAATGATCCATGCCCTTGTCATCACAATGATCCATGCCCTTGTTATCACAATGCTCCTTTAACCCTGTCATCACAATGCTCCGTGACTCCAGTCATCACAATGCTTCATGACCTTTGTCATCACAATGTTCCATGCCCCCATCATCAACAGTCTCTGTGACATTTTTAACCACGATGCTCCATGAACTTTTCATCACAATGCTCTTTGACCCTTTTCATCAAAATGCTCTATGCCTTTCTCACACAATGCTCAATTACACTTGTCATCACAATAATCCATGCGCTTCTCAGCACAATGAGCCATGACACGTCATCACAATGCGTCATGCGCTTGTCATCACAGTGATCCACAATCTTGTCATCACAATGCTCCATAAAACTTGTCATCACAATGCTCCATGCACTTCTTATCAAAATGCTCTCTCACCACTGATATCACAATGTTACATCACTATTTGTCACAATACACCCTCACCCCTGTCATCACAATGTTCCATGACTCCTGTCATCACAATGTTCCCTGCCCTTCTCATCACAATGCACAACGCCCTTGCCATCAAAATGCTCCATGACCTTTGTCATCACAAAGATCCATGACCCTTGGCATCACAATGCTCCATGTCATTGTCATCACAATGCTCCATGAACGATCTCATCACATTGCTCCTTGCCCTTGTCTTCACAAAGCTCCATGACACATGTCATCAGAATGCTCCATGGCCTTCTCATCACAATGCTCCATGCCCTTGCCATCACAATGCTCCATTACCCCAGTCATAACCATGCTCCATGACCCCTGCAATCACGATGTTCCATGGCCTTGTCAACAAAAAGCTCCATGACCCCGCTCATCACAATGGTCCAAGAACACTGTAATCACAATGCTCTATGCCCCTTTTCATCTCAATTATCCATGAACACAGTCATCACAATGCACCATGCCCATTATCATAATGCTTCATGCTATTGTCATCACAATGAAATCAAAATGCTCCATGACCTCTGTCATAACAATGCTCCAAACCCTTGTGATCACAATATTCCATATCACTTGTCATCACAATGCCCCATGACGCTCGTCATCACAGTTATCCATGGTCTTCTCATCACAATGCTCCATGACCTTTGTCATCATAATGCTCAATACACTTGTCATCAACATGCTCCCTGACAATTGTTGTCTGTATGCTCCTTGAAACCTGTCCTGACAAGGCTCCATGCCTTTTTCATCACAATGATCCATGCCCTTTTCATCACAATGCTCCAAGACCAATGTAATCACAATGCTCATGCCCTTGTCATCACAAATCTCAAAGACGCATGCCATCAGAATGCTCCTTGGACTTCTCCTCACAATGCTCCATGCCCTTGTCATCACAATGTTCCACGACCCCTGTAATCACAATGCTCCATTCCCCTTTTCATCTGTGTGCTCCATGAGACTTGTCATCACAAGGCTCCATGCTTTTGTCATCACAATGCTCCAGGACCTTGTCATCAAAATGCTTCACGACCTTGTCATCAAAATTTTCAATGGCCCTTGTCATCATAATGCTCCAATCCCTAATCATCACAATGCTCCATTATATTTGTCATCACAATCCTCCATTACATTTGGTATCACAATGCTCCATGCCATTGTCTTCGCAATGGACAATGACATATTTCATCAGAATGCTCCCTGACACCTGTCTTCACAATACTCCATGACCTTATTATCACAATGCTCCATGCCCTTGTCATTACAATGCACCATTCCCACTCTCATCACAATAATCTATGAAACTTGTCAGACCAATGCTCCATGCCACTCTCATCACAATGTTCCATGCCCTTGTCGTCACAATGCTCCGTGACACTGTCATCACAATGCTACATCCCCTTATCATCACAATGTTCCATGACACCTGCCATCACAATGTTCCCTAAGTCCTGTCATCAAAATGCTCAATGACCCTTTCCATCCCAAAGCTCCAAGACCCCTGACATCACAATGTTCTATAACCCCTGCCATCAAAATGTTCCATTACACTTTTTATCAAATCGCTGCATGACCTGGTCATCAAAATGCTCCCTGCCATTCTCATCAAAATGCTCCATGACTTGTCATCACAAAGCTCCAAGACCCTTGGCATCACAATGCTCCATGTCATTGTCATCACAATGCTCAATGAACACTCTCATCACATTGCTCCATGCCCTTGTCATCACAAAGATCCATGACACTTGTCATCACAATGCTCGATGCCCTTCTCATCACAATGCTCCATGCCCTTGTCATTACAGTCCTGCATGACCCATGTATCACAGTGTTCCGTGCCCTTGTCATCACAATGCTCCATGCCCACTCTCATCACAATAATCCATGAAACATTTCAGACCAAATTTACATACCCTTCTCATCACAATGCTCCATTACCCCGTCATAACAATGCACCATGACACCTGCCATCACAATGATCCACGGCCTAGTCATCACAAGATTCCATGATAATTCTCATCACAATGCTCAAGACACCTAATATCACAGTGCTCCATGCCCTGATCATCACAATGCTCCATGATGCATGTCATCAGAATGTTCCATGGCCTTCTCATCACAATGCTCCATGCACTTGTCATCACAATGCTCCAAGACCCTTGTAATCACAATGCTCCATGCCCCAATTCATCTCAATGCTCCATGAAATCTGTCATCACAATGCTCCAAGACCATTGTAATCATAATGCTGCATGCCCCTTTTCATCTCAATGCTCCATGAACCGTGTCATCACAATGCACCATGCCCATCATCATAATGCTTCAGGCTATTGTCATCACAATGAAATCAATATTCTGCATGACCTCTGTCATCATAATGCTCCAAACCCTTGTGATCACAATGTTGCATAACACGTATCATCAAAACACCCCATGACGCTCATCATCACAATTATCCATGGTCTTCTCATCACAATGCTCCATGATCTTTGTCATCACAATGCTCAATACACTTGTCATCACAATGCTCCCTGACCCTTGTCGTCAGTATGCTCCTTGAACCCTGTCATGACAAGTTTCCATGCATTTTTCATCACAATGATCCATGACCATTTCATCACAATGCTCCAAGGTCTCTGTAATCACAATGCTCCATGCCCTTGTCATCACAAAACTCCATGACGCATGTCATCAGAATACTTCATGGCCTTCTCATCACAATGCTCTATGCCCTAGTCATAACAATGCTCCAAGACCCCTGTAATCACAATGCTCCATGCCCCTTTTCATCAGAATGCTCCATGAGACTTGCCATCACAAGTCTCCATGGTCTTCTCATCACAATGTTCCAGGACCTTGACATCACCATGATCCATTCCCTTGTCATCACAATGCTCCATGACCCCTGTCATCACAATAATCCATGAACATTTTCTGCCCAATGCTCCACGACCTTCTCATCACAATGCTCCATTGCCAATATCATCACAATGCTCCATGACCAGTGTCATCAAAACACTCCATGAAAACTGACAACACAATGATCCAGGACTCTTGTCATCACAATGCTCCATTCCCTTGTCGTCACAATGCTACATGACACCTGTCATCACAACTCTTCATGAACATTTTCAGCCCAGTGCTCCATGACCCTTGTCATCAAAATGATCCATGCCCTTGTCATCCCAATGCTCCATGACCCCTGTATTCACAATGCTCCTTGACGCTTGTCATCACAGTGCTCCATGACACATGTCATCACAATGGTCCATGCCTTCGTCATCAACAGTCTCTGTGACCTTTTTAACCACAATGCTCCATGAACACTTCATTACAATGCTCTTTGACCCTTGTCATCACAATGCTTTATGCCTTTCTCAGCACAATGCTCCATGACCCTTGTCATCACAAAGCTCCATGCGCTTGTCAGCACAATGCTCCATGACACATGTCATCACAATGCACCATGCGCTTGTCATCACAGTGCTCCCCAACATTGTCATCACAATGCTCCATGCACTTCTCATCAAAATGCTCTCTCACCACTGATATCACAATGCTACATCACTATTGGTCACAATACTCCCTCACCCCTGTCATCACAATGTTCCATGACTCCTGTCATCACAATGCTACATGCACTTATCATCACAATGTTCGATGACACCTGAAATCACAATGTTCCATAACACCTGTCATCAAAATGTTCCATGACACTTTTCATCAAATTGCTCCATGACCCTGTCATCAGAATGCTCCCTGCCCTTCTCATCACAATGCACCACGCCCTTGCCATCAAAATGCTCCATGACCTTTGTCATCACAAAGATCCATGACCCTTGGCATCACAATGCTCCATGTCATGGTCATCACAATGCTCCATGAACGCTCTCATCACATTGCTCCATGCCCTTGTCTTCACATAGCTCCATGACACGTCATCAGAATGCTCCATGGCCTTCTCATCACAATGCTCCATGCCCTTGCCATCACAATGCTCCATTACCCCTGTCATAACAATGCTCCATGACCCCTGCCATCACGATGTTCCATGGCATTGTCATCAAAGGCTCCATGACCCTTCTCATCACAATGCTTCAAGAACACTGCAATCACAATGCTCTATGCCCCTTTTCATCTCAATGATCCATGAACCCTGTCATCACAATGCACCATGCCCATCATCATAATGCTTCATGCTATTGTCATCACAACGAAATCAAAATGTTCCATGACCTCTGTCATAACAATGCTCCAAACACTTGTGATCACAATATTCCATAACACTTATCACCACAATGCCCCATGACGCTCGTCATCACAATTATCCATGGTCTTCTCATCACAATGCTCCATGACCTTCGTCATCACAATGCTCAATACACTTGTCATCAACATGCTCCCTGACACTTGTTGTCTGTATGCTCCTTGAACCCTGTCATGACAAGGCTCCATGCCTTTTTCATCACAATGATCCATGCCCTTTTCATCACAATGCTCCAAGTCCTATGTAATCACAATGCTCCATGCACTTGTCATCACAAAGCTCAATGACGCATGCCATCAGAATGCTCCTTGGTCTTCTCCTCACAATGCTCCATGCCCTTGTCTTCACCATGTTCTGAGACCCCTGTATTCACAATGCTCCATTCCCCTTTTCATCAGTATGCTCCATGAGACTTGTCATCACAAGGCTCCATGGTTTTGTCATCACAATGCTCCAGGACCTTGTCATCACAATGCTTCACGACCTTGTCATCAAAATTTTTAATGGCCCTTGTCATCATAATGCTCCAAACCCTAATCATCACAATGCTCCATTATATTTGTCATCACAATCCTCCATTACATTTGGTATCACAAAGCTCCATGCCATTGTCATCGCCATGGGCCATGACATATGTCATCACAAAGCTCCCTGACACCTGTCTTCACAATATTCCATGACCTTATCATGACAATGCTCCATGCCCTTGTCATCACAATGCACCATACCCAATCTCATCACAATTATCTATGAAACTTGTCAGACCAATGCTCCATGCCACTGTCATCACAATGCTCCATGCCCTTGTCATCACAATGCACCATGACCCCTGTCATCACAATGCTCCGTGACTCCAGTCATCACAATGCTTCATAACGTTTGTCATCACAATGGTCCATGCCCGTGTCATCACAAGGCTCTGTGACCTTTGTAACCACAATGCTCCATGAAATTTTCATCACAATTCTCTGAGAAACTTGTCATCACAATGCTCCATGTCTTTGTCAGAACAATGCTCCATGACCATTGTCATCACAATGTGCCACGTGCATTTCATCACGACGTTCCAAACCTTGTCATTGCAATGCTCCATAAACCTTGTAATCACAATGGTCCATGCACTTCTCTTCAAAATGCTCTCTCACCAGAGATGTCACAATGTTCCATCACTAGTCATCACAATACACCCTCATCCTTGTAATCACAATGTTCCATGACACTGTCATCACAATGCTACATCCCCTTATCATCACAATGTTCCATGACCCCTGCCATCACAATGTTCCATAAGCCCTGTCATCAAAATGCTCCATGACCCGTTCCATCCCAAAGCTCCAAGAACCCTGCCATCACAATGTTCTATAACCCCTGCCATCAAAATGTTCCATTACACTTTTTATCAAATTGCTGCATGACCCGGTCATCAAAATGCTCCCTGCCCTTCTCATCAAAATGCTCCATGACTTGTGATCACAAAGCTCCAAGACCCTTGGCATCACATTGCTCCCTGTCATTGGCATCACAATGCACCATGAACACTCTCATCACATTGCTCCATGCCCTTGTCATCACAAAGCTCCATGACACTTGTCATCACAATGCTCGATGCCCTTCTCATCACAATGCTCCATGCCCTTGTCATTACAGTCCTGCATGACCCATGTATCACAGTGTTCCGTGCCCTTGTCATCAAAATGCTCCATGCCCACTCTCATCACAATAATCCATGAAACATTTCAGACCAAAGTTCCATACCCTTCACATCACAATGCTCCATTACCCCTGTCATAACAATGCACCATGACACCTGCCATCACAATGATCCACGGCCTAGTTATCACAAGGTTCCATGATAATTCTCATCACAATGCTCAAGACAACTGATATCACAATGCTCCATGCCCTGGTCATCACAAAGCTCCATGATGCATGTCATCAGAATGTTCCATGGCCATCTCATCACAATGCTCCATGCACTTGTCATCACAATGCTCCAAGACCCTTGTAATCACAATGCTCCATGCCCCATTTCATCTCAATGCTCCATGAAATCTGTCATCACAATGCTCCAAGACCCTTGTAATCACAATGCTCCATGTCCTTTTTCATCTCAATGCTCCATGAACCCTGTCATCACAATGCACCATGCCCATCATCATAATGCTTCAGGCTATTTTCATCACAATGAAATCAATATTCTGCATGACCTCTGTTATCATAATGCTCCAAACCCTTGTGATCACAATGTTGCATAACACGTATCAGCAAAACACCCCATGACGCTCATCATCACAATTATCCATGGTCTTCTCATCACAGTGCTCCATGATCTTTGTCATCACAATGCTCAATACACTTGTCATCACAATGCTCCCTGACCCTTGTCGTCAGTATGCTCCTTGAACCCTGTCATGACAAGTTTCCATGCATTTTTCATCACAATGATCCATGACCATTTCATCACAATGCTCCAAGGTCCCTGTAATCACAATGCTCCATGCCCTTGTCATCACAAATCTCCATAATGCATGTCATCAGAATGCTCCATGGCATTCTCATCACAATGCTCTATGCCCTAGTCATAACAATGCTCCAAGACCCCTGTAATCACAATGCTCCATGCCCCTTTTCATCAGAATGCTCCATGAGACTTGCCATCACAAGTCTCCTGTAATCACAATGCTCCATGCCCCTTTTCATCAGAATGCTCCATGAGACTTGCCATCACAAGTCTCCATGGTCTTCTCATCACAATGTTCCAGGACCTTGACATCACCATGATCCATTCCCTTGTCATCACAATGCTCCATGACCCCTGTCATCACAATAATCCATGAACATTTTCTGCCCAATGCTCCACGACCTTCTCATCACAATGCTCCATTGCCAATATCATCACAATGCTCCATGACCACGGTCATCACAACACTCCATGAAAACTGACAACACAATGATCCAGGACTCTTGTCATCACAATGCTCCATTCCCTTGTGGTCACAATGCTACATGACACCTGTCATCACAACTCTCCATGAACATTTTCAGCCAGTGCTCCATGACTCTTGTCATCACAATGATCCATGCCCTTGTCATCCCAATGCTCCATGACCCCTGTATTCACAATGCTCCTTGACCCCTGTCATCACAGTGCTCCATGACACATGTCATCACAATGGTCCATGCCTTCGTCATCATCAGTCTCTGTGACCTTTTTAACCACAATTCTCCATGAACATTTCATCACAATGCTCTTTGACCCTTGTCATTACAATGCTCTATGCCTTTCTCAGCACAATGCTCCATGACCCTTGTCATCACAATGCTCCATGTGCTTGTCAGCACAATGCTCCATGACACATGTCATCACAATGCACCATGGGCTTGTCATCACAGTGCTCCACAACATTGTCATCACAATGCTCCATAAAATTTGTCATCACAATGCTCCATGCACTTCTCATCAAAATGCTCTCTCACCACTGATATCACAATGCTACATCACTATTTGTCACAATACTCCCTTACCCCTGTCATCACAATGTTCCATGACTCCTGTCATCACAATGCTACATGCACTTATCATCACAATGTTCGATGACCCCTGACATCACAGTGTTCCATAACACCTGTCATCAAAATATTCCATGACACTTTTCATCAAATTGCTCCATGACCTAGTCATCAGAATGCTCCCTGCCCTTCTCATCACAATGCACAAAGCCCTTGCCATCAAAATGCTCAATGACCTTTGTCATCAAAAAGATCCATGACCCTTGGCATAACAATGCTCCATGTCATTGTCATCACAATGCTTCATGAACGCTCTCATCACATTGCTCCATACCCTTGTCTTCACATAGCTCCATGACACATGTAATCAGAATGCTCCATGGCCTTCTCATCACAATGCTCCATGCCCTTGCCATCATAATGCTCCATTACCCCTGTCATAACAATGCTCCATGACCCCTGCCATCACGATGTTCCATGGCCTTGTCATCACAAGGCTCCATGACCCTTGTCATCACAATGATCCAAGAACACTGTAATCACAATGCACTATGCCCCTTTTCATCTCAATGATCCATGAACCCTGTCATCACAATGCACCATGCCCATCATCATAATGCTTCATGCTATTGTCATTACAACGAAATCAAAATGTGCCATGACCTCTGTCATAACAATGCTCCAAAACCTTGTGATCACAGTATTCCATAACACTTGTCATCACAATGCCCCATGATGCTCGTCATCACTCTTATCCATGGTCTTCTCATCACAATGCTCCATGACCTTCGTCATCACAATGCTCAATACACTTGTCATCAACATGCTCCCTGACACTTGTTGTCTGTATGCTCCTTGACGCCTGTCATGACAAAGCTCAATGCCTTTTTCATCACAATGATCCATGACCTTTTCATTCCAATGCTCCAAGTCCCATGTAATCACAATGGTCCATGCAATTGTCATCACAAAGTTCAATGATGCATGCCATCAGAATGCTCCTTGGTCTTCTCCTCACAATGCTCCATGCCCTTGTCTTCACAAAGTTCCAAGACCCCTGTAATCACAATGCTCCATTCCCCTTTTCATCAGTATGCTCCATGAGACTTGTCATCACAAGGCTCCATGGTTTTGTCATCACAATGCTCCAGGACATTGTCATCACAATGCTTCAAGACCTTGTCATCAAAATTTTCAATGGCCCTTGTCATCATAATGCTCCAAACCCTAATCATCACAATGCTCCATTATATTTGTCATCACAATCCTCCATTACATTTGGTATCACAAAGCTCCATGCCATTGTCATCACCATGGGCCATGACATATGTCATCACAATGCTCCCTGACACCTGTCTTCAAAATATCCCATGACCTTATCATCACAAAGCTCCATGACGCATGTCACCAGAATGTTCCTTGGACTTCCAAACACAATGCTCCATGCACTTGTCATCACAATGTTCCATGACCTTTCTCATCACAATTCTCAATACACTTGTCATCACAATGCTCCCTGACACTTGTCGTCAGTATGCTCCATGAACCCTGTCATTACAAGGATCCATGCCTTTTTCATCAGAATGATCCATGCCCTTTTCATCACAGTGCTCCAAGACCCCTGTAATCACAATGGACCATGCCCTTATCATCACAAATCTCCATGACGCATGTCATCAGAATGTTCCATGGACTTCTCATCACAATTCTCCATGCCCTTGTCATCACAGTGCTCCAAGACCCCTGTAATCACAATGCTCTATGCACTTGTCTTCACAGAGCTCCATGACGCATGTCATCAGAATGTTCCAAGGACTTCCCAACACAATGCTCCATTCCCTTGTCTTCACAATGCTCCAAGACCCCTATAATCACAATGCTCCATGCCCCTTTTCATCTCCATGCTCCATGAACCCTGTCATCACAATGCACCATGCCTATCGTCATAATGCTTCAGGCTATTGTCATCACAATGAAATCAAAATGCTCCATGACCTCTGTCATCACAATGCTCCAAACCCTGGTGATCACAATGTTACATAACACTTATCATCACATCACCCCTTGACGCTCATCATCACAATTATCCATGGTCTTCTCATCACAGTGCTCCATGACCTTTGTCATCACAATTCTCAATTCACTTGTCATCACAATGCTTCCTGACACTTGTCGTCAGTATGCTCCATGAACACTGTCATGACAAGCCTCCATGACTTTTTCATCACAATGATCCAAGCCCTTTTCATCGCAATGTTCCAAGACTCCTGTAATCACAATGCTGCATGCCCTTGTCATCACAAAGCTCCATGACGCATGTCATCAGAATGTTCCATGGACTTCTCATCACAATGATCCATGCCCTTGTCATGACAATGCTCCAAGACCCCTGTAATCACAATGCTCCATGCCCCTTTTCATCTCAATGAACTATGAACCCTGTCATCACAATGCTCCATGCCCTTGTCATCACAAAGCTGCATGACACATATCATCACAATGTTCCATGGACTTCTCATCACAATGCTCCATGCCCTTGTCATCACAATTCTCCAAGACCCCTGTAATCACACTGCTCCATGCCACATTTCATCTCAATGCTCCATGAACCCTGTCATCACAAGGCACCATGCCCATCATCATAATGCTTCAGGCTATTGTCAACACAATGAAATCAAAATGTTCCATGACCTGTGTCATCACAATGCTCCAAACCCGGGTAATAACAAAGTTGCATAACACTTATCATCACAACACCCCATGACGCTCATCATCACATTTATCCAAGGTCTTCTCATCACAAGGCTCCATGAACTTTGTCATCACAATTCTCAATACACATGTCATCAAAATGATCCCTGACACTTGTCTTCAGTATGCTCCATGAACCCTGTCATGACAAGGCTCCATGCCTTTTTCATCACAATGATCCCTGCCCTTTTCATCACAATGCTCCAAGACCCCTGTAATCACAATGCTCCATGCACTTGTCATCACAAAGCTCCATGACGCATGTCATCAGAATGTTCCATGGACTTCTCATCACAATGCTCCATGCCCTTGTCATCACAATGCTCCAAGACCTCTGTAATCACAATGCTCCATGCCCCCTTTTCATCTCAATGCTCCATGAACCCTGTCATCACAAGGCACCATGCCCATCATCATAATGCTTCAGGCTATTGTCAACACAATGAAATCAAAATGCTCCATGACCTCTGTCATCACAATGCTCCAAACCCGGGTAATAACAAAGTTGCATAACACTTATCATCACAACACCCCATGACGCTCATCATCACATTTATCCAAGGTCTTTTCATCACAATTCTCCATGACCTTTGTCGTCACAATTCTTAATACACGTGTCATCACAAGGCTCCCTGACACTTGTCGTCAGTATGCTCCATGAACCCTGTCATGACAAGGCTCCATGCCTTTTTCATCAAAATGATCCATGCCATTTTCATCACAATGCTCCAAGACCCCTGTAATCACAATGCTCCATGCCCTTGTCATCACAACGCTACATGACTCATGTCATCAGAATGTGCCATGGACTTCTCATCACAATGCTCCATGCCCTTGTCATCACAATGCTCCAAGACACCTGTAATCACAATGCTCCATGCCCATTTTCATCTCAATGCTCCATGAACCCTGTCATCACAATGCACCATGCCCATTGTCATAATGCTTCAGGCTACTGTCATCACACTGAAATCAAAATGCTCCATGACCTCTGTCATCACAATGCTCCAAACCCTGGTGATCACAATGTAGCATAACACTTATCATTACAACACCCCATGACGCTCATCATCACAATTATCCATGGTCTTCTCATCACAATGCTCCATGACGTTTTTCATCACAATTCTCAATAAAATGGTCATCCCAATGCTCCCTGACACTTGTCGTCAGTATGCTCCATGAACCCTGTCATGACAAGGCTCCATGCCTTTTTCTTCACAATGATCCATGCCCTTTTGTTCACAGTGCTCCAAGACGCCTGTAATCACAATGCTCCATGACGTATGTGATCAGAATATTCCATGGACTTCTCATCACAATGCTCCATGCCCTTGTCATCACAATGTTCCAAGACGCCTCTAATCACAATGCTCCATGCACATTTTCATCTCAATGCTCAATGAACCCTGTCATCACAATGCACCATGCCCATCGTCATAATGCTTGAGGCTATTGTCATCACAATGAAATCAAAATGGTCCATGACCTGTGTCATCAAAATGCTCCAAACCCTGGTGATCACAATGTTGCATAACACTTATCTTCACAACACCCCATGATGCTAATCATCACAATTATCCATGGTCTTCTCATCACAATGCTCCATGAACTTTGTCATCACAATTCTCAATACACTTGTCATCACAATGCTCCCTGACACTTGTCGTCAGTATGCTCCATGAACCCTGTCATGACAAGGCTCCATGCCTTTTTCATCACAATGATCCATGCCCTTTTCATCACAGTGTTCCAAGACCCCTGTAATCACAATGCTCCATGCCCTTGTCATCACAAAGCTCCATGACACATGAGATCAGAATGTTCCATGGACTTCTCATCAAAATGCTCCATGCCCTTGTCATCAAAATGCTCCAAGACCCCTCTAATCACAATGTTCCATGCCCGTTTTCATCTCAAAGCTCCATGAACCCTGTCATGACAAGGCACCATGCCCATCATCATAATGCATCAGGCTATTGTCAACACAATGAAATCAAAATGCTCCATGACCTCTGTCATCACAATGCTCCAAACCATGGTGATCACAATGTTGCATAACACTTATCATCACAAAACCTCATGACGCTCATCATCACATTTATCCATGGTCTTCTCATCACAATGCTCCATGACCATTTTCATCACAATTCTCAATACACTTGTCATCACAATGCTCCCTGACACTTGTGGGCAGTATGCTCCATGAACCCTGTCATGACAAGGCTCCATGCCTTTTTCATCACAATGATCCATGCCCTTTTCATCACAGTGTTCCAAGACCCCTGTAATCACAATGCTCCATGCCCTTGTCATCACAAAGCTCCATGACACATGAGATCAGAATGTTCCATGGACTTCTCATCAAAATGCTCCATGCCCTTGTCATCAAAATGCTCCAAGACCCCTCTAATCACAATGTTCCATGCCCGTTTTCATCTCAAAGCTCCATGAACCCTGTCATGACAAGGCACCATGCCCATCATCATAATGCATCAGGCTATTGTCAACACAATGAAATCAAAATGCTCCATGACCTCTGTCATCACAATGCTCCAAACCATGGTGATCACAATGTTGCATAACACTTATCATCACAAAACCTCATGACGCTCATCATCACATTTATCCATGGTCTTCTCATCACAATGCTCCATGACCATTTTCATCACAATTCTCAATACACTTGTCATCACAATGCTCCCTGACACTTGTGGGCAGTATGCTCCATGAACCCTGTCATGACAAGGCTCCATGCCTTTTTCATCACAATGATCCATGCCCTTTTCATCACAGTGTTCCAAGACCCCTGTAATCACAATGCTCCATGCCCTTGTCATCACAAAGCTCCATGACACATGAGATCAGAATGTTCCATGGACTTCTCATCACAATGCTCCATGACGTTTTTCATCACAATTCTCAATAAAATGGTCATCCCAATGCTCCCTGACACTTGTCGTCAGTATGCTCCATGAACCCTGTCATGACAAGGCTCCATGCCTTTTTCTTCACAATGATCCATGCCCTTTTGTTCACAGTGCTCCAAGACGCCTGTAATCACAATGCTCCATGACGTATGTGATCAGAATATTCCATGGACTTCTCATCACAATGCTCCATGCCCTTGTCATCACAATGTTCCAAGACGCCTCTAATCACAATGCTCCATGCACATTTTCATCTCAATGCTCAATGAACCCTGTCATCACAATGCACCATGCCCATCGTCATAATGCTTGAGGCTATTGTCATCACAATGAAATCAAAATGGTCCATGACCTGTGTCATCACAATGCTCCAAACCCTGGTGATCACAATGTTGCATAACACTTATCTTCACAACACCCCATGATGCTCATCATCACAATTATCCATGGTCTTTTCACCACAATGCTCCATGAACTTTGTCATCACAATTCTCAATACACTTGTCATCACAATGCTCCCTGACACTTGTCGTCAGTATGCTCCATGAACCCTGTCATGACAAGGCTCCATGCCTTTTTCATCACAATGATCCATGCCCTTTTCATCACAGTGTTCCAAGACCCCTGTAATCACAATGCTCCATGCCCTTGTCATCACAAAGCTCCATGACACATGAGATCAGAATGTTCCATGGACTTCTCATCACAATGCTCCATGCCCTTGTCATCACAATGCTCCAAGACCCCTCTAATCACAATGCTCCATGCCCGTTTTCATCTCAAAGCTCCATGAACCCTGTCATGACAAGGCACCATGCCCATCATCATAATGCATCAGGCTATTGTCAACACAATGAAATCAAAATGCTCCATGACCTCTGTCATCACAATGCTCCAAACCATGGTGATCACAATGTTGCATAACACTTATCATCACAAAACCTCATGACGCTCATCATCACATTTATCCATGGTCTTCTCATCACAATGCTCCATGACCATTTTCATCACAATTCTCAATACACTTGTCATCACAATGCTCCCTGACACTTGTGGGCAGTATGCTCCATGAACCCTGTCATGACAAGGCTCCATGCCTTTTTCATCACAATGATCCATGCCCTTTTCATCACAGTGTTCCAAGACCCCTGTAATCACAATGCTCCATGCCCTTGTCATCACAAAGCTCCATGACACATGAGATGAGAATGTTCCATGGACTTCTCATCACAATGCTGCATGCCCTTGTCATCACAATGCTCCAAGACCCCTCTAATCACAATGCTCCATGCCCGTTTTCATCTCAAAGCTCCATGAACCCTGTCATGACAAGGCACCATGCCCATCATCATAATGCATCAGGCTATTGTAAACACAATGAAATCAAAATGCTCCATGACCTCTGTCATCACAATGCTCCAAACCCTGGTGATCACAATGTTGCATAACACTTATCATCACAAAACCTCATGACGCTCATCATCACATTTATCCATGGTCTTCTCATCACAATGCTCCATGATCATTGTCATCACCATTCTCAATACACTTGTCATCACAATGCTCCCTGACACTTGTGGGCAGTATGCTCCATGAACCCTGTCATGACAAGGCTCCATGCCTTTTTCATCATAATGATCCATGCCCATTTCATCACAATGCTCCAAGACCCCTGTAATCACAATGCTCCATGCACTTGTCATCACAAAGCTCCATGACGCATGTCATCAGAATGTTCCATGGACTTCTCATCACAATGCTCCATGCCCTTGTCATCACAATGCTCCAAGACCTCTGTAATCACAATGCTCCATGCCCCCTTTTCATCTCAATGCTCCATGAACCCTGTCATCACAATGCACCGTGCCCATCATGATAATGCTTCAGGCTCTTGTCAACACAATGAAATCAAATTGCTCCGTGACCTCTGTCATCACAATCCTCCAAATCCGGGTAATAACAATGTTGCATAAAACTTATCATCACAACACCCCATGACGCTCATCATCACATTTATCCATGGTCTTCTCATCACAATGCTCCATGACCTTTGTCGTCACAATTCTTAATACACTTGTCATCACAATGCTCCCTGACACTTGTCGTCAGTATGCTCCATGAACCCTGTCAAGACAAGGCTCAATGCCTTTTTCATCACAATGATCCATGCCCTTTTCCTTGCAATGCTCCAAGACTCCTGTAATCACAATGCTCCATGCACTTGTCATCACAAAGCTGCATGACGCATGTCATCAGATTGTTCCATGGACTTCTCATCACAATGCTCCATGCCCTTGTCATCACAAAGCTCCAACCCCTGTAATCACAATGCTCCATGCCCCTTTTCATCTCAATGCACCATGAACCCTTTCATGACAATTCACCATGCCCATCATCATAAAGCTTCAAGCTATTGTCATCACAATGAAATAAAAATGCTCCATGACCTCTGTCATCACAATGCTCCAAAACCTGGTGATCACAATGTTGCATAACACTTATCATCACAACACCCCATGACGCTCATCATCACAATTATCCATGGTCTTCTCATCACAATGCTCCATGAACTTTGTCATCACAATTCTCAATACACATGTCATCACAATGATCCCTGACACTTGTCGTCAGTATGCTCCATGAACACTGTCATGACAAGGCTCCATGCCTTTTTCATCACAATGATCCCTGCCCTTTTCATCACAATGCTCCAAGACCCCTGTAAACACAATGCTCCATGCACTTGTCATCACAAAGCTCCATGACGCATGTCATCAGAAAGTTCCATGGACTTCTCATCACAATGCTCCATGCCCTTGTCATCACAGTGCTCCAAGGCCCCTATAATCACAATGCTCCATGCCCTTGTCATCACAAAACTCCATGATGCATGTCATCAGAATGTTCCATGGACTTCTCATCACAATGCTCCATGCCCTTGTCATCACAATGCTCCAAGACCTCTGTAATCACAATGCTCCATGCCCCTTTTCATCTCAAGGCACCATGAACCCTGTCATCACAAGGCACCATGCCCATCATCATAATGCTTCAGGCTATTGTCAACACAATGAAATCAAAATGCTCCATGACCTCTGTCATCACAATGCTCCAAACCCAGGTAATAACAATGTTGCATAACACGTATCATCACAACACCCCATGACGCTCATCATCACAATTATCCATGATCTTCTCATCACAATGCTCCATGACTTTTGTCATCACA
Organism: Mesoplodon densirostris; assembly: GCF_025265405.1. Classification (NCBI taxonomy): domain Eukaryota; kingdom Metazoa; phylum Chordata; class Mammalia; order Artiodactyla; family Ziphiidae; genus Mesoplodon; species Mesoplodon densirostris. The sequence goes on along the minus strand of NW_026778196.1, from coordinate 7,773,415 downwards.
ATTCTCAATACACTTTTCATCACAATGCTCCCTTACCCTTGTCGTCAGTATGCTCCATGAACCCTGTCATGACAAGGCTCCATGCCATTTTCATCACAATGATACAAGCCCTTTTCATCGCAATGCTCCAAGACCCCTGTAATCACAATGCTGCATGCCCTTGTCATCACAAACTCCATGACACATGTCATCAAAATGTTCCATGGAATTCTCATCACAATTCTCCATGCCATTGTCATCACAGTGCTCCAAGACACCTATAATCACAATGCTCCTTGCACTTGTCATCACAAAGCTCCATGACGCAAGTCATCAGAATGTTCCATGGACTTCTCATCACAATGCTCCATGCCCTTGTCATCACAATGTTCCAAGACCCCTCTAATCACAATGCTCCATGCCCTTTTCATCACAATGCTCCATGCACATGTCTTAACAGAGCACCATGACGCATGTCATCAGAATGTTCCAAGGACTTCCCAACACAATGCTCCATGCCCTTGTCATCACAATTCTCCAAGACCCCTGTAATCACAATGCTCCATGCCCTTTTTCATCTCAATGCTCAATGAACCCTGTCACCACAATGCATCATGTCCATCGTCATAATGCTTCAGGTTATGGTCATCACAATGAAATCAAAATGCTCCATGACCTCTGTCATCACAATGCTCCAAACCCTGGTGATCACAATGTTACATAACACGTATCATCACATCACCCATTGACGCTCATCATCACAATTATCCATGGTCTTCTCATCACAGTCCTCCATGACATATGTCAGCACATTTCTCAATACACTTGTCATCACAATGCTTCCTGACACTTGTCGTCAGTATACTCCATGAACCCTGTCATGACAAGGCTCCATGACATTTTCATCACAATGATCCAAGCACTTTTCAACGCAATGCTCCAAGACCCCTGTAATCACAATGCTTCATGCCCTTGTCATCACAAAGCTCCATGACGCATGTCATCAGAATGTTCCATGGAATTCTCATCACAATTCTCGATGCCCTTGTCATCACAATGCTCCAACACCCCTGTAATCACAATGATCCATGCCCCTTTTAATCTCAATGAACTATGAACCCTGTCATCACAATGCTCCATGCTCTTGTAATCACAATGCTCCATGAGGCATGTGATCAGAATGTTCCATGGACTTCTCATCACAATGCTCCATGCCCTTGTCATCACAATGCTCCAAGACCCCTCTAATCAAAATGCTCCATGCCCATTTTCATCTCAATGCTCAATGAACCCTGTCATCACAATGCACCATGCCCATCGTCATAATGCTTCAGGCTATTGTCATCACAATGAAATCAAAATGCTCCATGACCTCTGTCATCACAATGCTCCAAAACCTGGTGATCACAATGTTGCATAACACTTATCATCACAACACACCATGATGCTCATCATCACAATTATCCATGGGCTTCTCACCACAATGCTCCATGAACTTTGTTATCACATTTCTCAATACACTTGTCATCACAAGGCTCCCTGTCACTTGTCATCAGTATGCTCCATGAACCCTGTCATGACAAGGCTTCATGCCTTTTTCATCACAATGATCCATGCCCTTTTCATCACAGTGTTCCAAGACCCCTGTAATCACAATGCTCCATGCCCTTGTCATCAAAAATCACCATGACGCATGTGATCAGAATGTTCCATGGACTTCTCATCACAATGCTCCATGCCCTTGTCATCAAAATGCTCCAAGACCGCTCTAATCACAATGCTCCATGCCCCTTTTCATCTCAAAGCTCCATAAACCCTGTCATCACAAGGCACCATGCACATCATCATGATGCTTCAGGCTATTGTCAACACAATGAAATCAAAATGCTCCATGACCTCTGTCATCACAATGCTCCAAACCAGGGTAATAACAATGTTGCATAACACTTATCATCACAAAACCCCATGACGCTCATCATCACATTTATCCATGGTCTTCTCATCACAATGCTCCCTCACCATTGTCATCAGAATTCTCAATACACTTGTCATCACAATGCTCCCTGACACTTGTGGTCAGTATGCTCCATGAACACTGCCATGACAAGGATCCATGCCTTTTTCATCATAATGATCCATGCCCTTTTCCTTGCAATGCTCCAAGACTCCTGTAATCACAATGCTCCATGCATTTGTCATCACAAAGCTCCATGACGCATGTCATCAGAATGTTCCATGGATTTCTCATCACAATGCTCCATGCTTTTGTAATCACAATGCTCCAAGACCTCTGTAATCACAATGCTCCATGCCCACTTTTCATCTCAATGCTCCATGAACCCTCTCATCACAAGGCACCATGCCCATCATCATAATGCTTCAGGCTATTGTCAACAAAATGAAATCAAAATGCTCCATGACCTCTGTCATCACAATGCTCCAAACCCGGGTAATAACAGTGTTGCATAACACTTATCATCACAACACCCCATGACGCTCATCATCTCATTTATCCAAGGTCTTCTCATCACAATGCCCCATGACTTTTGTCGTCACAATTCTTAATACACGTGTCATCACAAGGCTCCCTGACACTTGTGGTCAGTATGCTCCATGAACCCTGTCATGACAAGGCTCCATGCCTTTTTCATCACAATTATCCATGCCCCTTTCCTCGCAAATCTCCAAGACTCCTGTAATCACAATGCTCCATGCAGTTGACATCACAAAGCTCCATGACACATGTCATCAGAATGTTCCATGGACTTCTCATCACAATGCTCCATGCCCTTGTCATCACAGTGCACCAAGACCACTATAATCACAATGCTCCATGCCCTTGTCATCACAAATCTCCATGACGCATGTCATCAGAATGTTCCATGGACTTCTCATCATAATGCTCCATGGCCTTGTCATCACAATGCTCCAAGAACCCTGTAAGCACAATGCTCCATGCCCCTTTCATCTCAATGCACCATGTACCCTGTCATCACAAGGCATCATGCCCATCATCATAATGCTTCAGGCTATTGTCAAAACAATGAAATCAAAATGCTCCATGACCTCTGTCATCACAATGCTCCAAACACGGGTAATAACCATATTGCATAACACTTATCATCACAACACCCCATGACGCTCATCATCACAGTTATCCATGGTCTTCTCTTCACAATGCTCCATGACATTTGTCATCACAATTCTCAATACACTTGTCATCACAATGCTCCCTGACACTTGTCGTCAGTATGCTCCATGAACCCTGTCATGACAAGGCTCCATGCCTTTTTCATCACAATGATCCATGCCCTTTTCATCACAGTGCTCCAAGAACCCTGTAATCAAAATGCTCCATGACGCATGTGATCAGAATGTTCCATGGACTTCTCATCACAATGCTCCATGCCCTTGTCATCACAATGCTCCAAGACCCCTCTAATCACAATGCTCCATGCCCCTTTTTCATCTCAATGCTCCATGAACCCTGTCATCACAATGCACCATGCCCATCGTCATAATGCTTCAGGCTATTGTCATCACAATGAAATCAAAATGCTCCATGACCTCTGTCATCACAATGCTCCAAAACCTGGTGATCACAATATTGCATAACAGTTATCATCACAACACCCCATGACGCTCATCATCACAATTATCCATGGTCTTCTCACCACAATGCTCCATGAACTTTGTCATCACAATTCTCAATACACTTGTCATCAAAATGCGCCCTGACACTTGTCGTCAGTATGCTCCATGAACCCTGTCATGACAAGGCTCCCTGCCTTTTTCATCACAATAATCCATGCCCTTTTCATCACAGTGTTCCAAGACCCCTCTAATCAGAATGCTCCATGACCTTGTCATCAGAAACCTCCATGACGCATGTGATCAGAATGTTCCATGGACTTTTCATCCCAATGCTCCATGCCATTGTCATCAAAATATTCCTCAAGCTTGTCATCAGAATGCTCCATGACCCTTGTCATCACAATTCTCCATGCACTTCTCAGCACAATTCTCCCTGACCCTTGTCATCACAATGCTCCAAGCCATTGTAACCACAATGCTCCATTACGTTTGTCATCAGAATCCTCCATGACACTTGGCATCACAATTCTCCATGCCATTGTCATTACAATGGGCCATTACATATGTCATCACAATGTTCACTGACACCTCTCTTCACAATACTGCATGAGCTGGTCATCACAATGCTCCATGCACTTGTCATCACAATGTGCCATTCCAACTCTCAACACAATAATCCATGAAACTTATTAGACCAATGCTCCATGCCCTTGTTATCACCATGCTCCATGCCCTTGTTATCACAATGTTCAAAACCACTATAATTAGAATGCTCCATGCCCCTTTTCATCAGTATGCTCCATGAGACTTGTCATCACAAGGCTCCATGGTTTTCTCATCACAATGCTCCAGGACCTTGTCATCACAATGCTTCACGACATTGTCATGAAAATTCTCAATGGCGCTTGTCATCATAATGCTCCAAGCCCTAGTCATGACAATGCTCCATTATATTTGTCATCACAATCCTCCCTTACATTTGGCATCAGAATGCTCCATGCCATTGTCATCGCAATGGACCATGACATATGTCATCACAATGCCCCCTGACACCTGTCTTCACAATACTCCATGCCCTTATCATCACAATGCTCCATGCCCTTGTCATCACAATGCACCATGTCCACTGTCATCACAATAATCTATGAAACTTGTCAGACCAATGCTCCATGCCCCTGTCATCACAATGGTCCATGACTCCTGTCATCACAATGCTTCAAAACGTTTCTTATCACAACGGTACATTCCCGCGTCATCACAAGGCTCTGTGACCTTTGTAACCACAATGCTCCATGAACTTTTCATCACCATGCTCCGTGACCCTTGTCCTCACAATGCTCCATGCCTTTGTCAGAACAATGCTCCATGACCTTTGTCATCACAATGTGCCATGCGCTTTTCATCACAATGATCCAGAACCTTGTCATCACTATGCTCCATAAACCTTGTAATCACAATGCTCCATGTACTTGTCATCCAAATGCTCTCTCACATGAGATATCACAATGTTCCATCACTAGTCATCACAATCCTCCCTCACCCTTGTTATCACAATGTTCCATGACCCCTGTCATCACAATGCTACATCCCCTTATCACCACAATGTTCCATGACCCCTGACATCACAATGTTCCATAACCCCTGTCATCAAAATGTTCCATTACACTTTTCATCAAATCGCTGCATGACCCTGTCATCAAAATGCTCCCTGCCGTTCTCATCACAATGCACCACACCCTTGTCATCAAAATGCTCCATGACCATTGTCATCACAAAGCTCCATGACACTTGTCTTCACAATTCTCGATGCCCTTCTCAACACAATGCTCCATGCCCTTGTCATTACAATCCTCCATGACCCATGTATCACAGTGTACCGTGCCCTTGTCATCACAATGCTCCATGCCCACTCTCATCACAATAATCCATGAAACATTTCAGACCAATGCTCAATGCCATTCTCATCACAATGCTCCATTAACTCTGTCATAACAATGCTCCATGACCCCTGCCATCACAATGATCCAAGGCCTTGTCATCACAAGGCTCCATGACCCTTGTCATCACAATGCTCCAAGACCCATGTAATCACAAAGCTCCATGACGCATGTCATCAGAATGTTCCATGGCTTTCTCCTCACAATGCTCCATGCCCTTGTGAACACAACGCTCCAAGAAACCAGTAATCACAATGCTCCATACCCCTTTTCATCAGAATGCTCCATTAGACTTGTCATCACAAGTCTCCATGGTCATCTCATCACAATGATCCACGACCTTGTCATCACCATGCTCCATTCCCTTGTCATCACAATGCTCCATGACCCCTGTCATCACAATACTCCATGAACATTTTCAGCCCAATGCTCCATGACCCTTGTCATCACAATGATCCATGCCCTTCTCATCCCAATGCTCCATGACCCCTGTATTCACAATGCTACATGACACTTGTCATCACAGTACTCCATGACACCTGTCATCACAATGCTCCATGCCTTTGTCAGCAAAATGCTACATGACCTTGTCATTACAATGCTCTATGCGCTTGTTCATCACAATACTCCATTACCATTGTCATCACAATCCTCCATGAACCTTGGGATCCTATTGCTTCATGCCATTGTCATCACAATGCTCCATGCTCCTTGAATCAAAATGATCCATGACCTCTGTCACCACAATGCTCCAAACACTTGTGATCACAATGTTCCATAACACTTGTCATCACAACGCTCCATGATGCCTGTCATCACAATACTCCATGCCCTTTTCATCACAGTGCTCCATGAAGTTGTCATCACAAATCTCAATACACTTGTCATCACAATGCTCCCTGACCCTTCTCGTCAGAATGCTCCTTGAACCCTGTCACGAAAAGGCTCCATGCCTTTTCCATCACAATGCCCCATGCCGTTTTTATCCCAATGCTCCATGCCATTGCCATCAAAATACTCCACAAGCTTGTCATCAGAATGCTCCATGACCCTTGTCATCACAATTTTCAATGCACTTGTCAGCACAATGCTCCATGACCCTTGACATCACAATGCTCCAATCCATTGTCACCAAAATGCTCCATTACCTATGTAATCAGAATCCTCCACTACACTTGGCATCACAATTCTCCATGCCATTGTCATCACAATGGGCCATTACATATGTCATCATAATGCTCCCTGACACCTCTCTTCACAATACTGCATGACCTGGTCATCACAATGCTCCATGCCCTTGTCATCACAATGCGCCATTCCAACTGTCATCACAATAATCCATGAATCTTATTAGACCAGTGCTCCATGCCCTTGTCATCACAATGCTCCATGCCCTTTTTATCACAATGTTCCAAGACCCCTGTAATCAGAATCCTCCATGCCCCTTTTCATCAGTATGCTCCATGAGACTTGTCATCAAAAGGCTCCATGGTTTCCTCATCACAATGCTCCATGCCCTTGTCATCACAATGCTCCTTGTCCCCTGTCATCACAATGCTCCGTGATATTTGTCATCACAATCCTCCATTACATTTGGCATCACAATGCTCCATGCCACGGTCATCGCAATGGACCATGACGTATGTCATCACACTGCCCCCTGACACCTGTCTTCACAATACTCTATGCCATTATCATCACAATGCACCATGCCACTGTCATCACAATGCACCATGTCCACTGTCATCACAATAATCTATGAAACTTCACAGACCAATGCTCCATGTCCCTGTCATCACAATGCTACATGATTCTAGTCATCACAGTGCTTCATAACGTTTCTCATCACAACGGTCCATGCCCGCGTTATCACAAGGCTCTGTGACATTTGTAACCACAATGCTCCATGAACTTTTCATCAAAATGCTCCGTGACGCTTGTCATCACAATGCTCCATGCCTTTGTCAGAACAATGCTCCATGACCCTTGTCATCACAATGTGCCATGCACTTTTAATCACAATGATCCACAACCTTGTCATCACTATGCTCCATAAACCTTGTAATCACAATGCCCCATGCACTTCTCATCCAAATGCTCTCTCACATGAGATATCACAATGTTCCATCACTAGTCATCACAATCCTCCCTCACCTCTGTTATCACAGTGTTCCATGTCCCCTGTCATCACAATGCTACATCCCCTTATCAGCACAATGTTCCATGACCCCTGACATCACAATGTTCCATAACCCTGTCATCAAAATGCTCCATGACCTCTCTCATCACAATGCTCCAAACCTGGTGATCACAATGTTTCATAACACTTATCATCACAACACCCCATGACGCTCATCATCACAGTTATCCATGGTCTTCTCATCACAATGCTGCATGACCTTTGTCATCACAATTCTCAATACAGTTGTCATCACAATGCTCCCTGACCTTTGTCGTCAGTATGATCATGACCCTGTCATGACAAGGCTCCATGCCTTTTTCATCACAATGATCCATGCCCTTTTCATCACAATGCTCCAAGACCCTCTAATCACAATGCTCCATGCCCATTTTCATCACAATGCTCAATGAACCCTGTCATCACAATGCACCATGCCCATCGTCATAATGCTTCAGGCTATTGTCATCACAATGAGATCAAAATGCTCCATGACCTCGGTCATCACAATGCTCCAAACCCTGGTGATCACAATGTAGCATAACACTTATCATCACAACACCCCATGATGCTCATCATAACAATTATCCATGGGCTTCTCACCACAATGCTCCATGAACTTTGTTATCACATTTCTCAATACACTTGTCATCACAATGCTCCCTGACACTTGTCGTCAGTATGCTCCATGAACCCTGTCATGACAAGGCTCCATGCCTTTTTCATCACAATGATCCATGCCCTTTTCATCACAATGCTCCAAGACCCTGTAATCACAATGCTCCATGCCCTTGTCATCACAAATCTCCATGACGCATGTGATCAGAATGTTCCATGGACTTCTCATCACAATGCTCCATGCCCTTGTCATCACAATGCTCCAAGACCCCTCTAATCACAATGCTCCATGCCCGTTTTCATCTCAAAGCTCCATGAACCCTGTCATCACAAGGCACCATGCCCATTATCATAATGCTTCAGGCTATTGTCAACACAATGAAATCAAAATGCTCCATGACCTCTGTCATCACAATGCTCCAAAACCCGGGTAATAAAAATGTTGCATAACATTATCATCCCAACACCCCATGACGCTCATCATTACATTTATCCATGGTCTTCTCATCACAATGCTCCATGACCATTGTCATCACAATTCTCAATACACTTGTCATCACAATGCTCCCTGACACTTGTGGTCAGTATGCTCCATGAACACTGTCATGACAAGGCTCCATTCCTTTTTCATCACAATGATCCATGCCCTTTTCCTTGCAAGGCTCCAAGACTCCTGTAATCACAATGCTCCATGCACTTGTCATCACAAAGCTCCATGACGCATGTCATCAGATTGTTCCATGGACTTCTCATCACAATGCTCCATGCCCTTGTCATCACAATGCTCCAAGACCCCTGTAATCACAATATTCGATGCTCCTTTTCATTTCAATGCACCATGAACCCTGTCATCACAATGCACCATGCCCATCATCATAAAGCTTCAGGCTATTGTCATCACAATGAAATCAAAATGCTCCATGACCTCTGTCATCACAATGCTCCAAACCCTGGTGATCACAATGTTGCATAACACTTATCATCACAACACCCCATGACGCTCATCATCACAATTATCCATGGTCTTCTCATCACAATGCTCCATGAACTTTGTCATCACAATTCTCAATAAACATGTCATCACAATGATCCCTGACACTTGTCGTCAGTATGCTCCATGATCCCTGTCATGACAAGGCTCCATGCCATTTTCATCACAATGATCCATGCCATTTTCATCGCATAGCTCCAAGACCCCTGTAATCACAATGCTCCATGCAATTGTCATCACAAACTCCATGACGCATGTCATCAGAATGTTCCATGGACTTCTCATCACAATGCTCCATGCCTTTGTCATCACAATGCTCCAAGACCTCTGTAATCACAATGCTCCATGCCCCCTTTTCATCTCAATGCTCCATGAACCCTGTCATCACAAGGCACCATGCCCATCATCATAATGCTTCAGGCTATTGTCAACACAATGAAATCAAAATGCTCCATGACCTCTGTCATCACAATGCTCCAAACCCGGGTAATAACAATGTTGCATAAACTCTTATCATCACAACACCCCATGACGCTCATCATCACATTTATCCAAGGCTTCTCATCACAATGCTTCATGACCTTTGTCGTCACTATTCTTAATACACGTGTCATCACAAGGCTCCCTGACACTTGTCGTCAGTATGCTCCATGAACCCTGTCATGACAAGGCTCCATGCCTTTTTCATCACAATTATACATGCCCTTTTCCTCGCAAAGCTCCAAGACTCCTGTAATCACAATGCTCCATGCAGTTGACATCACAAAGCTCCATGACACATGACATCAGAATGTTCCATGGACTTCTCATCACAATGCTCCATGCCCTTCTCATCACAGTGCTCGAAGACCCCTACAATCACAATGCTCCATGCCCTTGTCATCAAAAAACTCCATGACGCATGTCATCAGAATGTTCCATGGACTTCTCATCACAATGTTCCATGCCCTTGTCATCACAATTCTCCAAGACCCCTGTAATCACAATGCTCCATGCCCCTTTTCATCTCAATGCACCATGAACCTTGTCATCACAAGGCACCATGCCCATCATCATAATGCTTCAGGCTATTGTCAACACAATGAAATCAAAATGCTCCATGACCTCTGTCATCACAATGCTCCAAACCCGGGTAATAAAAATGTTGCATAAAATTATCATCACAACACCCCATGACGCTCATCATTACATTTATCCATGGTCTTCTCATCACAATGCTCCATGACCATTGTCATCACAATTCTCAATACACTTGTCATCACAATGCTCCCTGACACTTGTCGTCAGTATGCTCCATTAACCCTGTCATGACAAGGCTCCATGCCTTTTTCATCACAATCATCCATGCCCTTTTCATCACAGTGCTCCAAGACCCCTATAATCACAATGCTCCATGCCCTTGTCATCACAAAACTCCATGACGCATGTGATCAGAATGTTCCATGGACTTCTCATCACAGTGATCCAAGCCCCTTTTCATCTCAATGCTTAGTGAACCCTGTCATCACAAGGCACCATTCCCATCGTCATAATGCTTCAGCCTGTTGTCAACACAATGAAATCAAAATGCTCCATGACCTCTGTCATCACAATGCTCCAAACCCTGGTGAACACAAGGTTGCATAACACTTATCATCACATCACCCCATGATGCTCATCATCACAGTTATCCATGGTCTTCTCTTCACAATGCTCCATGACATTTGTCATCACAATTCTCAATACACTTGTCATCACAATGCTCCCTGACACTTGTCGTCAGTATGCTCCATGAACCCTGTCATGACAAGGCTCCATGCCTTTTTCATCACAATGATCCATGCCCTTTTCATCACAGTGCTCCAAGAACCCTGTAATCAAAATGCTCCATGACGCATGTGATCAGAATGTTCCATGGACTTCTCATCACAATGCTCCATGCCCTTGTCATCACAATGCTCCAAGACCCCTCTAATCACAATGCTCCATGCCCCTTTTTCATCTCAATGCTCCATGAACCCTGTCATCACAATGCACCATGCCCATCGTCATAATGCTTCAGGCTATTGTCATCACAATGAAATCAAAATGCTCCATGACCTCTGTCATCACAATGCTCCAAACCCTGGTGATCACAATATTGCATAACAGTTATCATCACAACACCCCATGACGCTCATCATCACAATTATCCATGGTCTTCTCACCACAATGCTCCATGAACTTTGTCATCACAATTCTCAATACACTTGTCATCAAAATGCGCCCTGACACTTGTCGTCAGTATGCTCCATGAACCCTGTCATGACAAGGCTCCCTGCCTTTTTCATCACAATAATCCATGCCCTTTTCATCACAGTGTTCCAAGACCCCTCTAATCAGAATGCTCCATGACCTTGTCATCAGAAACCTCCATGACGCATGTGATCAGAATGTTCCATGGACTTTTCATCCCAATGCTCCATGCCATTGTCATCAAAATATTCCTCAAGCTTGTCATCAGAATGCTCCATGACCCTTGTCATCACAATTCTCCATGCACTTCTCAGCACAATTCTCCCTGACCCTTGTCATCACAATGCTCCAAGCCATTGTAACCACAATGCTCCATTACGTTTGTCATCAGAATCCTCCATGACACTTGGCATCACAATTCTCCATGCCATTGTCATTACAATGGGCCATTACATATGTCATCACAATGTTCACTGACACCTCTCTTCACAATACTGCATGAGCTGGTCATCACAATGCTCCATGCACTTGTCATCACAATGTGCCATTCCAACTCTCAACACAATAATCCATGAAACTTATTAGACCAATGCTCCATGCCCTTGTTATCACCATGCTCCATGCCCTTGTTATCACAATGTTCAAAACCACTATAATTAGAATGCTCCATGCCCCTTTTCATCAGTATGCTCCATGAGACTTGTCATCACAAGGCTCCATGGTTTTCTCATCACAATGCTCCAGGACCTTGTCATCACAATGCTTCACGACATTGTCATGAAAATTCTCAATGGCGCTTGTCATCATAATGCTCCAAGCCCTAGTCATGACAATGCTCCATTATATTTGTCATCACAATCCTCCCTTACATTTGGCATCAGAATGCTCCATGCCATTGTCATCGCAATGGACCATGACATATGTCATCACAATGCCCCCTGACACCTGTCTTCACAATACTCCATGCCCTTATCATCACAATGCTCCATGCCCTTGTCATCACAATGCACCATGTCCACTGTCATCACAATAATCTATGAAACTTGTCAGACCAATGCTCCATGCCCCTGTCATCACAATGGTCCATGACTCCTGTCATCACAATGCTTCAAAACGTTTCTTATCACAACGGTACATTCCCGCGTCATCACAAGGCTCTGTGACCTTTGTAACCACAATGCTCCATGAACTTTTCATCACCATGCTCCGTGACCCTTGTCCTCACAATGCTCCATGCCTTTGTCAGAACAATGCTCCATGACCTTTGTCATCACAATGTGCCATGCGCTTTTCATCACAATGATCCAGAACCTTGTCATCACTATGCTCCATAAACCTTGTAATCACAATGCTCCATGTACTTGTCATCCAAATGCTCTCTCACATGAGATATCACAATGTTCCATCACTAGTCATCACAATCCTCCCTCACCCTTGTTATCACAATGTTCCATGACCCCTGTCATCACAATGCTACATCCCCTTATCACCACAATGTTCCATGACCCCTGACATCACAATGTTCCATAACCCCTGTCATCAAAATGTTCCATTACACTTTTCATCAAATCGCTGCATGACCCTGTCATCAAAATGCTCCCTGCCGTTCTCATCACAATGCACCACACCCTTGTCATCAAAATGCTCCATGACCATTGTCATCACAAAGCTCCATGACACTTGTCTTCACAATTCTCGATGCCCTTCTCAACACAATGCTCCATGCCCTTGTCATTACAATCCTCCATGACCCATGTATCACAGTGTACCGTGCCCTTGTCATCACAATGCTCCATGCCCACTCTCATCACAATAATCCATGAAACATTTCAGACCAATGCTCAATGCCATTCTCATCACAATGCTCCATTAACTCTGTCATAACAATGCTCCATGACCCCTGCCATCACAATGATCCAAGGCCTTGTCATCACAAGGCTCCATGACCCTTGTCATCACAATGCTCCAAGACCCATGTAATCACAAAGCTCCATGACGCATGTCATCAGAATGTTCCATGGCTTTCTCCTCACAATGCTCCATGCCCTTGTGAACACAACGCTCCAAGAAACCAGTAATCACAATGCTCCATACCCCTTTTCATCAGAATGCTCCATTAGACTTGTCATCACAAGTCTCCATGGTCATCTCATCACAATGATCCACGACCTTGTCATCACCATGCTCCATTCCCTTGTCATCACAATGCTCCATGACCCCTGTCATCACAATACTCCATGAACATTTTCAGCCCAATGCTCCATGACCCTTGTCATCACAATGATCCATGCCCTTCTCATCCCAATGCTCCATGACCCCTGTATTCACAATGCTACATGACACTTGTCATCACAGTACTCCATGACACCTGTCATCACAATGCTCCATGCCTTTGTCAGCAAAATGCTACATGACCTTGTCATTACAATGCTCTATGCGCTTGTCATCACAATACTCCATTACCATTGTCATCACAATCCTCCATGAACCTTGGGATCCTATTGCTTCATGCCATTGTCATCACAATGCTCCATGCTCCTTGAAATCAAAATGATCCATGACCTCTGTCACCACAATGCTCCAAACACTTGTGATCACAATGTTCCATAACACTTGTCATCACAACGCTCCATGATGCCTGTCATCACAATACTCCATGCCCTTTTCATCACAGTGCTCCATGAAGTTGTCATCACAAATCTCAATACACTTGTCATCACAATGCTCCCTGACCCTTCTCGTCAGAATGCTCCTTGAACCCTGTCACGAAAAGGCTCCATGCCTTTTCCATCACAATGCCCCATGCCGTTTTTATCCCAATGCTCCATGCCATTGCCATCAAAATACTCCACAAGCTTGTCATCAGAATGCTCCATGACCCTTGTCATCACAATTTTCAATGCACTTGTCAGCACAATGCTCCATGACCCTTGACATCACAATGCTCCAATCCATTGTCACCAAAATGCTCCATTACCTATGTAATCAGAATCCTCCACTACACTTGGCATCACAATTCTCCATGCCATTGTCATCACAATGGGCCATTACATATGTCATCATAATGCTCCCTGACACCTCTCTTCACAATACTGCATGACCTGGTCATCACAATGCTCCATGCCCTTGTCATCACAATGCGCCATTCCAACTGTCATCACAATAATCCATGAATCTTATTAGACCAGTGCTCCATGCCCTTGTCATCACAATGCTCCATGCCCTTTTTATCACAATGTTCCAAGACCCCTGTAATCAGAATCCTCCATGCCCCTTTTCATCAGTATGCTCCATGAGACTTGTCATCAAAAGGCTCCATGGTTTCCTCATCACAATGCTCCATGCCCTTGTCATCACAATGCTCCTTGTCCCCTGTCATCACAATGCTCCGTGATATTTGTCATCACAATCCTCCATTACATTTGGCATCACAATGCTCCATGCCACGGTCATCGCAATGGACCATGACGTATGTCATCACACTGCCCCCTGACACCTGTCTTCACAATACTCTATGCCATTATCATCACAATGCACCATGCCACTGTCATCACAATGCACCATGTCCACTGTCATCACAATAATCTATGAAACTTCACAGACCAATGCTCCATGTCCCTGTCATCACAATGCTACATGATTCTAGTCATCACAGTGCTTCATAACGTTTCTCATCACAACGGTCCATGCCCGCGTTATCACAAGGCTCTGTGACATTTGTAACCACAATGCTCCATGAACTTTTCATCAAAATGCTCCGTGACGCTTGTCATCACAATGCTCCATGCCTTTGTCAGAACAATGCTCCATGACCCTTGTCATCACAATGTGCCATGCACTTTTAATCACAATGATCCACAACCTTGTCATCACTATGCTCCATAAACCTTGTAATCACAATGCCCCATGCACTTCTCATCCAAATGCTCTCTCACATGAGATATCACAATGTTCCATCACTAGTCATCACAATCCTCCCTCACCTCTGTTATCACAGTGTTCCATGTCCCCTGTCATCACAATGCTACATCCCCTTATCAGCACAATGTTCCATGACCCCTGACATCACAATGTTCCATAACCCCTGTCATCAAAATGCTCCATGACCTCTCTCATCACAATGCTCCAAACCCTGGTGATCACAATGTTTCATAACACTTATCATCACAACACCCCATGACGCTCATCATCACAGTTATCCATGGTCTTCTCATCACAATGCTGCATGACCTTTGTCATCACAATTCTCAATACAGTTGTCATCACAATGCTCCCTGACCTTTGTCGTCAGTATGATCCATGAACCCTGTCATGACAAGGCTCCATGCCTTTTTCATCACAATGATCCATGCCCTTTTCATCACAATGCTCCAAGACCCCTCTAATCACAATGCTCCATGCCCATTTTCATCACAATGCTCAATGAACCCTGTCATCACAATGCACCATGCCCATCGTCATAATGCTTCAGGCTATTGTCATCACAATGAGATCAAAATGCTCCATGACCTCGGTCATCACAATGCTCCAAACCCTGGTGATCACAATGTAGCATAACACTTATCATCACAACACCCCATGATGCTCATCATAACAATTATCCATGGGCTTCTCACCACAATGCTCCATGAACTTTGTTATCACATTTCTCAATACACTTGTCATCACAATGCTCCCTGACACTTGTCGTCAGTATGCTCCATGAACCCTGTCATGACAAGGCTCCATGCCTTTTTCATCACAATGATCCATGCCCTTTTCATCACAATGCTCCAAGACCCCTGTAATCACAATGCTCCATGCCCTTGTCATCACAAATCTCCATGACGCATGTGATCAGAATGTTCCATGGACTTCTCATCACAATGCTCCATGCCCTTGTCATCACAATGCTCCAAGACCCCTCTAATCACAATGCTCCATGCCCGTTTTCATCTCAAAGCTCCATGAACCCTGTCATCACAAGGCACCATGCCCATTATCATAATGCTTCAGGCTATTGTCAACACAATGAAATCAAAATGCTCCATGACCTCTGTCATCACAATGCTCCAAACCCGGGTAATAAAAATGTTGCATAACATTATCATCCCAACACCCCATGACGCTCATCATTACATTTATCCATGGTCTTCTCATCACAATGCTCCATGACCATTGTCATCACAATTCTCAATACACTTGTCATCACAATGCTCCCTGACACTTGTGGTCAGTATGCTCCATGAACACTGTCATGACAAGGCTCCATTCCTTTTTCATCACAATGATCCATGCCCTTTTCCTTGCAAGGCTCCAAGACTCCTGTAATCACAATGCTCCATGCACTTGTCATCACAAAGCTCCATGACGCATGTCATCAGATTGTTCCATGGACTTCTCATCACAATGCTCCATGCCCTTGTCATCACAATGCTCCAAGACCCCTGTAATCACAATATTCGATGCTCCTTTTCATTTCAATGCACCATGAACCCTGTCATCACAATGCACCATGCCCATCATCATAAAGCTTCAGGCTATTGTCATCACAATGAAATCAAAATGCTCCATGACCTCTGTCATCACAATGCTCCAAACCCTGGTGATCACAATGTTGCATAACACTTATCATCACAACACCCCATGACGCTCATCATCACAATTATCCATGGTCTTCTCATCACAATGCTCCATGAACTTTGTCATCACAATTCTCAATAAACATGTCATCACAATGATCCCTGACACTTGTCGTCAGTATGCTCCATGATCCCTGTCATGACAAGGCTCCATGCCATTTTCATCACAATGATCCATGCCATTTTCATCGCATAGCTCCAAGACCCCTGTAATCACAATGCTCCATGCAATTGTCATCACAAACTCCATGACGCATGTCATCAGAATGTTCCATGGACTTCTCATCACAATGCTCCATGCCTTTGTCATCACAATGCTCCAAGACCTCTGTAATCACAATGCTCCATGCCCCCTTTTCATCTCAATGCTCCATGAACCCTGTCATCACAAGGCACCATGCCCATCATCATAATGCTTCAGGCTATTGTCAACACAATGAAATCAAAATGCTCCATGACCTCTGTCATCACAATGCTCCAAACCCGGGTAATAACAATGTTGCATAACTCTTATCATCACAACACCCCATGACGCTCATCATCACATTTATCCAAGGGCTTCTCATCACAATGCTTCATGACCTTTGTCGTCACTATTCTTAATACACGTGTCATCACAAGGCTCCCTGACACTTGTCGTCAGTATGCTCCATGAACCCTGTCATGACAAGGCTCCATGCCTTTTTCATCACAATTATACATGCCCTTTTCCTCGCAAAGCTCCAAGACTCCTGTAATCACAATGCTCCATGCAGTTGACATCACAAAGCTCCATGACACATGACATCAGAATGTTCCATGGACTTCTCATCACAATGCTCCATGCCCTTCTCATCACAGTGCTCGAAGACCCCTACAATCACAATGCTCCATGCCCTTGTCATCAAAAAACTCCATGACGCATGTCATCAGAATGTTCCATGGACTTCTCATCACAATGTTCCATGCCCTTGTCATCACAATTCTCCAAGACCCCTGTAATCACAATGCTCCATGCCCCTTTTCATCTCAATGCACCATGAACCTTGTCATCACAAGGCACCATGCCCATCATCATAATGCTTCAGGCTATTGTCAACACAATGAAATCAAAATGCTCCATGACCTCTGTCATCACAATGCTCCAAACCCGGGTAATAAAAATGTTGCATAAAATTATCATCACAACACCCCATGACGCTCATCATTACATTTATCCATGGTCTTCTCATCACAATGCTCCATGACCATTGTCATCACAATTCTCAATACACTTGTCATCACAATGCTCCCTGACACTTGTCGTCAGTATGCTCCATTAACCCTGTCATGACAAGGCTCCATGCCTTTTTCATCACAATCATCCATGCCCTTTTCATCACAGTGCTCCAAGACCCCTATAATCACAATGCTCCATGCCCTTGTCATCACAAAACTCCATGACGCATGTGATCAGAATGTTCCATGGACTTCTCATCACAGTGATCCAAGCCCCTTTTCATCTCAATGCTTAGTGAACCCTGTCATCACAAGGCACCATTCCCATCGTCATAATGCTTCAGCCTGTTGTCAACACAATGAAATCAAAATGCTCCATGACCTCTGTCATCACAATGCTCCAAACCCTGGTGAACACAAGGTTGCATAACACTTATCATCACATCACCCCATGATGCTCATCATCACAGTTATCCATGGTCTTCTCTTCACAATGCTCCATGACATTTGTCATCACAATTCTCAATACACTTGTCATCACAATGCTCCCTGACACTTGTCGTCAGTATGCTCCATGAACCCTGTCATGACAAGGCTCCATGCCTTTTTCATCACAATGATCCATGCCCTTTTCATCACAGTGCTCCAAGAACCCTGTAATCAAAATGCTCCATGACGCATGTGATCAGAATGTTCCATGGACTTCTCATCACAATGCTCCATGCCCTTGTCATCACAATGCTCCAAGACCCCTCTAATCACAATGCTCCATGCCCCTTTTTCATCTCAATGCTCCATGAACCCTGTCATCACAATGCACCATGCCCATCGTCATAATGCTTCAGGCTATTGTCATCACAATGAAATCAAAATGCTCCATGACCTCTGTCATCACAATGCTCCAAAACCTGGTGATCACAATATTGCATAACAGTTATCATCACAACACCCCATGACGCTCATCATCACAATTATCCATGGTCTTCTCACCACAATGCTCCATGAACTTTGTCATCACAATTCTCAATACACTTGTCATCAAAATGCGCCCTGACACTTGTCGTCAGTATGCTCCATGAACCCTGTCATGACAAGGCTCCCTGCCTTTTTCATCACAATAATCCATGCCCTTTTCATCACAGTGTTCCAAGACCCCTCTAATCAGAATGCTCCATGACCTTGTCATCAGAAACCTCCATGACGCATGTGATCAGAATGTTCCATGGACTTTTCATCCCAATGCTCCATGCCATTGTCATCAAAATATTCCTCAAGCTTGTCATCAGAATGCTCCATGACCCTTGTCATCACAATTCTCCATGCACTTCTCAGCACAATTCTCCCTGACCCTTGTCATCACAATGCTCCAAGCCATTGTAACCACAATGCTCCATTACGTTTGTCATCAGAATCCTCCATGACACTTGGCATCACAATTCTCCATGCCATTGTCATTACAATGGGCCATTACATATGTCATCACAATGTTCACTGACACCTCTCTTCACAATACTGCATGAGCTGGTCATCACAATGCTCCATGCACTTGTCATCACAATGTGCCATTCCAACTCTCAACACAATAATCCATGAAACTTATTAGACCAATGCTCCATGCCCTTGTTATCACCATGCTCCATGCCCTTGTTATCACAATGTTCAAAACCACTATAATTAGAATGCTCCATGCCCCTTTTCATCAGTATGCTCCATGAGACTTGTCATCACAAGGCTCCATGGTTTTCTCATCACAATGCTCCAGGACCTTGTCATCACAATGCTTCACGACATTGTCATGAAAATTCTCAATGGCGCTTGTCATCATAATGCTCCAAGCCCTAGTCATGACAATGCTCCATTATATTTGTCATCACAATCCTCCCTTACATTTGGCATCAGAATGCTCCATGCCATTGTCATCGCAATGGACCATGACATATGTCATCACAATGCCCCCTGACACCTGTCTTCACAATACTCCATGCCCTTATCATCACAATGCTCCATGCCCTTGTCATCACAATGCACCATGTCCACTGTCATCACAATAATCTATGAAACTTGTCAGACCAATGCTCCATGCCCCTGTCATCACAATGGTCCATGACTCCTGTCATCACAATGCTTCAAAACGTTTCTTATCACAACGGTACATTCCCGCGTCATCACAAGGCTCTGTGACCTTTGTAACCACAATGCTCCATGAACTTTTCATCACCATGCTCCGTGACCCTTGTCCTCACAATGCTCCATGCCTTTGTCAGAACAATGCTCCATGACCTTTGTCATCACAATGTGCCATGCGCTTTTCATCACAATGATCCAGAACCTTGTCATCACTATGCTCCATAAACCTTGTAATCACAATGCTCCATGTACTTGTCATCCAAATGCTCTCTCACATGAGATATCACAATGTTCCATCACTAGTCATCACAATCCTCCCTCACCCTTGTTATCACAATGTTCCATGACCCCTGTCATCACAATGCTACATCCCCTTATCACCACAATGTTCCATGACCCCTGACATCACAATGTTCCATAACCCCTGTCATCAAAATGTTCCATTACACTTTTCATCAAATCGCTGCATGACCCTGTCATCAAAATGCTCCCTGCCGTTCTCATCACAATGCACCACACCCTTGTCATCAAAATGCTCCATGACCATTGTCATCACAAAGCTCCATGACACTTGTCTTCACAATTCTCGATGCCCTTCTCAACACAATGCTCCATGCCCTTGTCATTACAATCCTCCATGACCCATGTATCACAGTGTACCGTGCCCTTGTCATCACAATGCTCCATGCCCACTCTCATCACAATAATCCATGAAACATTTCAGACCAATGCTCAATGCCATTCTCATCACAATGCTCCATTAACTCTGTCATAACAATGCTCCATGACCCCTGCCATCACAATGATCCAAGGCCTTGTCATCACAAGGCTCCATGACCCTTGTCATCACAATGCTCCAAGACCCATGTAATCACAAAGCTCCATGACGCATGTCATCAGAATGTTCCATGGCTTTCTCCTCACAATGCTCCATGCCCTTGTGAACACAACGCTCCAAGAAACCAGTAATCACAATGCTCCATACCCCTTTTCATCAGAATGCTCCATTAGACTTGTCATCACAAGTCTCCATGGTCATCTCATCACAATGATCCACGACCTTGTCATCACCATGCTCCATTCCCTTGTCATCACAATGCTCCATGACCCCTGTCATCACAATACTCCATGAACATTTTCAGCCCAATGCTCCATGACCCTTGTCATCACAATGATCCATGCCCTTCTCATCCCAATGCTCCATGACCCCTGTATTCACAATGCTACATGACACTTGTCATCACAGTACTCCATGACACCTGTCATCACAATGCTCCATGCCTTTGTCAGCAAAATGCTACATGACCTTGTCATTACAATGCTCTATGCGCTTGTCATCACAATACTCCATTACCATTGTCATCACAATCCTCCATGAACCTTGGGATCCTATTGCTTCATGCCATTGTCATCACAATGCTCCATGCTCCTTGAAATCAAAATGATCCATGACCTCTGTCACCACAATGCTCCAAACACTTGTGATCACAATGTTCCATAACACTTGTCATCACAACGCTCCATGATGCCTGTCATCACAATACTCCATGCCCTTTTCATCACAGTGCTCCATGAAGTTGTCATCACAAATCTCAATACACTTGTCATCACAATGCTCCCTGACCCTTCTCGTCAGAATGCTCCTTGAACCCTGTCACGAAAAGGCTCCATGCCTTTTCCATCACAATGCCCCATGCCGTTTTTATCCCAATGCTCCATGCCATTGCCATCAAAATACTCCACAAGCTTGTCATCAGAATGCTCCATGACCCTTGTCATCACAATTTTCAATGCACTTGTCAGCACAATGCTCCATGACCCTTGACATCACAATGCTCCAATCCATTGTCACCAAAATGCTCCATTACCTATGTAATCAGAATCCTCCACTACACTTGGCATCACAATTCTCCATGCCATTGTCATCACAATGGGCCATTACATATGTCATCATAATGCTCCCTGACACCTCTCTTCACAATACTGCATGACCTGGTCATCACAATGCTCCATGCCCTTGTCATCACAATGCGCCATTCCAACTGTCATCACAATAATCCATGAATCTTATTAGACCAGTGCTCCATGCCCTTGTCATCACAATGCTCCATGCCCTTTTTATCACAATGTTCCAAGACCCCTGTAATCAGAATCCTCCATGCCCCTTTTCATCAGTATGCTCCATGAGACTTGTCATCAAAAGGCTCCATGGTTTCCTCATCACAATGCTCCATGCCCTTGTCATCACAATGCTCCTTGTCCCCTGTCATCACAATGCTCCGTGATATTTGTCATCACAATCCTCCATTACATTTGGCATCACAATGCTCCATGCCACGGTCATCGCAATGGACCATGACGTATGTCATCACACTGCCCCCTGACACCTGTCTTCACAATACTCTATGCCATTATCATCACAATGCACCATGCCACTGTCATCACAATGCACCATGTCCACTGTCATCACAATAATCTATGAAACTTCACAGACCAATGCTCCATGTCCCTGTCATCACAATGCTACATGATTCTAGTCATCACAGTGCTTCATAACGTTTCTCATCACAACGGTCCATGCCCGCGTTATCACAAGGCTCTGTGACATTTGTAACCACAATGCTCCATGAACTTTTCATCAAAATGCTCCGTGACGCTTGTCATCACAATGCTCCATGCCTTTGTCAGAACAATGCTCCATGACCCTTGTCATCACAATGTGCCATGCACTTTTAATCACAATGATCCACAACCTTGTCATCACTATGCTCCATAAACCTTGTAATCACAATGCCCCATGCACTTCTCATCCAAATGCTCTCTCACATGAGATATCACAATGTTCCATCACTAGTCATCACAATCCTCCCTCACCTCTGTTATCACAGTGTTCCATGTCCCCTGTCATCACAATGCTACATCCCCTTATCAGCACAATGTTCCATGACCCCTGACATCACAATGTTCCATAACCCCTGTCATCAAAATGCTCCATGACCTCTCTCATCACAATGCTCCAAACCCTGGTGATCACAATGTTTCATAACACTTATCATCACAACACCCCATGACGCTCATCATCACAGTTATCCATGGTCTTCTCATCACAATGCTGCATGACCTTTGTCATCACAATTCTCAATACAGTTGTCATCACAATGCTCCCTGACCTTTGTCGTCAGTATGATCCATGAACCCTGTCATGACAAGGCTCCATGCCTTTTTCATCACAATGATCCATGCCCTTTTCATCACAATGCTCCAAGACCCCTCTAATCACAATGCTCCATGCCCATTTTCATCACAATGCTCAATGAACCCTGTCATCACAATGCACCATGCCCATCGTCATAATGCTTCAGGCTATTGTCATCACAATGAGATCAAAATGCTCCATGACCTCGGTCATCACAATGCTCCAAACCCTGGTGATCACAATGTAGCATAACACTTATCATCACAACACCCCATGATGCTCATCATAACAATTATCCATGGGCTTCTCACCACAATGCTCCATGAACTTTGTTATCACATTTCTCAATACACTTGTCATCACAATGCTCCCTGACACTTGTCGTCAGTATGCTCCATGAACCCTGTCATGACAAGGCTCCATGCCTTTTTCATCACAATGATCCATGCCCTTTTCATCACAATGCTCCAAGACCCCTGTAATCACAATGCTCCATGCCCTTGTCATCACAAATCTCCATGACGCATGTGATCAGAATGTTCCATGGACTTCTCATCACAATGCTCCATGCCCTTGTCATCACAATGCTCCAAGACCCCTCTAATCACAATGCTCCATGCCCGTTTTCATCTCAAAGCTCCATGAACCCTGTCATCACAAGGCACCATGCCCATTATCATAATGCTTCAGGCTATTGTCAACACAATGAAATCAAAATGCTCCATGACCTCTGTCATCACAATGCTCCAAACCCGGGTAATAAAAATGTTGCATAACATTATCATCCCAACACCCCATGACGCTCATCATTACATTTATCCATGGTCTTCTCATCACAATGCTCCATGACCATTGTCATCACAATTCTCAATACACTTGTCATCACAATGCTCCCTGACACTTGTGGTCAGTATGCTCCATGAACACTGTCATGACAAGGCTCCATTCCTTTTTCATCACAATGATCCATGCCCTTTTCCTTGCAAGGCTCCAAGACTCCTGTAATCACAATGCTCCATGCACTTGTCATCACAAAGCTCCATGACGCATGTCATCAGATTGTTCCATGGACTTCTCATCACAATGCTCCATGCCCTTGTCATCACAATGCTCCAAGACCCCTGTAATCACAATATTCGATGCTCCTTTTCATTTCAATGCACCATGAACCCTGTCATCACAATGCACCATGCCCATCATCATAAAGCTTCAGGCTATTGTCATCACAATGAAATCAAAATGCTCCATGACCTCTGTCATCACAATGCTCCAAACCCTGGTGATCACAATGTTGCATAACACTTATCATCACAACACCCCATGACGCTCATCATCACAATTATCCATGGTCTTCTCATCACAATGCTCCATGAACTTTGTCATCACAATTCTCAATAAACATGTCATCACAATGATCCCTGACACTTGTCGTCAGTATGCTCCATGATCCCTGTCATGACAAGGCTCCATGCCATTTTCATCACAATGATCCATGCCATTTTCATCGCATAGCTCCAAGACCCCTGTAATCACAATGCTCCATGCAATTGTCATCACAAACTCCATGACGCATGTCATCAGAATGTTCCATGGACTTCTCATCACAATGCTCCATGCCTTTGTCATCACAATGCTCCAAGACCTCTGTAATCACAATGCTCCATGCCCCCTTTTCATCTCAATGCTCCATGAACCCTGTCATCACAAGGCACCATGCCCATCATCATAATGCTTCAGGCTATTGTCAACACAATGAAATCAAAATGCTCCATGACCTCTGTCATCACAATGCTCCAAACCCGGGTAATAACAATGTTGCATAACTCTTATCATCACAACACCCCATGACGCTCATCATCACATTTATCCAAGGGCTTCTCATCACAATGCTTCATGACCTTTGTCGTCACTATTCTTAATACACGTGTCATCACAAGGCTCCCTGACACTTGTCGTCAGTATGCTCCATGAACCCTGTCATGACAAGGCTCCATGCCTTTTTCATCACAATTATACATGCCCTTTTCCTCGCAAAGCTCCAAGACTCCTGTAATCACAATGCTCCATGCAGTTGACATCACAAAGCTCCATGACACATGACATCAGAATGTTCCATGGACTTCTCATCACAATGCTCCATGCCCTTCTCATCACAGTGCTCGAAGACCCCTACAATCACAATGCTCCATGCCCTTGTCATCAAAAAACTCCATGACGCATGTCATCAGAATGTTCCATGGACTTCTCATCACAATGTTCCATGCCCTTGTCATCACAATTCTCCAAGACCCCTGTAATCACAATGCTCCATGCCCCTTTTCATCTCAATGCACCATGAACCTTGTCATCACAAGGCACCATGCCCATCATCATAATGCTTCAGGCTATTGTCAACACAATGAAATCAAAATGCTCCATGACCTCTGTCATCACAATGCTCCAAACCCGGGTAATAAAAATGTTGCATAAAATTATCATCACAACACCCCATGACGCTCATCATTACATTTATCCATGGTCTTCTCATCACAATGCTCCATGACCATTGTCATCACAATTCTCAATACACTTGTCATCACAATGCTCCCTGACACTTGTCGTCAGTATGCTCCATTAACCCTGTCATGACAAGGCTCCATGCCTTTTTCATCACAATCATCCATGCCCTTTTCATCACAGTGCTCCAAGACCCCTATAATCACAATGCTCCATGCCCTTGTCATCACAAAACTCCATGACGCATGTGATCAGAATGTTCCATGGACTTCTCATCACAGTGATCCAAGCCCCTTTTCATCTCAATGCTTAGTGAACCCTGTCATCACAAGGCACCATTCCCATCGTCATAATGCTTCAGCCTGTTGTCAACACAATGAAATCAAAATGCTCCATGACCTCTGTCATCACAATGCTCCAAACCCTGGTGAACACAAGGTTGCATAACACTTATCATCACATCACCCCATGATGCTCATCATCACAGTTATCCATGGTCTTCTCTTCACAATGCTCCATGACATTTGTCATCACAATTCTCAATACACTTGTCATCACAATGCTCCCTGACACTTGTCGTCAGTATGCTCCATGAACCCTGTCATGACAAGGCTCCATGCCTTTTTCATCACAATGATCCATGCCCTTTTCATCACAGTGCTCCAAGAACCCTGTAATCAAAATGCTCCATGACGCATGTGATCAGAATGTTCCATGGACTTCTCATCACAATGCTCCATGCCCTTGTCATCACAATGCTCCAAGACCCCTCTAATCACAATGCTCCATGCCCCTTTTTCATCTCAATGCTCCATGAACCCTGTCATCACAATGCACCATGCCCATCGTCATAATGCTTCAGGCTATTGTCATCACAATGAAATCAAAATGCTCCATGACCTCTGTCATCACAATGCTCCAAACCCTGGTGATCACAATATTGCATAACAGTTATCATCACAACACCCCATGACGCTCATCATCACAATTATCCATGGTCTTCTCACCACAATGCTCCATGAACTTTGTCATCACAATTCTCAATACACTTGTCATCAAAATGCGCCCTGACACTTGTCGTCAGTATGCTCCATGAACCCTGTCATGACAAGGCTCCCTGCCTTTTTCATCACAATAATCCATGCCCTTTTCATCACAGTGTTCCAAGACCCCTCTAATCAGAATGCTCCATGACCTTGTCATCAGAAACCTCCATGACGCATGTGATCAGAATGTTCCATGGACTTTTCATCCCAATGCTCCATGCCATTGTCATCAAAATATTCCTCAAGCTTGTCATCAGAATGCTCCATGACCCTTGTCATCACAATTCTCCATGCACTTCTCAGCACAATTCTCCCTGACCCTTGTCATCACAATGCTCCAAGCCATTGTAACCACAATGCTCCATTACGTTTGTCATCAGAATCCTCCATGACACTTGGCATCACAATTCTCCATGCCATTGTCATTACAATGGGCCATTACATATGTCATCACAATGTTCACTGACACCTCTCTTCACAATACTGCATGAGCTGGTCATCACAATGCTCCATGCACTTGTCATCACAATGTGCCATTCCAACTCTCAACACAATAATCCATGAAACTTATTAGACCAATGCTCCATGCCCTTGTTATCACCATGCTCCATGCCCTTGTTATCACAATGTTCAAAACCACTATAATTAGAATGCTCCATGCCCCTTTTCATCAGTATGCTCCATGAGACTTGTCATCACAAGGCTCCATGGTTTTCTCATCACAATGCTCCAGGACCTTGTCATCACAATGCTTCACGACATTGTCATGAAAATTCTCAATGGCGCTTGTCATCATAATGCTCCAAGCCCTAGTCATGACAATGCTCCATTATATTTGTCATCACAATCCTCCCTTACATTTGGCATCAGAATGCTCCATGCCATTGTCATCGCAATGGACCATGACATATGTCATCACAATGCCCCCTGACACCTGTCTTCACAATACTCCATGCCCTTATCATCACAATGCTCCATGCCCTTGTCATCACAATGCACCATGTCCACTGTCATCACAATAATCTATGAAACTTGTCAGACCAATGCTCCATGCCCCTGTCATCACAATGGTCCATGACTCCTGTCATCACAATGCTTCAAAACGTTTCTTATCACAACGGTACATTCCCGCGTCATCACAAGGCTCTGTGACCTTTGTAACCACAATGCTCCATGAACTTTTCATCACCATGCTCCGTGACCCTTGTCCTCACAATGCTCCATGCCTTTGTCAGAACAATGCTCCATGACCTTTGTCATCACAATGTGCCATGCGCTTTTCATCACAATGATCCAGAACCTTGTCATCACTATGCTCCATAAACCTTGTAATCACAATGCTCCATGTACTTGTCATCCAAATGCTCTCTCACATGAGATATCACAATGTTCCATCACTAGTCATCACAATCCTCCCTCACCCTTGTTATCACAATGTTCCATGACCCCTGTCATCACAATGCTACATCCCCTTATCACCACAATGTTCCATGACCCCTGACATCACAATGTTCCATAACCCCTGTCATCAAAATGTTCCATTACACTTTTCATCAAATCGCTGCATGACCCTGTCATCAAAATGCTCCCTGCCGTTCTCATCACAATGCACCACACCCTTGTCATCAAAATGCTCCATGACCATTGTCATCACAAAGCTCCATGACACTTGTCTTCACAATTCTCGATGCCCTTCTCAACACAATGCTCCATGCCCTTGTCATTACAATCCTCCATGACCCATGTATCACAGTGTACCGTGCCCTTGTCATCACAATGCTCCATGCCCACTCTCATCACAATAATCCATGAAACATTTCAGACCAATGCTCAATGCCATTCTCATCACAATGCTCCATTAACTCTGTCATAACAATGCTCCATGACCCCTGCCATCACAATGATCCAAGGCCTTGTCATCACAAGGCTCCATGACCCTTGTCATCACAATGCTCCAAGACCCATGTAATCACAAAGCTCCATGACGCATGTCATCAGAATGTTCCATGGCTTTCTCCTCACAATGCTCCATGCCCTTGTGAACACAACGCTCCAAGAAACCAGTAATCACAATGCTCCATACCCCTTTTCATCAGAATGCTCCATTAGACTTGTCATCACAAGTCTCCATGGTCATCTCATCACAATGATCCACGACCTTGTCATCACCATGCTCCATTCCCTTGTCATCACAATGCTCCATGACCCCTGTCATCACAATACTCCATGAACATTTTCAGCCCAATGCTCCATGACCCTTGTCATCACAATGATCCATGCCCTTCTCATCCCAATGCTCCATGACCCCTGTATTCACAATGCTACATGACACTTGTCATCACAGTACTCCATGACACCTGTCATCACAATGCTCCATGCCTTTGTCAGCAAAATGCTACATGACCTTGTCATTACAATGCTCTATGCGCTTGTCATCACAATACTCCATTACCATTGTCATCACAATCCTCCATGAACCTTGGGATCCTATTGCTTCATGCCATTGTCATCACAATGCTCCATGCTCCTTGAAATCAAAATGATCCATGACCTCTGTCACCACAATGCTCCAAACACTTGTGATCACAATGTTCCATAACACTTGTCATCACAACGCTCCATGATGCCTGTCATCACAATACTCCATGCCCTTTTCATCACAGTGCTCCATGAAGTTGTCATCACAAATCTCAATACACTTGTCATCACAATGCTCCCTGACCCTTCTCGTCAGAATGCTCCTTGAACCCTGTCACGAAAAGGCTCCATGCCTTTTCCATCACAATGCCCCATGCCGTTTTTATCCCAATGCTCCATGCCATTGCCATCAAAATACTCCACAAGCTTGTCATCAGAATGCTCCATGACCCTTGTCATCACAATTTTCAATGCACTTGTCAGCACAATGCTCCATGACCCTTGACATCACAATGCTCCAATCCATTGTCACCAAAATGCTCCATTACCTATGTAATCAGAATCCTCCACTACACTTGGCATCACAATTCTCCATGCCATTGTCATCACAATGGGCCATTACATATGTCATCATAATGCTCCCTGACACCTCTCTTCACAATACTGCATGACCTGGTCATCACAATGCTCCATGCCCTTGTCATCACAATGCGCCATTCCAACTGTCATCACAATAATCCATGAATCTTATTAGACCAGTGCTCCATGCCCTTGTCATCACAATGCTCCATGCCCTTTTTATCACAATGTTCCAAGACCCCTGTAATCAGAATCCTCCATGCCCCTTTTCATCAGTATGCTCCATGAGACTTGTCATCAAAAGGCTCCATGGTTTCCTCATCACAATGCTCCATGCCCTTGTCATCACAATGCTCCTTGTCCCCTGTCATCACAATGCTCCGTGATATTTGTCATCACAATCCTCCATTACATTTGGCATCACAATGCTCCATGCCACGGTCATCGCAATGGACCATGACGTATGTCATCACACTGCCCCCTGACACCTGTCTTCACAATACTCTATGCCATTATCATCACAATGCACCATGCCACTGTCATCACAATGCACCATGTCCACTGTCATCACAATAATCTATGAAACTTCACAGACCAATGCTCCATGTCCCTGTCATCACAATGCTACATGATTCTAGTCATCACAGTGCTTCATAACGTTTCTCATCACAACGGTCCATGCCCGCGTTATCACAAGGCTCTGTGACATTTGTAACCACAATGCTCCATGAACTTTTCATCAAAATGCTCCGTGACGCTTGTCATCACAATGCTCCATGCCTTTGTCAGAACAATGCTCCATGACCCTTGTCATCACAATGTGCCATGCACTTTTAATCACAATGATCCACAACCTTGTCATCACTATGCTCCATAAACCTTGTAATCACAATGCCCCATGCACTTCTCATCCAAATGCTCTCTCACATGAGATATCACAATGTTCCATCACTAGTCATCACAATCCTCCCTCACCTCTGTTATCACAGTGTTCCATGTCCCCTGTCATCACAATGCTACATCCCCTTATCAGCACAATGTTCCATGACCCCTGACATCACAATGTTCCATAACCCCTGTCATCAAAATGCTCCATGAGCCTTTTCATCCCAAAGCTCCATGACCCCTGGCATCACAATGTTCTATAACCCCTGTCATCAAAATGTTCCTTTACACTTTTCATCAAATTGCTGCATGACCCTGTCATCAAAATGCTCCCTGTCCTTCTCATCACAATGCACCACACCCTTGTCATCAAAATGCTCCATGACCATTGTCATCACTAAGCTCCATGACCTTTGGCATCAGAATGCTCCATGTCATTGTCATCACAATGTTACATGAACCCTCTCATCACATTGCTCCATGCCCTTGTCATCACAAAACTCCATGACACTTGTCATCACAATGCTCGATGCCTTTCTGATCAAAATCCTCCTTGCCCTTGTCATTAAAATGCTCCATGTCCCATGTATCACAGTGTACCGTGCCCTCGTCATCACAATGCTCCATGCCCACTCTCATCACAATAATCCATGAAATATTTCAGACCAATGCTCAATGCTCTTCTCATCAAAATGCTCCATTACCTCTGTCATAACAATGCTCCACGACCACTGCCATGACAATGTTGCACGGCCTTGTCATCACAAGGCTCCATGTCCCTTGTCATCACAATGCTCCAAGACCCATGTAATCACAATGTTCCATGCCCTTGTCATCACAAAGCTCCATGACGCATGTCATCAGAATGTGTCATGTCTTTCTCCTCTACAATACTCCATGCCCTTGTCATCACAATGCTCCAAGACCCTCGTAATCACAAGGCTCCATGCACCTTTTCATCAGAATGCTCCATGAGAATTGTCATCACAAGTCTCCATGGTCATCTCATCACAATGCTCCAGGACCTTGTCATCACCATGCTCAATTCCCTTGTCATCACAATGCTCCATGACCCCTGTCATCACAATACTCCATGAACATTGTCAGTCCAGTGCTCCATGACCTACTCATCACAATGCTCCATGACCAATATCATCACAATGCTCCATGACCACCGTCATCACAACATTCCATGACACCTGACAACACAATGATCCGGGACTCTTGTCATCACAATGCTCCAAGACCCCTGTTCACAATGCTCCATGACCCCTGTCATAACAATACTCCTTGAACATTTTCAGCCCAGTGCTCCATGACCCTTGTCATCACAATGATCCATGCCCTTGTCATCACAATGTTCCATGACCCCTGTATTCACAATGCTCCGTGATGTTTGTCATCACACAGCTCCATGACACCTGTCATCACAATGCTCCATGCCTTTGTAAGCAAAATGCTACATGACCTTGTCATTACAATGCTCTATGCGCTTGTCATCACAATACTCCATTTCCATTGTCATCACAAACCTCCATGAACCTTGGGATCCTATTGCTTCATGCCGTTGTCATCACAATGCTCCATGCTCCTTGAAATCAAAATGATCCATGACCACTGTCATCACAATGCTCCAAACCCTTGTGATCACAATGTTCCATAACACCTGTCATCACAACGCACCATGATGCCTGCCATCACAAAACTCCATGCCCTTTTCATCACAATGCTCCATGAGCACTGTCATCACAATTCTCAATACACTTGTCATCACAATGCTCCCTGACACGTGTCGTCAGAATGCTCCTTGAACCCTGTCACAAAAAGGCTCCATGCCTTTTTCATCACAAAGCCCCATGCCGTTTTCATCCCAATGCTCCATGCCAGTGTCATCAAAATACTCCACAAGCCTGTCATCAGAATGCTCCATGACCCTTGTCATCACAATTCTCCATGCACTTGTCAGCACAATGCTCCCTGACCCTTCTCATCACAATGTTTCAAGCCATTGTCACCACAATGCTCCATTACATTTGTCATTATAATCCTCCATGACACTTGGCATCACAATGCTCCATGCCATTGTCATCACAATTTGCCATTACAT
The DNA here is from genome assembly GCF_025265405.1 of Mesoplodon densirostris. NCBI lineage: Eukaryota > Metazoa > Chordata > Mammalia > Artiodactyla > Ziphiidae > Mesoplodon > Mesoplodon densirostris. The sequence goes on along the minus strand of NW_026778196.1, from coordinate 7,740,231 downwards.
ATGTCATCACAATGCTCCCTGACACCTCTCTTCACAATACTGCATGACCTGGTCATCACAATGCTCCATGCCCTTGTAATCACAATGCGCCATTCCAACTGTCATCACAATAATCCATGAAACTTATTAGACCAATGCTCCATGCCCTTGTCATCATAATGCTCCATGCACTTGTTTTCACAATGGTCCAAGACCCCTGTAATCAGAATGCTCCATGCCCCTTTTCATGAGTATGCTCCATGAGACTTGTCATCACAGGGCTCCATGGTTTTCTCATCACAATGCTCCAGGACCTTGTCATCACAATGCTTCACAATATTGCTAAGAAAATTCTCAATGGCCCTTGTCATCATAATGCTCCAAGCCCTAGTCATCACAATGCTCCATGATATTTGTCATCACAATCCTCCCTTACTTTTGGCATCACAATGTTCCATGCTATTGTCATCGCAATGGACCATGACATATGTCACCACAATGCCCCCTCACACCTGTCTTCACAATACTCCATGACCCTATCATCACAATGCTCCATTCCCTTGTCATCACAATGCTCCATGCCCTTGTCATCACAATGCACCATGTCCACTGTCATCACAATAATCTATGAAACTTGTCAGACCAATGCTCCATGACTCTGTCATCACAATGCTCCATGCCCTTGTCAACTCAGTGCTCCTTGACCCATGTCATCACAATGCTCCGTGACTCCAGTCATCACAATGCTTCATAACGTTTGTCATCACAACTGTCCATGCCCGCATCATCACAAGGTTCTGTGACCTTTGTAACCACAATGCTCCATGAACATTTCATCACAATGCCCCGTGACACTTGTCATCACAATGCTCCATGCCTTTGTCAGAACAATGCTCCATGACCCTTGTCAACACAATGTGCCATGCACTTTTCATCACAATGATCCACCACCTTTTCATCGCTATGCTCCATAAAATTGTAATCACAATGCTCCATGCACTTCTCATCCAAATGCTCTCTCACATGAGATATCACAGTGTTCCATCACTAGTCATCACAATCCACCCTCACCCCTGTTATCACAATGTTCCATGACCCCTGTTATCACAATGCTACTTCCCCTTATCAGCACAATGTTCCATGAACCCTGACATCACAATATTCCATAACCCATGTCATCAAAATTCTCCATGACCCTTTTCATCCCAAAGCTCCATGACCCCTGGCCTCACAATGTTCTATAACCCCTGTCATCAAAATGTTCCATTACACTTTTCATCAAACTGCCGCATGACACTGTCATCAAAATGCTCCCTGCCCTTCTCATCACAATGCACCATGCCCTTGTCATTAAAATGCTCCATGACATTTGTCATCACAAAGCTGCATGACCCTTCGCATCACAATGCTCCATGTCATTGTCATCACAATGCTCCATGAACACTCTCATCACATTTCTCCATGCCCTTGTCATCACAAAGCTGCATGACCCTTCGCATCACAATGCTCCATGTCATTGTCATCACAATGCTCCATGAACCCTCTCATCACATTGCTCCATGCCCTTATCATCACAAAGCTCCATGACACTTGTCATCAAAATGCTCGATGCCCTTCTCATCACAATGCTCCATGCCATTGTCATCACAATGGGCAATTACATATGTCATCACAATGCTCCCTGACACCTCTCTTCACAATACTGCATGACCTGGCCATCACAATGCTCCAGGCCCTTGGCATCACAATGCGCCATTGCAACTGTCATCACAATAATCCTTGAAACTTATTAGACCAATGCTCCATGCCCTTGTCATCACAATGCTCCATGCCCTTGTAATCACAATGTTCCAAGACGCTTGTAATCAGAATGCTCCATGCCCCTTTTCATCAGTATGCTCCATGAGACTTTTGATCACAAGGCTCCATGGTTTTCTCATCACAATGCTCCAGGTACTTGTCATCACAATGCTTCACGACATTGTCATGAAAATTCTCAAATGCTCTTGTCATCAACATGCTCCAAGCCCTAGTCATCACAATGCTCCATTATTTTTGTCATCACAATCCTCCATTACATTTGGCATCACAATGCTCCATGCCATTGTCATCGCAATGGACCATGACATATGTCATCACAATGCTCCCTGACAACTGTCTTCACAATACTCCATGCCCTGGTCATCACAATGCTCCATGCCCTTCTCATCACAATGCATCATGTCCAAAGTCATCACAATAATCTATGAAACTTGTCATACCAATGCTCCATGCACCTGTCAACACAATGCTCCATGCACTTGTCATCACAATGCTCCATGACCCCTGTCTTCACAATGCTCCGTGACTCCAGTCATCACAATGCTTCATAACGTTTGTCATCACAACAGTCCATGCCCGCCTCATCACAAGGCTCTGTGACATTTGTAACCACAATGCTCCATGAAATTTTCATCACAATGCTCTGTGACCCTTGTCATCACAATGCCCCATGCCCACTCTCGTCACAATAATCCATGAAACATTTCAGACCAATGCTCAATTTCCTTCTCATCACAATGCTCCGTTACCACTGTCATAACAATGTTCCATGACCACTGCCATCACAATGTTCCACGGTCTTGTCATCACAAGGCTCCATGACCATTGTCATCACAATGCTCCAAGACCCATGTAATCACAATGCTCCATGCCCTTGTCATCACAAAGCTCCATGACGCATGTCATCAGAATGTTCCATGGCCTTCTCCTCACAATGCTCCATGCCCTTGTCATCACAACGCTCCAAGACCCCCATAATCACAGTGCTCCATGCTTCTTTTCATCAGAATGCTCCATTAGACTTGTCATCACAAGTCTCCATGGTCATTTCAACACAATGCTCCAAGACCTTGTTATCACCATGCTCCATTCCCTTGTCATGACAATGCTCCAAGACACCTGTCATCACAGTACTCCATGAATATTTTCAGCCCAATGCTCCATGACCTTCTCATCACAATGCTCCATATCCAATATCATCACAATGCTCCATGACCACTGTCATCACAACACTCCATGACACCTGACAACACAATGAACCGGGACTATTGTCAATACAATGCTCCAAGACCCCTGTAATCACAATGCTCCGTCACCCCTGTCATCACAGTACGCCATGAACATTTTCAGCCCAAAGCTCCATGACACTTGTCATCACAATCATCCATGCCCTTGTCATCCCAATGCTCCATGACCCATGTATTCACAATGCTCCGTGACCCTTGTCATCACAATGCACCATGCCCATCATCATAATGCTTCAGGCTATTGTCATCACAATGAAATCAATATTCTCCATGACCTCTTTCATCATAATGCTCCAAAACCTTGTGATCACAATGTTCCATAACACTTATCATCACAACATCTCATGACGCTCATCATCACAGTTATCCATGGACTTCTCATCACAATGCTCCATGATCTTTGTCATCACAATGCTCAATACACTTGTCATCACAATGCTCCCTGACACTTGTCGTCAGTATGCCCCTTGAACCCTGTCATGAGAAGGCTCCATGCCTTTTTCATCACAATAATCCATGACCTTTTCATCACAATGCTCCAAGATCCCTGTAATCACAATGCTCCATGCCCTTCACATCAAAAAGCTGAATGACGCATGTCATCAGAATGTTCCATGGACTTCTCATCACAATGCTCCATGCCCTTTTCATCACAATGCTCCAAGACCCCTGTAATCACAATGCTCCATGCTCCTTTTCATCAGAATGCTCCATGAGACTTGTCATCACAAGTCGCCATGGCCTTCTCATCACAATGCTCCAGGACCTTGTCCTCACCATGCTCCATTCCCTTGTCATCACAATGCTCCATGACCCCTGTCATCACAACACTCCATGAACATTTTCAGCCCCATGTTCCATGACCTTCTCATCACAATGCTCCATGGCCAATATCGTCACAATGCTCCATGACCACTGTCATCACAACACTCCATGACACCTGACAACACAATGATCCGGGACTCTTGTCATCACAATGCTCCATTCCCTAGTCATCACAATGCTCCATGACCCCTGTCATCACAACACTCCATGAACATTTTCAGCCCAGTGCTCCATGACCCTTGTCATCACAGTGATCCATGCCCTTGTCATCCCAATGCTCCATGACCCCTGAATTCACAAAGCTCCGTGACGCTTGTCATCACAGTGCTCCATTACACATGTCATCACAATGCTCCATGTCTTTCTCAGCAAAATGCTACATGACCTTGTCATGACAATGCTCTATGCGCTTGTCATCACAATACTCCATTTCCATTGTCATCACAATCCTCCATGAACTTTGGGATCACATTGCTTCATGCCCTTGTCATCACAATGCTCCATGCTCCTTGAAATCAAAATGATCCATGACCTCTGTCATCACAATGCTCCAAACCCTTGTGATCACAATGTTCCATAACACTTGTCATCACAACGCTCCATGATGCCTGTCATCACAATACTCCATGCCCTTTTCATCACAATTCTCCATGACCTTTGTCATCAAAATTCTCAAGACACTTGTCATCACAATGCTCCCTGGCACTTGTCATCAGAATGCTCCTTGAAACCTGTCACGAAAAGGCTCCATGCCTTTTTCATCTCAATGCCCCATGCCGTTTTCATCACAATGCTCCGTGACCCTTGTCATTACAATTCTCCATGCACTTGTCAGCACAATGCTCCCTGACCCTTCTCCTCACAATGCTCCAAGCCATTGTCATCACAATGCTCCATTACCTTTGTCATCAGAATCCTTCATGACACTTGGCATCGCAATAATCCATGCCATCGTCATCACAATGGGCCATTACATATGTCATCACAATGCTCCCTGACACCTGTCTTCACAATACTGCATGATCTGCTCATCACGATGTTCCATGCCCTTGTCATCACAATGCGCCATTCCACCTCTCATCGCAATAATCCATGAAACTTATTAGACCAATGTTCCATGCCCTTGTCATCAAAATGCTCCATGCCCTTGTTAACACAATGCTCCATGACCTCTGTCATCACAATGCTCCATCATTCCAGTCACCACAATGGTTCATACCCTCGTCATCAACAGTCTCTGTGACCTTTTTAACCACAATGCTCCATGAACTTTTCATCACAATGGTCCTTGACCCTTGTCATCACAATGCTCTATGCCTTTCTCAGCACAATGCTCTATGACCCTTGTCATCACAATGCACCATGTGCTTCTCATTACAATGCTCCACAATCTTGTCATCACAATGCTCCATAAAATTTGTCATCACAATGCTCCATGCACTTCTCATCAAAATGCTCTCTCACCACTGATATCACAATGCTACATCACTATTTGTCACAACACTCCCTCACCCCTGTCATCACAATGTTACATGACTCCTGTCATCACAATGCTACATGCACTTATCATCACAATGATCGATGAGCCCTGACATCACAATGTTCCATAACACCTGTCATCAAAATGTTCCATGACACTTTTCATCAAATTGCTCCATGACCCTGTCATCACAATGCTCCCTGCCCTTCTCATCACAATGCACAACGCCCCTGCCATCAAAATGCTCCATGACCTTTGTCATCACAAAGATCCATGACCATTGGCATCACAATGCTCCATGTCATTGTCATCACATTGCTCCATGCCCTTGTCTTCACATAGCTCCATGACACATGTCATCAGAATGCTCCATGGCCTTCTCATCACAATGCTCCATGCCCTTGCCATGACAATGCTCCATTACCCCTGTCATAACAATGCTCCATGACCCCTGCCATCACGATGTTCCATGGCCTTGTCATCACAAGAATCCATGACCGTTCTCATCACAATGCTCTAAGAACACTGTAATCACAATTCTCTATGCCCCTTTTCATCTCAATGATCCATGAACCATGTCATCACAATGCACCATGCCCATTATCATAATGCTTCATGCTATTGTCATCACAATGAAATCAAAATGCTCCATGACCTCTGTCATAACAATGTTCCATACCCTTGTGATCACCATAATCCATAACACTTATCATCACAACACCCCATGACGCTCATCATCACAATTATACATGGTCTTCTCTTCACAATGCTCCATGATCTTTGTCTTCACAATTCTCAATACACTTGTCATCACAATGCTCCCTGACACTGGTGGTCAGTATGCTCCTTGAACCGTTTCATGACAAGGTTCCATGCCTTCTTCATCATAATAATCCATGCACTTTTCATCACAATGCTCCAAGATGCCTCTAATCACAATGCTCAATGCACTTGTCATCTAAAAGCTCCATGACACTTGTCATCAGAATGCTCCATTCCCTAGTCATCACAATGCTCCATGACCCCTGTCATCACAACACTCCATGAACATTTTCATCCCAGTGCTCCATGACCCTTGTCATCACAATGATCCATGCCCTTGTCATCCCAATGCTCCATGACCCCTGTATTCACAATACTCCGTGAAGCTTGTCATCACAGTGCTCTATGACACATGTCATCACAATGCTCCATGCCTTTGTCAGCAAAATGTTACAAGAACTTGTCATTACAGTCCTCTATGCGCTTGTCATCACAATACTCCTTTTCCATTGTCATCACAATCCTCCATGTACCTTGGGATCACATTGCTTCATGCTCTTGTCATCACAATGCTCCATGCTCCTTGAAGTCAAAATGATCCAAACCTCTGTCATCACAATGCTCCAAACACTTGTGATCACAATGTTCTATAACACTTGTCATCACAACGCTCCATGATGCCTGTCATCACAATACACCATGCCCTTTTCATTACAAAGCTCCATGACCTTTGTCATAACAATTCTCAATACACTTGTCATCACAATGCTCCCTGACACTTGTCATCAGAATGCTCCTTGAACCCTCTCACGAAAAGGCTTCATGCCTTTACCATCACAATGCCCCATTCCATTTTCATCACAATAATCCATGCCATTGTCATCAAAATACTCCACAAGCTTGTCATCAGAATGTTCCATGCCCCTTGTCATCACAATTCTCCATGCACTTGTCAGCACAAAGCTCCCTGACCCTTGTCATCACAATGCTCCAAGCCATTGTCATCACAATGCTCCATTACCTTTGTCATCAGATTCCTCCATGACACTTGTCATCGCTATGCTCCATGCCATCGTCATCACAATGGGCCATTACATATGTCATCACAATGCTCCCTGACACCTGGCTTCACAATACTGCATGACCTGGTCATCAGGATGCTCCATGCCCTTTTCATCAAAATGCGCCATTCCAACTGTCATCGCAATAATCCATGAAACTTATTAGACCAATATTCCATGCCCTTGTCATCACAATGCACCATGCCCACTCTCAACATAATAATCTAAGAAACATGTCAGACCAGTTCTCCATGCATCTGTCATCACAGTGCACCATGCCCTTGTCATCACAATGCTCATGACCCCTGTCATCACAATGCTCCGTGACTCCAGTCATCACAATGCTTCATAACGTTTGTCATTACAATGGTCCATGCCCGCCTCATCACAAGGCTCTGTGACCTTTGTAACCACAATGCTCCATGAACTTTTCATCACAATTCTCTGTGACCCTTGTCATCACAATGCTCCATGTCTTTTTCAGAGCAATGCTCCATGACCATTGTCATCACAATGTGCCACGCGCATCTCACCACAACGTTCCAAACCTTGTCATTGCAATGCTCCATAAACCTTGTAATCACAATGGTCCATGCACTTCTCATCAAAATGCTCTCTCACCAGAGATATCACAATGTTCCATCATTAGTCATCACAATACTCCCTCACCCGTGGAATCACAATGATCCATGACCCTGTCATCACAATGCTACATCCACTTATCATCACAATGTTCCATGACCCCTGCCATCACAATGTTCCATAACCCCTGTCATCAAAATGCTCCATGACCCTTTCCATCCCAAAGCTCCATGACCCCTGGCATCACAATGTTCTATAACCCCTGCCATCTAAATGTTCCATTACACTTTTTATCAAATTGCTGCATGACCCGGTCTTCAAAATGCTCCCTGCCCTTCTCATCACAATGCACCATGCCCTTGTCCTCAAAATGCTCCATAACTTGTCATCACAAAGCTCCATGACCCTTGGCATCACACTGCTCCATGTCATTGTCATCACAATGCTCCATGAACACTCTCATAACATTGTTCAATGCCATTGTCATCACAAAGCTCCATGATACTTGTCATCACAACGCTCGATGCCCTTCTCATCACAATGCTCCATGCCCTTGTCATTACAGTCCTGCATGACCCATGTATCACAGTGTTCCGTGCCCTTGTCATCACAATGCTCCAAGCCCACTCTCATCACAATAATCCATGAAACATTTCAGACCAAAGTTCCATACCCTTCTCATCACAATTCTCCATTACCCCTGTCATAACAATGCACCATTACCCCTGCCATCACAATGTTCCATAACCCCTGTCATCAAAATGCTCCATGACCCTTTCCATCCCAAAGCTCCAAACCCCTGACATCACAATGTTCTATAACCCCTGCCATCTAAATGTTCCATTACACTTTTTATCAAATTACTGCATGACCCGGTCATCAAAATGCTCCCTGCCCTTCTCATCACAATGCACCATGCCCTTGTCATCAAAATGCTCCATGACTTGTCATCACAAAGCTCCATGACCCTTGGCATCACACTGCTCCATGTCAGTGTCATCACAATGCTCCATGAACCCTCTCATAACATTGTTCAATGCCATTGTCATCACAAAGCTTCTTGATACTTGTTATCACAATGCTCGATGCCCTTCTCATCACAATGCTCCATGCCCTTGTCATTACAGTCCTGCATGACCCATGTATCACAGTGTTCCGTGCCCTTGTCATCACAATGCTCCATTACCTCTGTCATTACAATGAACCATGACCCCTGCCATCACAATGTTCCACGGCCTAGTCATCAAAATGTTCCATAAAACTTGTCATCGCAATGCTGAAGACCACTGAAATCACAATGCTCCATGCCCTTGTTATCACAAAGCTCTATGACGCATGTCATCAGAAAGTTCCAAGGCCTTCTCATCACAATTCTCCTTGCCATAGTCATCACAATGCTCCAAGACCCCTGTAAACATAATGCTCCATGCCCCTTTTCATCTCAATGCTCCATGAACCCTGTCATCACAATGCACCATGCCCATCATCATAATGCTTCAGGCTATTGTCATCACAATGAAATCAATATTCTCCATGACCTCTTTCATCATAATGCTCCAAAACCTTGTGATCACAATGTTCCATAACACTTATCATCACAACATCCCATGACGCTCATCATCACAGTTATCCATGGACTTCTCATCACAATGCTCCATGATCTTTGTCATCACAATGCTCAATATACTTGTCATCACAATGCTCCCTGACACTTGTCGTCAGTATGCCCCTTGAACCCTGTCATGAGAAGGCTCCATGCCTTTTTCATCACAATAATCCATGACCTTTTCATCACAATGCTCCAAGATCCCTGTAATCACAATGCTCCATGCCCTTCACATCAAAAAGCTGAATGACGCATGTCATCAGAATGTTCCATGGACTTCTCATCACAGTGCTCCATGCCCTTTTCATCACAATGCTCCAAGAACCCTGTAATCACAATGCTCCATGCTCCTTTTCATCAGAATGCTCCATGAGACTTGTCATCACAAGTCGCCATGGCCTTCTCATCACAATGCTCCAGGACCTTATCCTCACCATGCTCCATTCCCTTGTCATCACAATGCTCCATGACCCCTGTCATCACAACACTCCATGAACATTTTCAGCCCCATGTTCCATGACCTTCTCATCACAATGCTCCATGGCCAATATCGTCACAATGCTCCATGACCACTGTCATCACAACACTCCATGACACCTGACAACACAATGATCCGGGACTCCTGTCATCACAATGCTCCATTCCCTAGTCATCACAATGCTCCATGACCCCTGTCATCACAACACTCCATGAACATTTTCAGCCCAGTGCTCCATGTCCCTTGTCATCACAGTGATCCATGCCCTTGTCATCCCAATGCTCCATGACCCCTGAATTCACAAAGCTCCGTGACGCTTGTCATCACAGTGCTCCATTACACATGTCATCACAATGCTCCATGTCTTTCTCAGCAAAATGCTACATGATCTTGTCATGACAATGCTCTATGCGCTTGTCATCACAATACTCCATTTCCATTGTCATCACAATCCTCCATGAACTTTGGGATCACATTGCTTCATGCCCTTGTCATCACAATGCTCCATGCTCCTTGAAATCAAAATGATCCATGACCTCTGTCATCACAATGCTCCAAACCCTTGTGATCACAATGTTCCATAACACTTGTCATCACAACGCTCCATGATGCCTGTCATCACAATACTCCATGCCCTTTTCATCACAATTCTCCATGACCTTTGTCATCAAAATTCTCAAGACACTTGTCATCACAATGCTCCCTGGCACTTGTCATCAGAATGCTCCTTGAAACCTGTCACGGAAAGGCTCCATGCCTTTTTCATCTCAATGCCCCATGCCGTTTTCATCACAATGCTCCGTGACCCTTGTCATTACAATTCTCCATGCACTTGTCAGCACAATGCTCCCTGACCCTTCTCCTCACAATGCTCCAAGCCATTGTCATCACAATGCTCCATTACCTTTGTCATCAGAATCCTTCATGACACTTGGCATCACAATAATCCATGCCATCGTCATCACAATGGGCCATTACATATGTCATCACAATGCTCCCTGACACCTGTCTTCACAATACTGCATGATCTGCTCATCACGATGTTCCATGCCCTTGTCATCACAATGCGCCATTCCAACTCTCATCGCAATAATCCATGAAACTTATTAGACCAATGTTCCATGCCCTTGTCATCAAAATGCTCCATGCCCTTGTTAACACAATGCTCCATGACCTCTGTCATCACAATGCTCCATCATTCCAGTCACCACAATGGTTCATACCCTCGTCATCAACAGTCTCTGTGACCTTTTTAACCACAATGCTCCATGAACTTTTCATCACAATGGTCCTTGACCCTTGTCATCACAATGCTCTATGCCTTTCTCAGCACAATGCTCTATGACCCTTGTCATCACAATGCACCATGCGCTTCTCATTACAATGCTCCACAATCTTGTCATCACAATGCTCCATAAAATTTGTCATCACAATGCTCCATGCACTTCTCATCAAAATGCTCTCTCACCACTGATATCACAATGCTACATCACTATTTGTCACAACACTCCCTCACCCCTGTCATCACAATGTTACATGACTCCTGTCATCACAATGCTACATGCACTTATCATCACAATGATCGATGAGCCCTGACATCACAATGTTCCATAACACCTGTCATCAAAATGTTCCATGACACTTTTCATCAAATTGCTCCATGACCCTGTCATCACAATGCTCCCTGCCCTTCTCATCACAATGCACAACGCCCCTGCCATCAAAATGCTCCATGACCTTTGTCATCACAAAGATCCATGACCATTGGCATCACAATGCTCCATGTCATTGTCATCACATTGCTCCATGCCCTTGTCTTCACATAGCTCCATGACACATGTCATCAGAATGCTCCATGGCCTTCTCATCACAATGCTCCATGCCCTTGCCATGACAATGCTCCATTACCCCTGTCATAACAATGCTCCATGACCCCTGCCATCACGATGTTCCATGGCCTTGTCATCACAAGAATCCATGACCGTTCTCATCACAATGCTCTAAGAACACTGTAATCACAATTCTCTATGCCCCTTTTCATCTCAATGATCCATGAACCATGTCATCACAATGCACCATGCCCATCATCATAATGCTTCATGCTATTGTCATCACAATGAAATCAAAATGCTCCATGACCTCTGTCATAACAATGTTCCATACCCTTGTGATCACCATAATCCATAACACTTATCATCACAACACCCCATGACGCTCATCATCACAATTATACATGGTCTTCTCTTCACAATGCTCCATGATCTTTGTCTTCACAATTCTCAATACACTTGTCATCACAATGCTCCCTGACACTGGTGGTCAGTATGCTCCTTGAACCCTTTCATGACAAGGCTCCATGCCTTCTTCATCATAATAATCCATGCCCTTTTCATCACAATGCTCCAAGATGCCTGTAATCACAATGCTCCATGCACTTGTCATCTAAAAGCTCCATGACACTTGTCATCAGAATGCTCCATTCCCTAGTCATCACAATGCTCCATGACCCCTGTCATCACAACACTCCATGAATATTTTCAGCACAGTGCTCCATGACCCTTGTCATCACAATGATCCATGCCCTTGTCATCCCAATGCTCCATGAACCCTGTATTCACAATGCTCCGTGACGCTTGTCAACACAGTGCTCCATGACACATGTCATCACAATGCTCCATGCCTTTGTCAGCAAAATGCTACATGACCTTGTCATTACAATCCTCTATGTGGTTGTCATCACAATACTCCATTTCCATTGTCATCACAATCCTCCATGAATTTTGGGATCACATTGCTTCATGCCCTTTTCATCACAATGCTCCATGCTCCTTGAAATCAAAATGATCCATGACCTCTGTCATCACAATGCTCCAAACTTTTGTGATTACAGTGTTCCATAACACTTGTCATCACAACGCTCCATGATGCCTGTCATCACAATACTCCATGCCTTTGTCATCACAATGCTCCTTGACACCTGTCATCACAATGCTCCGTGACTCCAGTCATCACAATGCTTCATAACGTTTGTCATCACAATGATCCATTCCCGCATCATCACAAGGCTCTGTGACCTTTGTAACCACAATGCTCCATGAACATTTCATCACAATTCTCTGTGACCCTTGTCATCACAATGCTCCATATCTTTGTCAGAACAATGCTCCATGACCATTGACATCACAATGTGCCACACGCATTTCATCACAACGGTCCACAACGTTTTCATTGCAATGCTCCATAAACCTTGTAATCACAATGGTCCATGCACTTCTCATCAAAATGCTCTCTCACCAGAGATATCACAATGTTCCATCACTAGTCGTCAAAATACTCACTCACCCCTGGAATCACAATGATCCATGACTCTGTAATCAAAATGCTACGTCCCCTTATCATCAAAATATTCCATGACCCCTGACATCACAATGTTCTATAACCCCTGCCATCAAAATATTCCATTACAATTTTTATCAAATTGCTGCATGACCCGGTCATCAAAATGCTCCCTGCACTTCTCATCACAATGCACAATGCCCTGGTCATTAAAATGCTCCATGACTTGTCATCACAAAGCTCCATGACCCTTGGCATCACATTGCTCAATGTCATTGTCATCACAATGCTCCATGAAAAATCTCATAACATTGCTCAATGCCCTTGTCATCATAAAGCTCCATGACACCTGTCATCACAATGCTCGAAGCCCTTCTCATCACAATGCTCCATGCCCTTGTCATTACAGTCCTGCATAACCCATGTATCACAGTGTTCCGTGCCCTTGTCATCACAATGCTCCATGCCCACTCTCATCACAATAATCCATGAAACATTTCAGACCAAAGTTCCATACCCTTCTCATCACAATGCTCCATTACCCCTGTCATAACAATGCACCATGACCGCTGCCATCAAAATGTTGCACGGCCTAGTCATCACAAGGTTCCATGACACTTCTCATCACAATGCTCAAGACCCCTGAAATCACAATGCTCCATGTCCTTGTCATCACAATGCTCAAAAATCCTTGTAATTACAATGCTCCATGCCCCTTTTCATCTCAATGCTCCATGAACCCTGTCATCACAATGCACCATGCCCATCATCATAATGCTTCAGGCTATTGTCATCACAATGAAATCAATATTCTCCATGACCTCTTTCATCATAATGCTCCAAAACCTTGTGATCACAATGTTCCATAACACTTATCATCACAACATCTCATGACGCTCATCATCACAGTTATCCATGGACTTCTCATCACAATGCTCCATGATCTTTGTCATCACAATGCTCAATACACTTGTCATCACAATGCTCCCTGACACTTGTCGTCAGTATGCCCCTTGAACCCTGTCATGAGAAGGCTCCATGCCTTTTTCATCACAATAATCCATGACCTTTTCATCACAATGCTCCAAGATCCCTGTAATCACAATGCTCCATGCCCTTCACATCAAAAAGCTGAATGACGCATGTCATCAGAATGTTCCATGGACTTCTCATCACAATGCTCCATGCCCTTTTCATCACAATGCTCCAAGACCCCTGTAATCACAATGCTCCATGCTCCTTTTCATCAGAATGCTCCATGAGACTTGTCATCACAAGTCGCCATGGCCTTCTCATCACAATGCTCCAGGACCTTGTCCTCACCATGCTCCATTCCCTTGTCATCACAATGCTCCATGACCCCTGTCATCACAACACTCCATGAACATTTTCAGCCCCATGTTCCATGACCTTCTCATCACAATGCTCCATGGCCAATATCGTCACAATGCTCCATGACCACTGTCATCACAACACTCCATGACACCTGACAACACAATGATCCGGGACTCCTGTCATCACAATGCTCCATTCCCTAGTCATCACAATGCTCCATGACCCCTGTCATCACAACACTCCATGAACATTTTCAGCCCAGTGCTCCATGTCCCTTGTCATCACAGTGATCCATGCCCTTGTCATCCCAATGCTCCATGACCCCTGAATTCACAAAGCTCCGTGACGCTTGTCATCACAGTGCTCCATTACACATGTCATCACAATGCTCCATGTCTTTCTCAGCAAAATGCTACATGATCTTGTCATGACAATGCTCTATGCGCTTGTCATCACAATACTCCATTTCCATTGTCATCACAATCCTCCATGAACTTTGGGATCACATTGCTTCATGCCCTTGTCATCACAATGCTCCATGCTCCTTGAAATCAAAATGATCCATGACCTCTGTCATCACAATGCTCCAAACCCTTGTGATCACAATGTTCCATAACACTTGTCATCACAACGCTCCATGATGCCTGTCATCACAATACTCCATGCCCTTTTCATCACAATTCTCCATGACCTTTGTCATCAAAATTCTCAAGACACTTGTCATCACAATGCTCCCTGGCACTTGTCATCAGAATGCTCCTTGAAACCTGTCACGAAAAGGCTCCATGCCTTTTTCATCTCAATGCCCCATGCCGTTTTCATCACAATGCTCCGTGACCCTTGTCATTACAATTCTCCATGCACTTGTCAGCACAATGCTCCCTGACCCTTCTCCTCACAATGCTCCAAGCCATTGTCATCACAATGCTCCATTACCTTTGTCATCAGAATCCTTCATGACACTTGGCATCACAATAATCCATGCCATCGTCATCACAATGGGCCATTACATATGTCATCACAATGCTCCCTGACACCTGTCTTCACAATACTGCATGATCTGCTCATCACGATGTTCCATGCCCTTGTCATCACAATGCGCCATTCCAACTCTCATCGCAATAATCCATGAAACTTATTAGACCAATGTTCCATGCCCTTGTCATCAAAATGCTCCATGCCCTTGTTAACACAATGCTCCATGACCTCTGTCATCACAATGCTCCATCATTCCAGTCACCACAATGGTTCATACCCTCGTCATCAACAGTCTCTGTGACCTTTTTAACCACAATGCTCCATGAACTTTTCATCACAATGGTCCTTGACCCTTGTCATCACAATGCTCTATGCCTTTCTCAGCACAATGCTCTATGACCCTTGTCATCACAATGCACCATGTGCTTCTCATTACAATGCTCCACAATCTTG
Organism: Mesoplodon densirostris; assembly: GCF_025265405.1. NCBI lineage: Eukaryota > Metazoa > Chordata > Mammalia > Artiodactyla > Ziphiidae > Mesoplodon > Mesoplodon densirostris. The sequence continues at coordinate 7,724,288 of NW_026778196.1, read as the reverse complement.
TCATCACAATGCTCCATAAAATTTGTCATCACAATGCTCCATGCACTTCTCATCAAAATGCTCTCTCACCATTGATATCACAATGCTACATCACTATTTGTCACAACACTCCCTCACCCCTGTCATCACAATGTTACATGACTCCTGTCATCACAATGCTACATGCACTTATCATCACAATGATCGATGAGCCCTGACATCACAATGTTCCATAACACCTGTCATCAAAATGTTCCATGACACTTTTCATCAAATTGCTCCATGACCCTGTCATCACAATGCTCCCTGCCCTTCTCATCACAATGCACAACGCCCCTGCCATCAAAATGCTCCATGACCTTTGTCATCACAAAGATCCATGACCATTGGCATCACAATGCTCCATGTCATTGTCATCACATTGCTCCATGCCCTTGTCTTCACATAGCTCCATGACACATGTCATCAGAATGCTCCATGGCCTTCTCATCACAATGCTCCATGCCCTTGCCATGACAATGCTCCATTACCCCTGTCATAACAATGCTCCATGACCCCTGCCATCACGATGTTCCATGGCCTTGTCATCACAAGAATCCATGACCGTTCTCATCACAATGCTCTAAGAACACTGTAATCACAATTCTCTATGCCCCTTTTCATCTCAATGATCCATGAACCATGTCATCACAATGCACCATGCCCATCATCATAATGCTTCATGCTATTGTCATCACAATGAAATCAAAATGCTCCATGACCTCTGTCATAACAATGTTCCATACCCTTGTGATCACCATAATCCATAACACTTATCATCACAACACCCCATGACGCTCATCATCACAATTATACATGGTCTTCTCTTCACAATGCTCCATGATCTTTGTCTTCACAATTCTCAATACACTTGTCATCACAATGCTCCCTGACACTGGTGGTCAGTATGCTCCTTGAACCCTTTCATGACAAGGCTCCATGCCTTCTTCATCATAATAATCCATGCCCTTTTCATCACAATGCTCCAAGATGCCTGTAATCACAATGCTCCATGCACTTGTCATCTAAAAGCTCCATGACACTTGTCATCAGAATGCTCCATTCCCTAGTCATCACAATGCTCCATGACCCCTGTCATCACAACACTCCATGAATATTTTCAGCACAGTGCTCCATGACCCTTGTCATCACAATGATCCATGCCCTTGTCATCCCAATGCTCCATGAACCCTGTATTCACAATGCTCCGTGACGCTTGTCAACACAGTGCTCCATGACACATGTCATCACAATGCTCCATGCCTTTGTCAGCAAAATGCTACATGACCTTGTCATTACAATCCTCTATGTGGTTGTCATCACAATACTCCATTTCCATTGTCATCACAATCCTCCATGAATTTTGGGATCACATTGCTTCATGCCCTTTTCATCACAATGCTCCATGCTCCTTGAAATCAAAATGATCCATGACCTCTGTCATCACAATGCTCCAAACTTTTGTGATTACAGTGTTCCATAACACTTGTCATCACAACGCTCCATGATGCCTGTCATCACAATACTCCATGCCCTTGTCATCACAATGCTCCTTGACACCTGTCATCACAATGCTCCGTGACTCCAGTCATCACAATGCTTCATAACGTTTGTCATCACAATGATCCATGCCCGCATCATCACAAGGCTCTGTGACCTTTGTAACCACAATGCTCCATGAACATTTCATCACAATTCTCTGTGACCCTTGTCATCACAATGCTCCATATCTTTGTCAGAACAATGCTCCATGACCATTGACATCACAATGTGCCACACGCATTTCATCACAACGGTCCACAACGTTTTCATTGCAATGCTCCATAAACCTTGTAATCACAATGGTCCATGCACTTCTCATCAAAATGCTCTCTCACCAGAGATATCACAATGTTCCATCACTAGTCGTCAAAATACTCCCTCACCCCTGGAATCACAATGATCCATGACTCTGTAATCAAAATGCTACGTCCCCTTATCATCAAAATGTTCCATGACCCCTGACATCACAATGTTCTATAACCCCTGCCATCAAAATATTCCATTACAATTTTTATCAAATTGCTGCATGACCCGGTCATCAAAATGCTCCCTGCACTTCTCATCACAATGCACAATGCCCTTGTCATTAAAATGCTCCATGACTTGTCATCACAAAGCTCCATGACCCTTGGCATCACATTGCTCAATGTCATTGTCATCACAGTGCTCCATGAAAAATCTCATAACATTGCTCAATGCCCTTGTCATCATAAAGCTCCATGACACCTGTCATCACAATGCTCGAAGCCCTTCTCATCACAATGCTCCATGCCCTTGTCATTACAGTCCTGCATAACCCATGTATCACAGTGTTCCGTGCCCTTGTCATCACAATGCTCCATGCCCACTCTCATCACAATAATCCATGAAACATTTCAGACCAAAGTTCCATACCCTTCTCATCACAATGCTCCATTACCCCTGTCATAACAATGCACCATGACCGCTGCCATCAAAATGTTCCACGGCCTAGTCATCACAAGGTTCCATGACACTTCTCATCACAATGCTCAAGACCCCTGAAATCACAATGCTCCATGTCCTTGTCATCACAATGCTCAAAAATCCTTGTAATTACAATGCTCCATGCCCCTTTTCATCTCAATGCTCCATGAACCCTGTCATCACAATGCACCATGCACATCATCATAATGCTTCAGGCTATTTTCATCACAATGAAATCAATATTTTCCATGACCTCTGTCATCATAATGCTCCAAACCCTTGTGATCACAATGTTGCATAACACTTATCATCACAACACACCATGATGCTCATCATCACAATTTTCCATGGTCTTCTCATAACAATGCTCCATGATCTTTGCCATCCCAATGCTCAATACACTTGTCATCACAATGCTCCCTGACACTTGTCGTCAGTATGCTCCTTGAACCCTGTCATGACAAGGCTCCATGCCTTTTTCATCACAAAGATCCATGACTTTTTCATCTCAATACTCCAAGATCCCTGTAATCACAATGCTCCATGCCCTTGTCATCACAAAACTCCATGACGCATGTCAACAGAATGCTCCATGGCTTTCTCATCACAATGCTCCATGCCCTAGTCATCACAATGCACTAAGACCCCTGTAAACACAATGCTCCAGGCCCCTTTTCTTCAGAATGCTCCATGAGGCTTGTCATCACAACTCTCCATGGTCTTCTTTTCACAATGCTCCAAGACCTTGTCACCACCATGCTCCATTCCCTTGTCATCACAATGCTCCATGACCCCTGTCATCACAATAATCCATGAACATTTTCAGCCCAGTGCTCCACTACTTTCTCATCACAATGCTCCATGGCCAATATCATCACAATGCTCCATGACCACTGTCATCACAACACTCCGTGACACCTGACAACACAATGATCCGGGACTCTTTTCATCACAGTGCTCTATTCCCTATTCATCACAATGCTCCATGACTCCTGTCATCACAACACTCCATGAACATTTTCAGCCCACTGCTCCATGACACTTGTCATCACAAAGATCCATGCCCTTGTCATCCCAATGTTCCATGACCCCTGTATTCACAACGGACGGTAACGATTGTCATCACTGTGGCCATGACACATGTCATCACAATGCTGCATGCCTTTGTCATCAAAATGCTACATGACCTTATCATGACAATGCTCTATGCGCTTGTCATCACAATACTCCACTTCCATAGTCATCACAATCCTCCATGAACTTGGGGATCACATTGCTTCATGCCCTTGTCATCATAATTCTCCATGCTCCTTGAAATCAAAATGATCCATGACCTCTGTCATCACAATGCTCCAAACCCTTGTGATCACAATGTACCATAACACTTGTCATCACAACACTCCATGATGCCTGTCATCACAATACTCCATGCCCTTTTCATTACAAAGCTCCATGACCTTTCTCATCAGAATTCTCAATACACTTGTCATCACAATGCTCCCTGACACTTGTCATCACAATGCTCCTTGAACACTGTCACGAAAAGGCTCCATACAATGCTCCATTACATTTGTCATCAGAATCCTCCATGACACTTGGCATCACAATGCTCCAAGCCATCGTCATCATAATGGGCCATTATATATGTCATCACAATGCTGCCTGACACCTGTCTTCACAATACTGCATGACCTTGTCATCGGGATGCTCCATGCCCTTGTCATCACAATGCGCCATTCCAACTGTCATCGCAATAATCCATGAAACTTATTAGACCAATGTTCCATGCCCTTGTCATCACAATGCTCCATGCCTTTGTTATCACAATGCTCCATGACCTCTGTCATCACAATGCTCCGTGACTCCAGTCATCACAATGCTTCATGACCTTTGTCATCACAATGATTCATGCCCTCGTCATCAACAGTATCTGTGACCTTTTTAACCACAATGCTCCATGAACTTTTCATCACAATGCTCTTTGACCCTTGTCATCACAATGCTCCATGCGCTTGTCAGCAAAATGCTCCATGAAACACGTCATCACAATGCACCATGCGCTTGTCATCAGAGTGCTCCACAATCTTGTCATCACAATGCTCCATAAATTTGTCATCACAATGCTCCATGCACTTCTCATCACAATGCCCTCTCACCACTGATATCACAATGCTACATCACTATTTGTCACAATACACCCTCACCCTTGTCGTCACAATGTTCCATGACTCCTGTCATCACAATGCTACATGCAATTATCATCACAAAGTTCGATGACCCCTGACATCACAATGTTCCATAACACCTGTCATCAATATGTTGCATGATACTTTTCATCAAATTGCTCCATGACCCTGTCATCAGAATGCTCCCTGCCCTTCTCATCACAATGCACAACGCCCTTGCCATCAAAATGCTCCATGACCCTTGGCATCACAATGCTCCATGTCATTGTCATCACAATGCTCCATGAACGCTCTCATCACATTGCTCCATGCCGTTGTCATCAAAAAGCTCAATGACACATGTCATCAAAATGCTCCATGGCCTTCTCATCACAATGTTCCATGCCCTTGCCATCACAATGCTCCATTACCCCTGTCATAACAATGCTCCATGACCCCTGTCATCACGAATTTCCATGGCCTTGTCATCAAAGGCTCCATGACCCTTCTCATCACAATGCTCCAATAACACTCTAATCACAATGCTCTATGCCCCTTTTCATCTCAATGATCCATGAAGGCTGTCATCACAATGCACCATGCCCATCATCATAATGCTTCATGCTATTGTCATCACAATGAAATCAAAATGCTCCATGACCTCTGTCATAACAATGCTCCAAACCCTTGTGAACACAATATTCCATAACACTTGTCATCACAATGCCCCATGTGGCTCGTCATCACAATTATCAATGGACTTCTCATCGCAATGCTCGTTGACCTTTGTCATCACAATGCTCAATACACTTGTCATCAAAATGCTCCCTGACACTTGTCGTCAGTATGCTCCTTGAACCCTGTCATGACAAGGATCCATGCATTTTTCATCACAATGATCCATGACCTTTTCATCACAATTCTCAATATACATGTTATCACAATGCTCCCTGACACTTGTCATCAGAATGCTCCTTGAACCCTGTCACGAAAAGGCTCCATGCATTTTTCATCACAATGCCCCATGTCGTTTTCATCACAATGCTCCATTCCACTGTCATCACAATACTCCACAAGCTCGTCATCAGAATGCTCCATGACCCTTGTCATCACAATTCTCCATGCACTTGTCAGCACAATGCTCCCTGAACCTTGTCATCACAATTCTCCAAGCCATTGTCATCACAATGCTCCATTACTTTTGTCATCAGAATCCTCCATGACACTTGGCAACACAATGCTCCATTCCCTAGTCATCACAATGCTCCATGACACCTGTCATCACAACACTCCGTTTATATTTTCAGCCCAGTGCTTCATGACACTTTTCATCACAATGATCCATGCCCTCGTCATCCCAATGCTCCTTGAACCCTGTATTCACAATGCTCCGTGACGCTTGTCAACACAGTGCTCCATGACACATGTCATTACAATGCTCCATGCATTTGTCAGCAAAATGCTACATGACCTTGTCATTAAAATCCTCTATGCGCTTGTCATCACAATACTCCATTTCCATTGTCATCACAATCCTCCATGAAACTTGGGATCACTTTTCTTCATGCCCTTGTCATCACAATGCTCCACGTCCCATGTAATCACAATGGTCCATGCCATTGTCATCACAAAGCTCAATGACGCATGTCATAAGAATGCTCCTTGGTCTTCTCCTCACAATGCTCCATGCCCTTGTCTTCAAAATGTTCCAAGACACCTGTAATCAAAATGCTCCTTTCCCCTTTTAATCAGTATGCTCCATGAGACTTGTCATCACAGGGCTCCATGGTTTTGTCATCAAAATGCTCCAGGACCTTGTCATCACAATGCTTCACGACCTTGTCATCAAAATTTTCAATGGCCCTTGTCATCATAATGTTTCAAGCCCTAATCATCACAATGCTCCATTATATTTGTCATCACAATCCACCATTACATTTGGTATCACAAAGCTCCATGCCATTGTCATCGCCATGGATCATGACATATGTCTCACAATGCTCCCTGACACCTGTCTTCACAATACTCCATGACCTTATCATCACAATGCTGCATGCCCTTGTCATCACAATGCACCATGCCCACTCTCATCACAATAATCTATGAAACTTGTCAGACCAATGCTCCATGACACTGTCATCACAATGCTCCATGCCCCTGTCATCACAATGCTCCATGATTCCAGTCATCACAATGCTTCATAACGTTTGTCATCACAATGGTCCATGCCCTCGTCATCACAAGGCTCTGTGACCTTTGTAACCACAATGCTCCATGAACTTTTCATCACAATTCTCTGAGAAACTTGTCATCACAATGCTCCATGTATTTGTCAGAACAATGCTTCATGACCATTGTCATCACAATGTGCCACGTGCATGTCATCACAATGTTCCAAACCTTGTCATTGCAATGCTCCATAAACCTTGTAATCACAATGCTCCATGCACTTCTCATCAAAATGCTCTCTCACCAGAGATATCACAATATTCAATCACGAGTCATCACAATAAACCCTCACCCTTGTAATCACAATGTTCCATGACCCTGTCATCACCATGCTACATCCCCTTATCATCGCAATGTTCCATGACCCCTGCCATCACAATGTTCCATAAGACCTGTCATCAAAATGCTCCATGACCCTTTCCATCCCAAAGCTCCAAGACCCCTGACATCACAATGTTCTATAACCACTGCCATCAAAATGTTCCATTACACATTTTAAAATATGCTGCATGACCCTGTCATCAAAATGCTCCATGACTTGTCATCACAAAGCTCCATGACCCTTGGCATCACACTGCTCCATGTCATTGTCATCACAATGCTCCATGAACACTCTCATAACATTGTTCAATGCCATTGTCATCACAAAGCTCCATGATACTTGTCATCACAACGCTCGATGCCCTTCTCATCACAATGCTCCATGCCCTTGTCATTACAGTCCTGCATGACCCATGTATCACAGTGTTCCGTGCCCTTGTCATCACAATGCTCCAAGCCCACTCTCATCACAATAATCCATGAAACATTTCAGACCAAAGTTCCATACCCTTCTCATCACAATTCTCCATTACCCCTGTCATAACAATGCACCATTACCCCTGCCATCACAATGTTCCATAACCCCTGTCATCAAAATGCTCCATGACCCTTTCCATCGCAAAGCTCCAAACCCCTGACATCACAATGTTCTATAACCCCTGCCATCTAAATGTTCCATTACACTTTTTATCAAATTACTGCATGACCCGGTCATCAAAATGCTCCCTGCCCTTCTCATCACAATGCACCATGCCCTTGTCATCAAAATGCTCCATGACTTGTCATCACAAAGCTCCATGACCCTTGGCATCACACTGCTCCATGTCAGTGTCATCACAATGCTCCATGAACCCTCTCATAACATTGTTCAATGCCATTGTCATCACAAAGCTTCTTGATACTTGTTATCACAATGCTCGATGCCCTTCTCATCACAATGCTCCATGCCCTTGTCATTACAGTCCTGCATGACCCATGTATCACAGTGTTCCGTGCCCTTGTCATCACAATGCTCCATTACCTCTGTCATTACAATGAACCATGACCCCTGCCATCACAATGTTCCACGGCCTAGTCATCAAAATGTTCCATAAAACTTGTCATCGCAATGCTGAAGACCACTGAAATCACAATGCTCCATGCCCTTGTTATCACAAAGCTCTATGACGCATGTCATCAGAAAGTTCCAAGGCCTTCTCATCACAATTCTCCTTGCCATAGTCATCACAATGCTCCAAGACCCCTGTAAACATAATGCTCCATGCCCCTTTTCATCTCAATGCTCCATGAACCCTGTCATCACAATGCACCATGCCCATCATCATAATGCTTCAGGCTATTGTCATCACAATGAAATCAATATTCTCCATGACCTCTTTCATCATAATGCTCCAAAACCTTGTGATCACAATGTTCCATAACACTTATCATCACAACATCCCATGACGCTCATCATCACAGTTATCCATGGACTTCTCATCACAATGCTCCATGATCTTTGTCATCACAATGCTCAATATACTTGTCATCACAATGCTCCCTGACACTTGTCGTCAGTATGCCCCTTGAACCCTGTCATGAGAAGGCTCCATGCCTTTTTCATCACAATAATCCATGACCTTTTCATCACAATGCTCCAAGATCCCTGTAATCACAATGCTCCATGCCCTTCACATCAAAAAGCTGAATGACGCATGTCATCAGAATGTTCCATGGACTTCTCATCACAGTGCTCCATGCCCTTTTCATCACAATGCTCCAAGAACCCTGTAATCACAATGCTCCATGCTCCTTTTCATCAGAATGCTCCATGAGACTTGTCATCACAAGTCGCCATGGCCTTCTCATCACAATGCTCCAGGACCTTATCCTCACCATGCTCCATTCCCTTGTCATCACAATGCTCCATGACCCCTGTCATCACAACACTCCATGAACATTTTCAGCCCCATGTTCCATGACCTTCTCATCACAATGCTCCATGGCCAATATCGTCACAATGCTCCATGACCACTGTCATCACAACACTCCATGACACCTGACAACACAATGATCCGGGACTCCTGTCATCACAATGCTCCATTCCCTAGTCATCACAATGCTCCATGACCCCTGTCATCACAACACTCCATGAACATTTTCAGCCCAGTGCTCCATGTCCCTTGTCATCACAGTGATCCATGCCCTTGTCATCCCAATGCTCCATGACCCCTGAATTCACAAAGCTCCGTGACGCTTGTCATCACAGTGCTCCATTACACATGTCATCACAATGCTCCATGTCTTTCTCAGCAAAATGCTACATGATCTTGTCATGACAATGCTCTATGCGCTTGTCATCACAATACTCCATTTCCATTGTCATCACAATCCTCCATGAACTTTGGGATCACATTGCTTCATGCCCTTGTCATCACAATGCTCCATGCTCCTTGAAATCAAAATGATCCATGACCTCTGTCATCACAATGCTCCAAACCCTTGTGATCACAATGTTCCATAACACTTGTCATCACAACGCTCCATGATGCCTGTCATCACAATACTCCATGCCCTTTTCATCACAATTCTCCATGACCTTTGTCATCAAAATTCTCAAGACACTTGTCATCACAATGCTCCGTGGCACTTGTCATCAGAATGCTCCTTGAAACCTGTCACGAAAAGGCTCCATGCCTTTTTCATCTCAATGTCCCATGCCGTTTTCATCACAATGCTCCGTGACCCTTGTCATTACAATTCTCCATGCACTTGTCAGCACAATGCTCCCTGACCCTTCTCCTCACAATGCTCCAAGCCATTGTCATCACAATGCTCCATTACCTTTGTCATCAGAATCCTTCATGACACTTGGCATCACAATAATCCATGCCATCGTCATCACAATGGGCCATTACATATGTCATCACAATGCTCCCTGACACCTGTCTTCACAATACTGCATGATCTGCTCATCACGATGTTCCATGCCCTTGTCATCACAATGCGCCATTCCAACTCTCATCGCAATAATCCATGAAACTTATTAGACCAATGTTCCATGCCCTTGTCATCAAAATGCTCCATGCCCTTGTTAACACAATGCTCCATGACCTCTGTCATCACAATGCTCCATCATTCCAGTCACCACCATGGTTCATACCCTCGTCATCAACAGTCTCTGTGACCTTTTTAACCACAATGCTCCATGAACTTTTCATCACAATGGTCCTTGACCCTTGTCATCACAATGCTCTATGCCTTTCTCAGCACAATGCTCTATGACCCTTGTCATCACAATGCACCATGCGCTTCTCATTACAATGCTCCACAATCTTGTCATCACAATGCTCCATAAAATTTGTCATCACAATGCTCCATGCACTTCTCATCAAAATGCTCTCTCACCACTGATATCACAATGCTACATCACTATTTGTCACAACACTCCCTCACCCCTGTCATCACAATGTTACATGACTCCTGTCATCACAATGCTACATGCACTTATCATCACAATGATCGATGAGCCCTGACATCACAATGTTCCATAACACCTGTCATCAAAATGTTCCATGACACTTTTCATCAAATTGCTCCATGACCCTGTCATCACAATGCTCCCTGCCCTTCTCATCACAATGCACAACGCCCCTGCCATCAAAATGCTCCATGACCTTTGTCATCACAAAGATCCATGACCATTGGCATCACAATGCTCCATGTCATTGTCATCACATTGCTCCATGCCCTTGTCTTCACATAGCTCCATGACACATGTCATCAGAATGCTCCATGGCCTTCTCATCACAATGCTCCATGCCCTTGCCATGACAATGCTCCATTACCCCTGTCATAACAATGCTCCATGACCCCTGCCATCACGATGTTCCATGGCCTTGTCATCACAAGAATCCATGACCGTTCTCATCACAATGCTCTAAGAACACTGTAATCACAATTCTCTATGCCCCTTTTCATCTCAATGATCCATGAACCATGTCATCACAATGCACCATGCCCATCATCATAATGCTTCATGCTATTGTCATCACAATGAAATCAAAATGCTCCATGACCTCTGTCATAACAATGTTCCATACCCTTGTGATCACCATAATCCATAACACTTATCATCACAACACCCCATGACGCTCATCATCACAATTATACATGGTCTTCTCTTCACAATGCTCCATGATCTTTGTCTTCACAATTCTCAATACACTTGTCATCACAATGCTCCCTGACACTGGTGGTCAGTATGCTCCTTGAACCGTTTCATGACAAGGTTCCATGCCTTCTTCATCATAATAATCCATGCCCTTTTCATCACAATGCTCCAAGATGCCTCTAATCACAATGCTCAATGCACTTGTCATCTAAAAGCTCCATGACACTTGTCATCAGAATGCTCCATTCCCTAGTCATCACAATGCTCCATGACCCCTGTCATCACAACACTCCATGAACATTTTCATCCCAGTGCTCCATGACCCTTGTCATCAAAATGATCCATGCCCTTGTCATCCCAATGCTCCATGACCCCTGTATTCACAATACTCCGTGAAGCTTGTCATCACAGTGCTCTATGACACATGTCATCACAATGCTCCATGCCTTTGTCAGCAAAATGTTACAAGAACTTGTCATTACAGTCCTCTATGCGCTTGTCATCACAATACTCCTTTTCCATTGTCATCACAATCCTCCATGTACCTTGGGATCACATTGCTTCATGCTCTTGTCATCACAATGCTCCATGCTCCTTGAAGTCAAAATGATCCAAACCTCTGTCATCACAATGCTCCAAACACTTGTGATCACAATGTTCTATAACACTTGTCATCACAACGCTCCATGATGCCTGTCATCACAATACACCATGCCCTTTTCATTACAAAGCTCCATGACCTTTGTCATAACAATTCTCAATACACTTGTCATCACAATGCTCCCTGACACTTGTCATCAGAATGCTCCTTGAACCCTCTCACGAAAAGGCTTCATGCCTTTACCATCACAATGCCCCATTCCATTTTCATCACAATACTCCATGCCATTGTCATCAAAATACTCCACAAGCTTGTCATCAGAATGTTCCATGCCCCTTGTCATCACAATTCTCCATGCACTTGTCAGCACAAAGCTCCCTGACCCTTGTCATCACAATGCTCCAAGCCATTGTCATCACAATGCTCCATTACCTTTGTCATCAGATTCCTCCATGACACTTGTCATCGCTATGCTCCATGCCATCGTCATCACAATGGGCCATTACATATGTCATCACAATGCTCCCTGACACCTGGCTTCACAATACTGCATGACCTGGTCATCAGGATGCTCCATGCCCTTTTCATCAAAATGCGCCATTCCAACTGTCATCGCAATAAACCATGAAACTTATTAGACCAATATTCCATGCCCTTGTCATCACAATGCACCATGCCCACTCTCAACATAATAATCTAAGAAACATGTCAGACCAGTTCTCCATGCATCTGTCATCACAGTGCACCATGCCCTTGTCATCACAATGCTCATGACCCCTGTCATCACAATGCTCCGTGACTCCAGTCATCACAATGCTTCATAACGTTTGTCATTACAATGGTCCATGCCCGCCTCATCACAAGGCTCTGTGACCTTTGTAACCACAATGCTCCATGAACTTTTCATCACAATTCTCTGTGACCCTTGTCATCACAATGCTCCATGTCTTTTTCAGAGCAATGCTCCATGACCATTGTCATCACAATGTGCCACGCGCATCTCACCACAACGTTCCAAACCTTGTCATTGCAATGCTCCATAAACCTTGTAATCACAATGGTCCATGCACTTCTCATCAAAATGCTCTCTCACCAGAAATATCACAATGTTCCATCATTAGTCATCACAATACTCCCTCACCCGTGGAATCACAATGATCCATGACCCTGTCATCACAATGCTACATCCACTTATCATCACAATGTTCCATGACCCCTGCCATCACAATGTTCCATAACCCCTGTCATCAAAATGCTCCATGACCCTTTCCATCCCAAAGCTCCATGACCCCTGGCATCACAATGTTCTATAACCGCTGCCATCTAAATGTTCCATTACACTTTTTATCAAATTGCTGCATGACCCGGTCTTCAAAATGCTCCCTGCCCTTCTCATCACAATGCACCATGCCCTTGTCCTCAAAATGCTCCATAACTTGTCATCACAAAGCTCCATGACCCTTGGCATCACACTGCTCCATGTCATTGTCATCACAATGCTCCATGAACACTCTCATAATATTGTTCAATGCCATTGTCATCACAAAGCTCCATGATACTTGTCATCACAACGCTCGATGCCCTTCTCATCACAATGCTCCATGCCCTTGTCATTACAGTCCTGCATGACCCATGTATCACAGTGTTCCGTGCCCTTGTCCTCACAATGCTCCAAGCCCACTCTCATCACAATAATCCATGAAACATTTCAGACCAAAGTTCCATACCCTTCTCATCACAATTCTCCATTACCCCTGTCATAACAATGCACCATTACCCCTGCCATCACAATGTTCCATAACCCCTGTCATCAAAATGCTCCTTGACCCTTTCCATCGCAAAGCTCCAAACCCCTGACATCACAATGTTCTATAACCCCTGCCATCTAAATGTTCCATTACACTTTTTATCAAATTACTGCATGACCCGGTCATCAAAATGCTCCCTGCCCTTCTCATCACAATGCACCATGCCCTTGTCATCAAAATGCTCCATGACTTGTCATCACAAAGCTCCATGACCCTTGGCATCACACTGCTCCATGTCAGTGTCATCACAATGCTCCATGAACCCTCTCATAACATTGTTCAATGCCATTGTCATCACAAAGCTTCTTGATACTTGTTATCACAATGCTCGATGCCCTTCTCATCACAATGCTCCATGCCCTTGTCATTACAGTCCTGCATGACCCATGTATCACAGTGTTCCGTGCCCTTGTCATCACAATGCTCCATTACCTCTGTCATTACAATGAACCATGACCCCTGCCATCACAATGTTCCACGGCCTAGTCATCAAAATGTTCCATAAAACTTGTCATCGCAATGCTGAAGACCACTGAAATCACAATGCTCCATGCCCTTGTTATCACAAAGCTCTATGACGCATGTCATCAGAAAGTTCCAAGGCCTTCTCATCACAATTCTCCTTGCCATAGTCATCACAATGCTCCAAGACCCCTGTAAACATAATGCTCCATGCCCCTTTTCATCTCAATGCTCCATGAACCCTGTCATCACAATGCACCATGCCCATCATCATAATGCTTCAGGCTATTGTCATCACAATGAAATCAATATTCTCCATGACCTCTTTCATCATAATGCTCCAAAACCTTGTGATCACAATGTTCCATAACACTTATCATCACAACATCCCATGACGCTCATCATCACAGTTATCCATGGACTTCTCATCACAATGCTCCATGATCTTTGTCATCACAATGCTCAATATACTTGTCATCACAATGCTCCCTGACACTTGTCGTCAGTATGCCCCTTGAACCCTGTCATGAGAAGGCTCCATGCCTTTTTCATCACAATAATCCATGACCTTTTCATCACAATGCTCCAAGATCCCTGTAATCACAATGCTCCATGCCCTTCACATCAAAAAGCTGACTGACGCATGTAATCAGAATGTTCCATGGACTTCTCATCACAATGCTCCATGCCCTTTTCATCACAATGCTCCAAGACCCCTGTAATCACAATGCTCCATGCTCCTTTTCATCAGAATGCTCCATGAGACTTGTCATCACAAGTCGCCATGGCCTTCTCATCACAATGCTCCAGGACCTTGTCCTCACCATGCTCCATTCCCTTGTCATCACAATGCTCCATGACCCCTGTCATCACAACACTCCATGAACATTTTCAGCCCCATGTTCCATGACCTTCTCATCACAATGCTCCATGGCCAATATCGTCACAATGCTCCATGACCACTGTCATCACAACACTCCATGACACCTGACAACACAATGATCCGGGACTCCTGTCATCACAATGCTCCATTCCCTAGTCATCACAATGCTCCATGACCCCTGTCATCACAACACTCCATGAACATTTTCAGCCCAGTGCTCCATGTCCCTTGTCATCACAGTGATCCATGCCCTTGTCATCCCAATGCTCCATGACCCCTGAATTCACAAAGCTCCGTGACGCTTGTCATCACAGTGCTCCATTACACATGTCATCACAATGCTCCATGTCTTTCTCAGCAAAATGCTACATGATCTTGTCATGACAATGCTCTATGCGCTTGTCATCACAATACTCCATTTCCATTGTCATCACAATCCTCCATGAACTTTGGGATCACATTGCTTCATGCCCTTGTCATCACAATGCTCCATGCTCCTTGAAATCAAAATGATCCATGACCTCTGTCATCACAATGCTCCAAACCCTTGTGATCACAATGTTCCATAACACTTGTCATCACAACGCTCCATGATGCCTGTCATCACAATACTCCATGCCCTTTTCATCACAATTCTCCATGACCTTTGTCATCAAAATTCTCAAGACACTTGTCATCACAATGCTCCGTGGCACTTGTCATCAGAATGCTCCTTGAAACCTGTCACGAAAAGGCTCCATGCCTTTTTCATCTCAATGCCCCATGCCGTTTTCATCACAATGCTCCGTGACCCTTGTCATTACAATTCTCCATGCACTTGTCAGCACAATGCTCCCTGACCCTTCTCCTCACAATGCTCCAAGCCATTGTCATCACAATGCTCCATTACCTTTGTCATCAGAATCCTTCATGACACTTGGCATCACAATAATCCATGCCATCGTCATCACAATGGGCCATTACATATGTCATCACAATGCTCCCTGACACCTGTCTTCACAATACTGCATGATCTGCTCATCACGATGTTCCATGCCCTTGTCATCACAATGCGCCATTCCAACTCTCATCGCAATAATCCATGAAACTTATTAGACCAATGTTCCATGCCCTTGTCATCAAAATGCTCCATGCCCTTGTTAACACAATGCTCCATGACCTCTGTCATCACAATGCTCCATCATTCCAGTCACCACCATGGTTCATACCCTCGTCATCAACAGTCTCTGTGACCTTTTTAACCACAATGCTCCATGAACTTTTCATCACAATGGTCCTTGACCCTTGTCATCACAATGCTCTATGCCTTTCTCAGCACAATGCTCTATGACCCTTGTCATCACAATGCACCATGCGCTTCTCATTACAATGCTCCACAATCTTGTCATCACAATGCTCCATAAAATTTGTCATCACAATGCTCCATGCACTTCTCATCAAAATGCTCTCTCACCACTGATATCACAATGCTACATCACTATTTGTCACAACACTCCCTCACCCCTGTCATCACAATGTTACATGACTCCTGTCATCACAATGCTACATGCACTTATCATCACAATGATCGATGAGCCCTGACATCACAATGTTCCATAACACCTGTCATCAAAATGTTCCATGACACTTTTCATCAAATTGCTCCATGACCCTGTCATCACAATGCTCCCTGCCCTTCTCATCACAATGCACAACGCCCCTGCCATCAAAATGCTCCATGACCTTTGTCATCACAAAGATCCATGACCATTGGCATCACAATGCTCCATGTCATTGTCATCACATTGCTCCATGCCCTTGTCTTCACATAGCTCCATGACACATGTCATCAGAATGCTCCATGGCCTTCTCATCACAATGCTCCATGCCCTTGCCATGACAATGCTCCATTACCCCTGTCATAACAATGCTCCATGACCCCTGCCATCACGATGTTCCATGGCCTTGTCATCACAAGAATCCATGACCGTTCTCATCACAATGCTCTAAGAACACTGTAATCACAATTCTCTATGCCCCTTTTCATCTCAATGATCCATGAACCATGTCATCACAATGCACCATGCCCATCATCATAATGCTTCATGCTATTGTCATCACAATGAAATCAAAATGCTCCATGACCTCTGTCATAACAATGTTCCATACCCTTGTGATCACCATAATCCATAACACTTATCATCACAACACCCCATGACGCTCATCATCACAATTATACATGGTCTTCTCTTCACAATGCTCCATGATCTTTGTCTTCACAATTCTCAATACACTTGTCATCACAATGCTCCCTGACACTGGTGGTCAGTATGCTCCTTGAACCCTTTCATGACAAGGCTCCATGCCTTCTTCATCATAATAATCCATGCCCTTTTCATCACAATGCTCCAAGATGCCTGTAATCACAATGCTCCATGCACTTGTCATCTAAAAGCTCCATGACACTTGTCATCAGAATGCTCCATTCCCTAGTCATCACAATGCTCCATGACCCCTGTCATCACAACACTCCATGAATATTTTCAGCACAGTGCTCCATGACCCTTGTCATCACAATGATCCATGCCCTTGTCATCCCAATGCTCCATGAACCCTGTATTCACAATGCTCCGTGACGCTTGTCAACACAGTGCTCCATGACACATGTCATCACAATGCTCCATGCCTTTGTCAGCAAAATGCTACATGACCTTGTCATTACAATCCTCTATGTGGTTGTCATCACAATACTCCATTTCCATTGTCATCACAATCCTCCATGAATTTTGGGATCACATTGCTTCATGCCCTTTTCATCACAATGCTCCATGCTCCTTGAAATCAAAATGATCCATGACCTCTGTCATCACAATGCTCCAAACTTTTGTGATTACAATGTTCCATAACACTTGTCATCACAACGCTCCATGATGCCTGTCATCACAATACTCCATGCCCTTGTCATCACAATGCTCCTTGACACCTGACATCACAATGCTCCGTGACTCCAGTCATCACAATGCTTCATAACGTTTGTCATCACAATGATCCATGCCCGCATCATCACAAGGCTCTGTGACCTTTGTAACCACAATGCTCCATGAACATTTCATCACAATTCTCTGTGACCCTTGTCATCACAATGCTCCATATCTTTGTCAGAACAATGCTCCATGACCATTGTCATCACAATGTGCCACACGCATTTCATCACAACGGTCCACAACGTTTTCATTGCAATGCTCCATAAACCTTGTAATCACAATGGTCCATGCACTTCTCATCAAAATGCTCTCTCACCAGAGATATCACAATGTTCCATCACTAGTCGTCAAAATACTCCCTCACCCCTGGAATCACAATGATCCATGACTCTGTAATCAAAATGCTACGTCCCCTTATCATCAAAATGTTCCATGACCCCTGACATCACAATGTTCTATAACCCCTGCCATCAAAATATTCCATTACAATTTTTATCAAATTGCTGCATGACCCGGTCATCAAAATGCTCCCTGCACTTCTCATCACAATGCACAATGCCCTTGTCATTAAAATGCTCCATGACTTGTCATCACAAAGCTCCATGACCCTTGGCATCACATTGCTCAATGTCATTGTCATCACAATGCTCCATGAAAAATCTCATAACATTGCTCAATGCCCTTGTCATCATAAAGCTCCATGACACCTGTCATCACAATGCTCGAAGCCCTTCTCATCACAATGCTCCATGCCCTTGTCATTACAGTCCTGCATAACCCATGTATCACAGTGTTCCGTGCCCTTGTCATCACAATGCTCCATGCCCACTCTCATCACAATAATCCATGAAACATTTCAGACCAAAGTTCCATACCCTTCTCATCACAATGCTCCATTACCCCTGTCATAACAATGCACCATGACCGCTGCCATCAAAATGTTCCACGGCCTAGTCATCACAAGGTTCCATGACACTTCTCATCACAATGCTCAAGACCCCTGAAATCACAATGCTCCATGTCCTTGTCATCACAATGCTCAAAAATCCTTGTAATTACAATGCTCCATGCCCCTTTTCATCTCAATGCTCCATGAACCCTGTCATCACAATGCACCATGCACATCATCATAATGCTTCAGGCTATTTTCATCACAATGAAATCAATATTTTCCATGACCTCTGTCATCATAATGCTCCAAACCCTTGTGATCACAATGTTGCATAACACTTATCATCACAACACACCATGATGCTCATCATCACAATTTTCCATGGTCTTCTCATAACAATGCTCCATGATCTTTGCCAGCCCAATGCTCAATACACTTGTCATCACAATGCTCCCTGACACTTGTCGTCAGTATGCTCCTTGAACCCTGTCATGACAAGGCTCCATGCCTTTTTCATCACAAAGATCCATGACTTTTTCATCTCAATACTCCAAGATCCCTGTAATCACAATGCTCCATGCCCTTGTCATCACAAAACTCCACGACGCATGTCAACAGAATGCTCCATGGCTTTCTCATCACAATGCTCCATGCCCTAGTCATCACAATGCACTAAGACCCCTGTAAACACAATGCTCCAGGCCCCTTTTCTTCAGAATGCTCCATGAGGCTTGTCATCACAACTCTCCATGGTCTTCTTTTCACAATGCTCCAAGACCTTGTCACCACCATGCTCCATTCCCTTGTCATCACAATGCTCCATGACCCCTGTCATCACAATAATCCATGAACATTTTCAGCCCAGTGCTCCACTACTTTCTCATCACAATGCTCCATGGCCAATATCATCACAATGCTCCATGACCACTGTCATCACAACACTCCATGACACCTGACAACACAATGATCCGGGACTCTTTTCATCACAGTGCTCTATTCCCTATTCATCACAATGCTCCATGACTCCTGTCATCACAACACTCCATGAACATTTTCAGCCCACTGCTCCATGACACTTGTCATCACAAAGATCCATGCCCTTGTCATCCCAATGTTCCATGACCCCTGTATTCACAACGGACGGTAATGATTGTCATCACTGTGGCCATGACACATGTCATCACAATGCTGCATGCCTTTGTCATCAAAATGCTACATGACCTTGTCATGACAATGCTCTATGCGCTTGTCATCACAATACTCCACTTCCATTGTCATCACAATCCTCCATGAACTTGGGGATCACATTGCTTCATGCCCTTGTCATCATAATTCTCCATGCTCCTTGAAATCAAAATGATCCATGACCTCTGTCATCACAATGCTCCAAACCCTTGTGATCACAATGTACCATAACACTTGTCATCACAACACTCCATGATGCCTGTCATCACAATACTCCATGCCCTTTTCATTACAAAGCTCCATGACCTTTCTCATCAGAATTCTCAATACACTTGTCATCACAATGCTCCCTGACACTTGTCATCACAATGCTCCTTGAACACTGTCACGAAAAGGCTCCATACAATGCTCCATTACATTTGTCATCAGAATCCTCCATGACACTTGGCATCACAATGCTCCAAGCCATCGTCATCATAATGGGCCATTATATATGTCATCACAATGCTCCCTGACACCTGTCTTCACAATACTGCATGACCTTGTCATCGGGATGCTCCATGCCCTTGTCATCACAATGCGCCATTCCAACTGTCATCGCAATAATCCATGAAACTTATTAGACCAATGTTCCATGCCCTTGTCATCACAATGCTCCATGCCTTTGTTATCACAATGCTCCATGACCTCTGTCATCACAATGCTCCGTGACTCCAGTCATCACAATGCTTCATGACCTTTGTCATCACAATGATTCATGCCCTCGTCATCAACAGTATCTGTGACCTTTTTAACCACAATGCTCCATGAACTTTTCATCACAATGCTCTTTGACCCTTGTCATCACAATGCTCCATGCGCTTGTCAGCAAAATGCTCCATGAAACATGTCATCACAATGCACCATGCGCTTGTCATCAGAGTGCTCCACAATCTTGTCATCACAATGCTCCATAAATTTGTCATCACAATGCTCCATGCACTTCTCATCACAATGCCCTCTCACCACTGATATCACAATGCTACATCACTATTTGTCACAATACACCCTCACCCTTGTCGTCACAATGTTCCATGACTCGTGTCATCACAATGCTACATGCAATTATCATCACAAAGTTCGATGACCCCTGACATCACAATGTTCCATAACACCTGTCATCAATATGTTGCATGATACTTTTCATCAAATTGCTCCATGACCCTGTCATCAGAATGCTCCCTGCCCTTCTCATCACAATGCACAACGCCCTTGCCATCAAAATGCTCCATGACCCTTGGCATCACAATGCTCCATGTCATTGTCATCACAATGCTCCATGAACGCTCTCATCACATTGCTCCATGCCGTTGTCATCAAAAAGCTCAATGACACATGTCATCAAAATGCTCCATGGCCTTCTCATCACAATGTTCCATGCCCTTGCCATCACAATGCTCCATTACCCCTGTCATAACAATGCTCCATGACCCCTGTCATCACGAATTTCCATGGCCTTGTCATCAAAGGCTCCATGACCCTTCTCATCACAATGCTCCAAGAACACTGTAATCACAATGCTCTATGCCCCTTTTCATCTCAATGATCCATGAAGGCTGTCATCACAATGCACCATGCCCATCATCATAATGCTTCATGCTATTGTCATCACAATGAAATCAAAATGCTCCATGACCTCTGTCATAACAATGCTCCAAACCCTTGTGAACACAATATTCCATAACACTTGTCATCACAATGCCCCATGTGGCTCGTCATCACAATTATCAATGGACTTCTCATCGCAATGCTCGTTGACCTTTGTCATCACAATGCTCAATACACTTGTCATCAAAATGCTCCCTGACACTTGTCGTCAGTATGCTCCTTGAACCCTGTCATGACAAGGATCCATGCATTTTTCATCACAATGATCCATGACCTTTTCATCACAATTCTCAATATACATGTTATCACAATGCTCCCTGACACTTGTCATCAGAATGCTCCTTGAACCCTGTCACGAAAAGGCTCCATGCATTTTTCATCACAATGCCCCATGCCGTTTTCATCACAATGCTCCATTCCACTGTCATCACAATACTCCACAAGCTCGTCATCAGAATGCTCCATGACCCTTGTCATCACAATTCTCCATGCACTTGTCAGCACAATGCTCCCTGAACCTTGTCATCACAATTCTCCAAGCCATTGTCATCACAATGCTCCATTACTTTTGTCATCAGAATCCTCCATGACACTTGGCAACACAATGCTCCATTCCCTAGTCATCACAATGCTCCATGACACCTGTCATCACAACACTCCGTTTATATTTTCAGCCCAGTGCTTCATGACACTTTTCATCACAATGATCCATGCCCTCGTCATCCCAATGCTCCTTGAACCCTGTATTCACAATGCTCCGTGACGCTTGTCAACACAGTGCTCCATGACACATGTCATTACAATGCTCCATGCATTTGTCAGCAAAATGCTACATGACCTTGTCATTAAAATCCTCTATGCGCTTGTCATCACAATACTCCATTTCCATTGTCATCACAATCCTCCATGAAACTTGGGATCACTTTTCTTCATGCCCTTGTCATCACAATGCTCCACGTCCCATGTAATCACAATGGTCCATGCCATTGTCATCACAAAGCTCAATGACGCATGTCATAAGAATGCTCCTTGGTCTTCTCCTCACAATGCTCCATGCCCTTGTCTTCAAAATGTTCCAAGACACCTGTAATCAAAATGCTCCTTTCCCCTTTTAATCAGTATGCTCCATGAGACTTGTCATCACAGGGCTCCATGGTTTTGTCATCAAAATGCTCCAGGACCTTGTCATCACAATGGTTCACGACCTTGTCATCAAAATTTTCAATGGCCCTTGTCATCATAATGTTTCAAGCCCTAATCATCACAATGCTCCATTATATTTGTCATCACAATCCACCATTACATTTGGTATCACAAAGCTCCATGCCATTGTCATCGCCATGGATCATGACATATGTCTCACAATGCTCCCTGACACCTGTCTTCACAATACTCCATGACCTTATCATCACAATGCTGCATGCCCTTGTCATCACAATGCACCATGCCCACTCTCATCACAATAATCTATGAAACTTGTCAGACCAATGCTCCATGACACTGTCATCACAATGCTCCATGCCCCTGTCATCACAATGCTCCATGATTCCAGTCATCACAATGCTTCATAACGTTTGTCATCACAATGGTCCATGCCCGCGTCATCACAAGGCTCTGTGACCTTTGTAACCACAATGCTCCATGAACTTTTCATCACAATTCTCTGAGAAACTTGTCATCACAATGCTCCATGTATTTGTCAGAACAATGCTTCATGACCATTGTCATCACAATGTGCCACGTGCATGTCATCACAATGTTCCAAACCTTGTCATTGCAATGCTCCATAAACCTTGTAATCACAATGCTCCATGCACTTCTCATCAAAATGCTCTCTCACCAGAGATATCACAATATTCAATCACGAGTCATCACAATAAACCCTCACCCTTGTAATCACAATGTTCCATGACCCTGTCATCACCATGCTACATCCCCTTATCATCGCAATGTTCCATGACCCCTGCCATCACAATGTTCCATAAGACCTGTCATCAAAATGCTCCATGACCCTTTCCATCCCAAAGCTCCAAGACCCCTGACATCACAATGTTCTATAACCACTGCCATCAAAATGTTCCTTTACACATTTTAAAATATGCTGCATGACCCTGTCATCAAAATGCTCCATGACTTGTCATCACAAAGCTCCAAGACCCTTGGCATCACAATGTTCCATGTCATTGTCATCACAGTGCAGCATGAACCCTCTCATCACCTTGCTCCATGCCCTTGAAATCACAAAGCTCCATGACACTTGTCATCACAATGCTCGATGCCCTTCTCATCACAATTCTCCATGCCCTTGTCATTACAGTCCTGCATGAGCCATGTATCACAGTGTTCCCTTTCCTTGTCATCACAATGCTCCATGCCCACTCTCATCACAATAATCCATGAATCATTTCAGACCAAAATTCCATACCCTTCTCATCACAATGCTCAATTAACCCTGTCATAACAATGCACCATGACACCTGCCATCACAATGTTCCACTGCCTAGTCATCACAAAGTTCCATAATACTTCTCATCACAATGCTCAAGACCCCTGAAATCACAATGCTCCATGCCCTTGTCATCACAAAGCTCCATGACGCATGTCATCAGAATGTTCCATGGCTTTCTCATCACAAAGCTCCATGCCATTGTCATCACAATGCTCCAAGAGCCTTGTAATCACAATGCTCCATGCCCCATTTCATCTCAATGTTCCATGAAATCTGTCTTCACAATGCTCCAAGAGCCTTGTAATCACAATGCTCCATCCCACTTTTCATCTCAATGCACCATGAACCCTGTCATCACAATGCACCATGCCCATCATCATAATGCTTCAGGCTATTGTCATCACAATGAAATCAATATTCTGCATGACCTCTGTCATCATAATGCTCCAAACCCTTGTGATCACAAGGTTGCATAACACGTATCATCACAACACCCCATGACGCTCATCATCACAATTATCCATGGTCTTCTCATCACAATGCACCATGATCTTTGTCATCACAATGCTCAAAACACTTGTCATCACAATGCTCCCTGACACTTGTCGTCAGTATGCTCATTGAACCCTGTCATGACAACGTTCCATGCATTTTTCATCACAATGATCCATGACAATTTCATCACAATCCTTCAAGGTCCCTGTAATCACAATGCTCCATGCCCTTGTCATCACAAATCTCCATGACGCATGCCATCAGAATGCTCCATGGCCTTCTCATCACAATGCTCTATGCCCTAGTCATCACCATGCTCCAAGACCCCTGTAATCACAATGCTCCATGCCCCTTTTCATCAGAATGCTCCATGAGACTTGCCATCACAAGTCTCCATGATCTTCTCATCACAATGCTCCAGGAACTTGTCATCACCATGCTCCATTCCCTTGTCATCACAATGCTCCATGACAGCTGTCATCACAATAATCCATGAACATTTTCAGCCCAATGCTCCACGACCTTCTCATCACAATGCTCCATTGCCAATATCATCACAATGCTCCATGACCACTGTCATCACAACACTCCATGACACCTGACAACACAATGATCCAGGACTCTTGTCATCACAATGCTCCATTAGCTTGTCGTCACAATGCTACATGACACCTGTCATCACAACTCTCCATGAACATTTTCAGCCCAGTGCTCCATGACCCTTGTCATCACAATGATCCAAGGCTTTGTCATCCCAATGCTCCATGACCCCTGTATTCACAATGCTCCTTGACGCTTGTCATCACAGTGCTCCATGACACATGTCATCACAATGCTCCATGCCTTTGTCAGCAAAATGCTACATGACTTTGTCATTACAATACTCTATGAGCTTGTCATCAAACTACTCAATTTCCATTGTCATCACAATCCTCCATGAACTTTGGGATTACATTGCTTCATGCCCTTGTCATCACAATGCTCCATGCTCCTTGAAATCAAAATGATCCATGACCTCTGTCATCCCAATGCTCCAAACCCTTGTGATTACAATGTTCCATAACACTTGTCATCATAACGCTCCATGATGCCTGTCATCACAGTACTCCATGCCCTTTTCATCACAATGCTCCATGACTTTTGTCACCACAATTCTCAATACACTTGTCATCACAATGCTCCCTGACACTTGTCATCAGAATGCTCCTTGAACCCTGTCACGAAAAGGCTCCATAGCTTTTTCATCACAATGCCCCATGCCGTTTTCATCACAATGCTCCATGCCATTGTCATCAAAATACTCCACAAGCTTGTCATCAGAATGCTCCATGACCCTTGTCATCACAATGCTCCAAGCCATTTTCATCACAATTCTCCATTACCTTTGTCATCAAAATCCTCCCTGACACTTGGCATCACAATACTCCTGCCATCCTCATCACAATGGGCCATTACATATGTGATCACAATGCTCCCTGACACCTGTCTTCACAATACGGCATGACCTGGTCATCACAATGCTCCATGCCCTTGTCATCACAGTGTGCCATTCCAACTGTCATCGAAATACTGCATGAAACTCATTAGACAAATGTTCCATGCCATTCTCATCACGATGCTCAATGCCCTTATTATCACAATGCTCCATGACCCCTGTCAGCACAATTCTCCATGACTCCAGTCATCACAATGCTTCATGACCTTTGTCATTACAATGGTCCATGCCCTCGTCATCAACAGTCTCTGTGATCTTTTCAACCACAATGCTCCATGAACTTTTCATCACAATGCTCTTTGACCCTTGTCATCACAATTTTCTATGTCTTTCTCAGCACAATGCTCCATGAACCTTGTTATCACAGTGCTCCATGCGCTTGTCAGCACAATGCTCCATGTCACATGTCATCACAATGCACCATGCGCTTGTCATCACAGTGCTCCACAACCTTGTCATCACAATGCTCCATAAAATTTGTCATCACAGTGCTCCATGCACTTCTCATCAAAATGCTCTCTCACCACTGATATCACAATGCTACATCACTATTTGTCACAATACTCCCTCACCCCTGTCATCACAATGTTACATGACTCCTGTCATCACAATGCTACACGTACTTATCATCACAATGTTCGATGACCCCTGACATCACAATGTTCTATAACACCTGTCATCAAAATGTTCCATGACAATTTTCATCAAATTGCTTTATGACCCAGTCATCAGAATGCTCCCTGCCCTTCTCATCACAATGCACAACGCACTTGCCATCAAAATGCTCCATGACATTTGTCATCACAAAGATCCATTACCCTTGGCATCACAATGCTCCATGTCATTGTCATCAAAATGCTCCATGAACGCTCTCATCACGTTGCTCCATGCCCTTGTCTTCACATAGCTCCATGACACATGTCATCAGAATGCTCCATGGCCTTCTCATCACAATGTTCCATGCCCTTGTTATCACAATAGGCCATTCCAACTGTCATCGCAAGAAACCATGAAACGTATTACACCAATGTTCCATGCCCTTGTCATCACAATGCTCCATGCCCTTGTTATCACAATGCTCCATGACCCATGTCATCACAATGCTCCGTGACTCCAGTCATCACAATGCTTCATGAACTTTGTCATCACAATGGTCCATGCCCTTGTCATCAACTGTCTCTGTGACCTTTTTAACCCCAATGCTCCATGAACTTTTCTTCGCAGTGCTCTTTGACCCTTGTCATCACAATGCTCTATGCCTTTCTCAGCACAATGCTCCATGACCCTGGTCATCACAATGCTCCATGCACTTGTCTGCACAATGTTCCATGACACATGTCATCACAGACCTCCATGACCCCTGTCATCACAATGCTCAGTGACTCCAGTCATCACAATGCTTCATAACGTTTTTCCTCAAAATTGTCCAAGCCCGCGTCATCACAAGGCTCTGTGACATTTGTTACCACAATGCTCCATGAACTTTTCATCACAATTCTCTGTGACCCTCGTCATCACAATGCTACATGTCTTTGTCAGAACAATGCTCCATAACCATTATCATCACAGTGTGCCACGCGCATTTCATCACAACGGTACACAATCTTGTCATTGCAATGCTCCATAAACTTTGTAATCACAATGCTCCATGCACTTCTCATCAAAATGCGCTGTTACCAGAGATATCACAGTATTCCATCCCTAGTCATCGCAATACTCCCTCACCCCTGTAATCAGAATGTTCCATGACCCTGTCATCACACTGCTACATCCCCTTATCAACACAATGTTCCATGACCCCTGACATCTCAATGTTCCATAACCCATGTCATCAAAATGCTCCATGATCCTTTTCATCCCAAAGCTCCAAGACCCCTGACATCACAATGTTCTATAACCCCCGCCATCAAAATATTCCATTACACTTTTCATCAAATTGCTGCATGAGCCGGTCATCAAAATGCTCCCTGCCCTTCTCATCACAATGCACCATGTCCTTGTCATCAAAATGCTCCATGACTGGTCAGCAGAAAGCTCCATGACCACTGGCATCACAATGCTAAATGTCATTGTCATCACCATGCTCCATGAACCCTCTCATAACATTGCTCAATGCCCTTGTCATCACAGAGCTCCATGACACTTGTCATAACAATGCTCGATGCCCTTCTCATCACAATGCTCCATGTCCTTGTCATTACAATCCTGCATGACGAATGTATCATAGAGTTCCGTACCCTTGTCATCACAATCCTCCATGCCCACTCTCATCACAAAAATCCATGAAACATTTCAGACCAATGTTCCATGGCCTTCTCATCACAATGCTCCATTACCTCTGTCATAACAATGCACCATGAACCCTGCCATCACTATGTTCCACGGCGTAGTCTTCACAAGGTTCCATGACACTTGTCATCACAATGCTGAAAACCACTGTAATCACAATGCTCCATGCCCTTCTCATCACAAAGCTCCATGACGCATGTCATCAGAATGTTCCATGGCCTTCTCATCACAATGCTCCATGCCCTTGTCATCACAATGCTCCAAGACCTTGTAAACACAATGCACCATGCCCATTTTCATCTCAATGCTCCATGAACCCTGTCATCACAGTGCACGTTGCCCATCATCATAATACTTCAGTCTATTGTCATCACAATGAAATCAATATTCTCCATGACCTCTGACTTCATAATGCTCCAAACCCTTGTGATCACAATGTTCCATATAACTTATCATCACAGCACCCCATGACGCTCATCATCACAATTATCCATGGTCTTCTCATCACAATGCTCCATGATCTTTGTCATCCTGATGCTCAATACACTTGTCATCACAATGCTCCCTGACACTTGTCGTCAGTATGCTCCTTGAACCCTGTCATGACAAGGCTCCAAGCCTTTTTCATCACAATAATCCATTCCCTTTCCATCACAATGCTCCAAGATCCATGTAATCACAATGCTCCATGGCCTTGTCATCAAAAAGCTCCATGAGACATGTCATCAGAATGTTTCCTGGCCTTCTCATCACAATGTTCCATCCCCTTTTCATCACAATGCTCCAAGACCCCTGTAATCACAATGCTCCATGCCCCTTTTCATCAGAATTCTCCATGAGACTTTTCATCACAAGTCTCCATGGTCTTCCCATCACAATGCTCCAGGACCTTGTCATCACCATGATCCATTCCCTTGTCATCACAATGCTACATGACCCCTGTCATCTCAGTAATCCATTAACAAATGTCAGCCCAATGCTCCACGACCTTCTCATCACAATGCTCCATGGCCAATATCATCACAATGCTCCATGACCACAGTCCTCACAACACTCCATGACACCTGACAACACAATGATCTGGGACACTTGTGATCACAATGCTCCATTCCCTAGGCATCACAATGCTCCATGAACCCTGTCATCACAAATCTCCATGAACATTTTCAGCCCAGTGATCCATGACTCTTGCCATCACAATGATCCATGCTCTTGTCATCCCAATGCTCCATGACGCCTGTATTCACAATGCTCTTGACTCTTGTCATCACAGTGCTCCATGACCTTTGTCACCACAATCCTCTTTACACTTGTCATCACAATGTTCCCTGACAGATGTCATCAGAATGCTCCTTGAAACCTGTCACGAAAAGGCTCCATGCCTTTTTCATCACAATGCCCCATGCCGTTTTCATCACAATGCTCCATGCCATTGTCATCAAAATACTCCACAAGCTTGTCATCAGAATGCTCCCTGACCCTTGTCATCACAATTCTCCATGCACTTGTCAGCACAATGCTCCCTGACCCTTGTCATCACAATGCTCCAAGTCATTGTCCTCACAATGTTCCATGACCCCTGTCATCACAAAACTCCATGACACCTGACAACACAATGATCCGGGATTCTTGTCATCACAATGCTCCATTCCCTAGTCGTCACAATGCTCCATGACACCTGTCATCACAACACTCCATGAACATTTTCAGCCGAGTGCTTCTTGAAGCTTGTCATCACAATGATCCATGCCCTTGTCATCCCAATGCTCCATGACCCCTGTATTCACAATGCTCCTTGAAGCTTGTCATCACAGTGGTCCATGACACATGTCATCACAATGCTCCATGCCTTTGTCAGCAAAATGCTACATGACCTTGTCATTACAATCCTCTATGCGCTTGTCATCACAATACTCCATTTCCATTGGCATCACAATCCTCTATGAACCTGGGGATCACATTGCTTCATGCCCTTGTCATCACAATGCTCCATGCTCCTTGAAATCAAAATGATCCATGACCTCTGTCATCACAATGCTCCAACCACTTGTGATCACAATATTCTGTAACACTTGTCAACACAATGCCCCTTGACGATCGTCATCACAATTATCCATGGTCTTCTCATCACAATGCTCCCTGACCTTCGTCATCACAAAGCTCAATTCACTTGTCATCAACATGCTCCCTGACACTTGTTGTCTGTATGCTCCTTGAACCCTGTCATGACCAGGCTCCATGCCTTTTTCATCACAATGATCCATGCCCTTTTCATCACAATGCTCCAAGTCCCATGTAATCACAATGGTCCATGCCATTGTCATCAAAGAGCTCAATGACGCATGTCATCAGAATGCTCCTTGGTCTTCTCCTCACAATGCTCCATGCCCTTGTCTTCACAATGTTCCAAGACCCTTGTAATCACAATGCTCCATTCCCCTTTTAATCAGTATGCTCCTTGAGACTTGTCATCACAAGGCTCCATGGTTTTGTCATCACAATGCTCCAGGACCTTGTCATCACAATGCTTCACGACCTTATCCTGAAAATTTTCAATGGCCCTTGTCATCATAATGCTCCAAGCCCTAATCATCACAATGCTCCATTATATTTGTCATCACAATCCACCATTACATTTGGTACCACAAAGCTCCATGCCATTGTCATTGTCATGGACCATGACATATGTCTCACAATGCTCCCTGACACCTTTCTTCACAATACTCCATGACCTTATCATCACAATGCTCCATGCCCTTGTCATTACAATGCACCATGCCCACTCTCATCACAATAATCTGTGAAACTTGTCACACAAATGCTCCATGCCACTGTCATCACAATGCTCCATGCCCTTGTCATCACAAGGCTCCATGACCCCTGTCATCACAATGCTCCATTACTCCAGTCATCACAATGCTTCATAACGTTTGTCATCACAATGGTCCATGCCCCCGTCATCACAAGGCTCTGTGAAATTTGTAACCACAATTCTTCATGAACATTTCATAACAATTCTCTGTGAAACTTGTCATCACAATGCTCCATTTCTTTGTCAGAACGATTCTCCATGACCATTGTCATCAGAATGTGCTACGCGCAGTTCATCACAACGGTCCACAAGTTGTCATTGCAATGCTCCATAAAACTTGTAATCACAATGGTCAATGTAATTCTCATCAAAATGCTCTCTCACCAGACATATCACAATGTTACATCAGTAGTCATCAAAATACTCCCTCACCCTTGTAATCACAATGTTCCATGACACTGTCATCACAATGCTACATCCCCTTATCATAACAATGTTCCATGACCCCTGCCATCACAATGTTCATAAGCCCTATCATCAAAATGCTCAATGACCCTTTCCATCCCAAAGCTCCAAGACCCCTGACATCACAATGTTCTATAACCCCTGCCATCAAAATGTTCCATTACACTTTTTATCAAATTGCTGCATGACCCGGTCCTCAAAATGTTCCCTGCCCTTCTCATCAAAATGCTCCATGACTTGTCATCACAAAGCTCCAAGACCCTTGGCATCACAATGCTCCATGTCATTGTCATCACAATGCTCCATGAACCCTCTCATCACATTGCTCCATGCCCTTGTCATCTCACAGATCCGTGACACTTGTCATCACAATGCTCAATGCCTTTCTCATCACAATGCTCCATGCCCTTCTCATTACAGTCCTGCATGACCCATGTATCACAGTGTTCCGTGCCCTTGTCATCACAATGCTCCATGCCCTCTCTCATCACAATAATCCATGAAACATTTCAGACCAAATTTCTATACCCTTTTCATCACAATGCTCCATTACCCCTGTCATAACAATGCACCATGACACCTGCCATCACAATGCACCATGACACCTGGCATCACAATGATCCACTGCCTAGTTATCACAATGTTCCATGATAATTCTCATCACAATGCTCAAGACCCCTGATATCACAATGCTCCATGCCCTTGTCATCACAAAGCTCCATGACGCATGTCATCAGAATGTTCCATGGCCTTCTCATCACAATGCTCCATGCCCTTGTCATCACAATGCTCCAAGACCCTTGTCATCACAATGCTCCATTCCCCACTTCATCTCAGTGCTCCATGAAATCTGTCATCACAATGCTCCAAGACCCTTGTAATCACAATGCTCCATGCCCCTTTTCATCTCAATGCTCCATGAACCCTGTCATCACAATGCACCATGCCCATCATCATAATGCTTCAGGCTATTGTCATCACAATGAAATCAATATTCTCCATGACCTCTGTCATCATAATGCTCCAAACCCTTGTGATCACAATGTTGCATAACACGTATCATCACAACACCCCATGACACTCATCATCTCAATTGTCCATGGTCTTCTCATCACAATGCTCCATGATCTTTGCCATCACAATGCTCAATACACTTGTCATCGCAATGCTCCCTGACCCTTGTCGTCAGTATGCTCCTAGAACCCTGTCATGACAAGTTTCCATGCATTTTTCATCACAATGATCCATGACCATTTCATCACAATGCTCCAAGGTCCCTGTAATCACAATGCTCCATACACTTGTCATCACAAAACTCCATGACGCATGTCATCAGAATGCTCCATGGCCTTCTCATCACAATGCTCTATGCCCTAGTCATAACAATGCTCCAAGACCCCTGTAATAACAATGCCCCATGCCCCTTTTCATCAGAATGCTCCATGAGACTTGCCATCACAAGTCTCCATGGTCTTCTCATCACAATGTTCCAGGACCTTGACATCACCATGATCCATTCCCTTGTCATCACAATGCTCCATGACCCCTGTCATCACAATAATCCATGAACATTTTCAGCCCAATGCTCCACGACCTTCTCATCACAATGCTCCATTGCCAATATCATCACAATGCTCCATGACCACTGTCATCACAACAATCCATGACACATGACAACACAATGATCCAGGACTCTTGTCATCACAATGCTCCATTAACTTGTCGTCACAATTCTAAATGACAACTGTCACCACAACTCTCAATGAACATTTTCAGCCCAGTGTTCAAAGACCCTTGTCATCACAATGATCGATGCCCTTGTCATCCAAATGCTCCATGACCCATGTATTCACAATGCTCCTTGACGCTTGTCATCACAGTGCTCCATGACACATGTCATCACAATGCTCCATGCCTTTGTCAGCAAAATGATACATGACCTTGTCATTACAATGCTCTATGCACTTGTCATCACAATACTCCATTTCCATTGTCATAACAATCCTCCATGAACTTTGGGATCACATTGCTTCATGCCCTTGTCATCACAATGCTCCATGCTCCTTGAAATCAAAATGATCCATGACCTCTGTCATCACAATGCTCCAAACCCTGGTGATCATAATATTGCATAACACTTGTCCTCACAACGCTCCAAGATGCCTGTCATCACAATACTCCATGCCCTTTTCATCACAATTCTCCATGACCTTTGTCACCACAATTCTCAATACACTTGTCATCACAATGCTCCCTGACACTTGTCATCAGAATGCTCCTTGAACCCTGTCACGAAAAGGCTCCATGCCTTTTTCATCACAATGACCCATGCCATTTTCATCACAATGCTCCATGCCATTGTCATCAAAATACTCCACAAGCTTGTCATCAGAATGCTCCATGACCCTTGTCATCACAATTTTCCATGCACTTGTCAGCACAATGCTCCCTGACCCTTGTCATCACAATGCTCCAAGCCATTGTCATCACAATGCTCCATTACCTTTGTCATCAGAATCCTCCCTGACACTTGGCATCACAATGCTCCATGCCATCCTCATCAAAATGGGCCATTACATAAGTGATCACAATGCTCCCTGACACGTGTCTTCACAATACGGCATGACCTGGTCATCACAATGCTCCATGCCCTTGTCATCACAGTGTGCCATTCCAACTCTCATCGCCATACTCCATGAAAGTTATTAGACCAATGTTCCATGCCCTTGTCATCACAATGCTCCATGCCCTTGTTTCACAATGCTCCATGACCCCTGTCATCACAATGCTCCATGACTCCAGTCATCACAATGCTTCATGACCTTTGTCATCACAATGGTCCATGCCCTCGTCATCAACAGTCTCTGTGACCTATTTAACCACAATGCTCCATGAACTTTTCATCACAATGCTCTTTGACCCTTGTCATCACAATGCTCTATGCCTTTCTCAGCACAATGCTCCATGACCCTTGTCATCACAATGCTCCATGCGCTTGTCAGCACAATGCTCCATGACACATGTCATCACAATGCACCATGCGCTTGTCATCACAGTGCTCCACAACATTGTCATCACAATGCTCCATAAAATTTGTCATCACAATGTTCCATGCACTTCTCATCAAAATGCTCTCTCACCACTGATATCACAATGCTACATCACTATTTGTCACAATACTCCCTCACCCCTGTCATCACAATGTTCCATGACTCCTGTCATCACAATGCTACATGCACTTATCATCACAATGTTCGATGACCCCTGAAATCACAATGTTCCATAACACCTGTCATCAAAATGTTCCATGACACTTTTCATCAAATTGCTCCATGACCCTGTCATCAGAATGCTCCCTGCCCTTCTCATCACAATGCACAACGCCCTTGCCATCAAAATGCTCCATGACCTTTGTCATCACAAAGATCCATGACCCTTGGCATCACAATGCTCCATGCCCACTCTCATCACAATAATCCATGAAACATTTCAGACCAAAGTTCCATACCCTTCTCATCACAATGCTCCATTACCCCTGTCATAACAATGCACCATGACCGCTGCCATCAAAATGTTGCACGGCCTAGTCATCACAAGGTTCCATGACACTTCTCATCACAATGCTCAAGACCCCTGAAATCACAATGCTCCATGTCCTTGTCATCACAATGCTCAAAAATCCTTGTAATTACAATGCTCCATGCCCCTTTTCATCTCAATGCTCCATGAACCCTGTCATCACAATGCACCATGCCCATCATCATAATGCTTCAGGCTATTGTCATCACAATGAAATCAATATTCTCCATGACCTCTTTCATCATAATGCTCCAAAACCTTGTGATCACAATGTTCCATAACACTTATCATCACAACATCTCATGACGCTCATCATCACAGTTATCCATGGACTTCTCATCACAATGCTCCATGATCTTTGTCATCACAATGCTCAATACACTTGTCATCACAATGCTCCCTGACACTTGTCGTCAGTATGCCCCTTGAACCCTGTCATGAGAAGGCTCCATGCCTTTTTCATCACAATAATCCATGACCTTTTCATCACAATGCTCCAAGATCCCTGTAATCACAATGCTCCATGCCCTTCACATCAAAAAGCTGAATGACGCATGTCATCAGAATGTTCCATGGACTTCTCATCACAATGCTCCATGCCCTTTTCATCACAATGCTCCAAGACCCCTGTAATCACAATGCTCCATGCTCCTTTTCATCAGAATGCTCCATGAGACTTGTCATCACAAGTCGCCATGGCCTTCTCATCACAATGCTCCAGGACCTTGTCCTCACCATGCTCCATTCCCTTGTCATCACAATGCTCCATGACCCCTGTCATCACAACACTCCATGAACATTTTCAGCCCCATGTTCCATGACCTTCTCATCACAATGCTCCATGGCCAATATCGTCACAATGCTCCATGACCACTGTCATCACAACACTCCATGACACCTGACAACACAATGATCCGGGACTCCTGTCATCACAATGCTCCATTCCCTAGTCATCACAATGCTCCATGACCCCTGTCATCACAACACTCCATGAACATTTTCAGCCCAGTGCTCCATGTCCCTTGTCATCACAGTGATCCATGCCCTTGTCATCCCAATGCTCCATGACCCCTGAATTCACAAAGCTCCGTGACGCTTGTCATCACAGTGCTCCATTACACATGTCATCACAATGCTCCATGTCTTTCTCAGCAAAATGCTACATGATCTTGTCATGACAATGCTCTATGCGCTTGTCATCACAATACTCCATTTCCATTGTCATCACAATCCTCCATGAACTTTGGGATCACATTGCTTCATGCCCTTGTCATCACAATGCTCCATGCTCCTTGAAATCAAAATGATCCATGACCTCTGTCATCACAATGCTCCAAACCCTTGTGATCACAATGTTCCATAACACTTGTCATCACAACGCTCCATGATGCCTGTCATCACAATACTCCATGCCCTTTTCATCACAATTCTCCATGACCTTTGTCATCAAAATTCTCAAGACACTTGTCATCACAATGCTCCCTGGCACTTGTCATCAGAATGCTCCTTGAAACCTGTCACGAAAAGGCTCCATGCCTTTTTCATCTCAATGCCCCATGCCGTTTTCATCACAATGCTCCGTGACCCTTGTCATTACAATTCTCCATGCACTTGTCAGCACAATGCTCCCTGACCCTTCTCCTCACAATGCTCCAAGCCATTGTCATCACAATGCTCCATTACCTTTGTCATCAGAATCCTTCATGACACTTGGCATCACAATAATCCATGCCATCGTCATCACAATGGGCCATTACATATGTCATCACAATGCTCCCTGACACCTGTCTTCACAATACTGCATGATCTGCTCATCACGATGTTCCATGCCCTTGTCATCACAATGCGCCATTCCAACTCTCATCGCAATAATCCATGAAACTTATTAGACCAATGTTCCATGCCCTTGTCATCAAAATGCTCCATGCCCTTGTTAACACAATGCTCCATGACCTCTGTCATCACAATGCTCCATCATTCCAGTCACCACAATGGTTCATACCCTCGTCATCAACAGTCTCTGTGACCTTTTTAACCACAATGCTCCATGAACTTTTCATCACAATGGTCCTTGACCCTTGTCATCACAATGCTCTATGCCTTTCTCAGCACAATGCTCTATGACCCTTGTCATCACAATGCACCATGTGCTTCTCATTACAATGCTCCACAATCTTGTCATCACAATGCTCCATAAAATTTGTCATCACAATGCTCCATGCACTTCTCATCAAAATGCTCTCTCACCATTGATATCACAATGCTACATCACTATTTGTCACAACACTCCCTCACCCCTGTCATCACAATGTTACATGACTCCTGTCATCACAATGCTACATGCACTTATCATCACAATGATCGATGAGCCCTGACATCACAATGTTCCATAACACCTGTCATCAAAATGTTCCATGACACTTTTCATCAAATTGCTCCATGACCCTGTCATCACAATGCTCCCTGCCCTTCTCATCACAATGCACAACGCCCCTGCCATCAAAATGCTCCATGACCTTTGTCATCACAAAGATCCATGACCATTGGCATCACAATGCTCCATGTCATTGTCATCACATTGCTCCATGCCCTTGTCTTCACATAGCTCCATGACACATGTCATCAGAATGCTCCATGGCCTTCTCATCACAATGCTCCATGCCCTTGCCATGACAATGCTCCATTACCCCTGTCATAACAATGCTCCATGACCCCTGCCATCACGATGTTCCATGGCCTTGTCATCACAAGAATCCATGACCGTTCTCATCACAATGCTCTAAGAACACTGTAATCACAATTCTCTATGCCCCTTTTCATCTCAATGATCCATGAACCATGTCATCACAATGCACCATGCCCATCATCATAATGCTTCATGCTATTGTCATCACAATGAAATCAAAATGCTCCATGACCTCTGTCATAACAATGTTCCATACCCTTGTGATCACCATAATCCATAACACTTATCATCACAACACCCCATGACGCTCATCATCACAATTATACATGGTCTTCTCTTCACAATGCTCCATGATCTTTGTCTTCACAATTCTCAATACACTTGTCATCACAATGCTCCCTGACACTGGTGGTCAGTATGCTCCTTGAACCCTTTCATGACAAGGCTCCATGCCTTCTTCATCATAATAATCCATGCCCTTTTCATCACAATGCTCCAAGATGCCTGTAATCACAATGCTCCATGCACTTGTCATCTAAAAGCTCCATGACACTTGTCATCAGAATGCTCCATTCCCTAGTCATCACAATGCTCCATGACCCCTGTCATCACAACACTCCATGAATATTTTCAGCACAGTGCTCCATGACCCTTGTCATCACAATGATCCATGCCCTTGTCATCCCAATGCTCCATGAACCCTGTATTCACAATGCTCCGTGACGCTTGTCAACACAGTGCTCCATGACACATGTCATCACAATGCTCCATGCCTTTGTCAGCAAAATGCTACATGACCTTGTCATTACAATCCTCTATGTGGTTGTCATCACAATACTCCATTTCCATTGTCATCACAATCCTCCATGAATTTTGGGATCACATTGCTTCATGCCCTTTTCATCACAATGCTCCATGCTCCTTGAAATCAAAATGATCCATGACCTCTGTCATCACAATGCTCCAAACTTTTGTGATTACAGTGTTCCATAACACTTGTCATCACAACGCTCCATGATGCCTGTCATCACAATACTCCATGCCCTTGTCATCACAATGCTCCTTGACACCTGTCATCACAATGCTCCGTGACTCCAGTCATCACAATGCTTCATAACGTTTGTCATCACAATGATCCATGCCCGCATCATCACAAGGCTCTGTGACCTTTGTAACCACAATGCTCCATGAACATTTCATCACAATTCTCTATGACCCTTGTCATCACAATGCTCCATATCTTTGTCAGAACAATGCTCCATGACCATTGACATCACAATGTGCCACACGCATTTCATCACAACGGTCCACAACGTTTTCATTGCAATGCTCCATAAACCTTGTAATCACAATGGTCCATGCACTTCTCATCAAAATGCTCTCTCACCAGAGATATCACAATGTTCCATCACTAGTCGTCAAAATACTCCCTCACCCCTGGAATCACAATGATCCATGACTCTGTAATCAAAATGCTACGTCCCCTTATCATCAAAATGTTCCATGACCCCTGACATCACAATGTTCTATAACCCCTGCCATCAAAATATTCCATTACAATTTTTATCAAATTGCTGCATGACCCGGTCATCAAAATGCTCCCTGCACTTCTCATCACAATGCACAATGCCCTTGTCATTAAAATGCTCCATGACTTGTCATCACAAAGCTCCATGACCCTTGGCATCACATTGCTCAATGTCATTGTCATCACAGTGCTCCATGAAAAATCTCATAACATTGCTCAATGCCCTTGTCATCATAAAGCTCCATGACACCTGTCATCACAATGCTCGAAGCCCTTCTCATCACAATGCTCCATGCCCTTGTCATTACAGTCCTGCATAACCCATGTATCACAGTGTTCCGTGCCCTTGTCATCACAATGCTCCATGCCCACTCTCATCACAATAATCCATGAAACATTTCAGACCAAAGTTCCATACCCTTCTCATCACAATGCTCCATTACCCCTGTCATAACAATGCACCATGACCGCTGCCATCAAAATGTTCCACGGCCTAGTCATCACAAGGTTCCCTGACACTTCTCATCACAATGCTCAAGACCCCTGAAATCACAATGCTCCATGTCCTTGTCATCACAATGCTCAAAAATCCTTGTAATTACAATGCTCCATGCCCCTTTTCATCTCAATGCTCCATGAACCCTGTCATCACAATGCACCATGCACATCATCATAATGCTTCAGGCTATTTTCATCACAATGAAATCAATATTTTCCATGACCTCTGTCATCATAATGCTCCAAACCCTTGTGATCACAATGTTGCATAACACTTATCATCACAACACACCATGATGCTCATCATCACAATTTTCCATGGTCTTCTCATAACAATGCTCCATGATCTTTGCCATCCCAATGCTCAATACACTTGTCATCACAATGCTCCCTGACACTTGTCGTCAGTATGCTCCTTGAACCCTGTCATGACAAGGCTCCATGCCTTTTTCATCACAAAGATCCATGACTTTTTCATCTCAATACTCCAAGATCCCTGTAATCACAATGCTCCATGCCCTTGTCATCACAAAACTCCATGACGCATGTCAACAGAATGCTCCATGGCTTTCTCATCACAATGCTCCATGCCCTAGTCATCACAATGCACTAAGACCCCTGTAAACACAATGCTCCAGGCCCCTTTTCTTCAGAATGCTCCATGAGGCTTGTCATCACAACTCTCCATGGTCTTCTTTTCACAATGCTCCAAGACCTTGTCACCACCATGCTCCATTCCCTTGTCATCACAATGCTCCATGACCCCTGTCATCACAATAATCCATGAACATTTTCAGCCCAGTGCTCCACTACTTTCTCATCACAATGCTCCATGGCCAATATCATCACAATGCTCCATGACCACTGTCATCACAACACTCCGTGACACCTGACAACACAATGATCCGGGACTCTTTTCATCACAGTGCTCTATTCCCTAT
The DNA here is from genome assembly GCF_025265405.1 of Mesoplodon densirostris. Lineage (NCBI taxonomy): Eukaryota > Metazoa > Chordata > Mammalia > Artiodactyla > Ziphiidae > Mesoplodon > Mesoplodon densirostris. The sequence continues at coordinate 7,683,237 of NW_026778196.1, read as the reverse complement.
TCATCACAATGCTCCATGACTCCTGTCATCACAACACTCCATGAACATTTTCAGCCCACTGCTCCATGACACTTGTCATCACAAAGATCCATGCCCTTGTCATCCCAATGTTCCATGACCCCTGTATTCACAACGGACGGTAACGATTGTCATCACTGTGGCCATGACACATGTCATCACAATGCTGCATGCCTTTGTCATCAAAATGCTACATGACCTTATCATGACAATGCTCTATGCGCTTGTCATCACAATACTCCACTTCCATAGTCATCACAATCCTCCATGAACTTGGGGATCACATTGCTTCATGCCCTTGTCATCATAATTCTCCATGCTCCTTGAAATCAAAATGATCCATGACCTCTGTCATCACAATGCTCCAAACCCTTGTGATCACAATGTACCATAACACTTGTCATCACAACACTCCATGATGCCTGTCATCACAATACTCCATGCCCTTTTCATTACAAAGCTCCATGACCTTTCTCATCAGAATTCTCAATACACTTGTCATCACAATGCTCCCTGACACTTGTCATCACAATGCTCCTTGAACACTGTCACGAAAAGGCTCCATACAATGCTCCATTACATTTGTCATCAGAATCCTCCATGACACTTGGCATCACAATGCTCCAAGCCATCGTCATCATAATGGGCCATTATATATGTCATCACAATGCTGCCTGACACCTGTCTTCACAATACTGCATGACCTTGTCATCGGGATGCTCCATGCCCTTGTCATCACAATGCGCCATTCCAACTGTCATCGCAATAATCCATGAAACTTATTAGACCAATGTTCCATGCCCTTGTCATCACAATGCTCCATGCCTTTGTTATCACAATGCTCCATGACCTCTGTCATCACAATGCTCCGTGACTCCAGTCATCACAATGCTTCATGACCTTTGTCATCACAATGATTCATGCCCTCGTCATCAACAGTATCTGTGACCTTTTTAACCACAATGCTCCATGAACTTTTCATCACAATGCTCTTTGACCCTTGTCATCACAATGCTCCATGCGCTTGTCAGCAAAATGCTCCATGAAACACGTCATCACAATGCACCATGCGCTTGTCATCAGAGTGCTCCACAATCTTGTCATCACAATGCTCCATAAATTTGTCATCACAATGCTCCATGCACTTCTCATCACAATGCCCTCTCACCACTGATATCACAATGCTACATCACTATTTGTCACAATACACCCTCACCCTTGTCGTCACAATGTTCCATGACTCCTGTCATCACAATGCTACATGCAATTATCATCACAAAGTTCGATGACCCCTGACATCACAATGTTCCATAACACCTGTCATCAATATGTTGCATGATACTTTTCATCAAATTGCTCCATGACCCTGTCATCAGAATGCTCCCTGCCCTTCTCATCACAATGCACAACGCCCTTGCCATCAAAATGCTCCATGACCCTTGGCATCACAATGCTCCATGTCATTGTCATCACAATGCTCCATGAACGCTCTCATCACATTGCTCCATGCCGTTGTCATCAAAAAGCTCAATGACACATGTCATCAAAATGCTCCATGGCCTTCTCATCACAATGTTCCATGCCCTTGCCATCACAATGCTCCATTACCCCTGTCATAACAATGCTCCATGACCCCTGTCATCACGAATTTCCATGGCCTTGTCATCAAAGGCTCCATGACCCTTCTCATCACAATGCTCCAATAACACTCTAATCACAATGCTCTATGCCCCTTTTCATCTCAATGATCCATGAAGGCTGTCATCACAATGCACCATGCCCATCATCATAATGCTTCATGCTATTGTCATCACAATGAAATCAAAATGCTCCATGACCTCTGTCATAACAATGCTCCAAACCCTTGTGAACACAATATTCCATAACACTTGTCATCACAATGCCCCATGTGGCTCGTCATCACAATTATCAATGGACTTCTCATCGCAATGCTCGTTGACCTTTGTCATCACAATGCTCAATACACTTGTCATCAAAATGCTCCCTGACACTTGTCGTCAGTATGCTCCTTGAACCCTGTCATGACAAGGATCCATGCATTTTTCATCACAATGATCCATGACCTTTTCATCACAATTCTCAATATACATGTTATCACAATGCTCCCTGACACTTGTCATCAGAATGCTCCTTGAACCCTGTCACGAAAAGGCTCCATGCATTTTTCATCACAATGCCCCATGTCGTTTTCATCACAATGCTCCATTCCACTGTCATCACAATACTCCACAAGCTCGTCATCAGAATGCTCCATGACCCTTGTCATCACAATTCTCCATGCACTTGTCAGCACAATGCTCCCTGAACCTTGTCATCACAATTCTCCAAGCCATTGTCATCACAATGCTCCATTACTTTTGTCATCAGAATCCTCCATGACACTTGGCAACACAATGCTCCATTCCCTAGTCATCACAATGCTCCATGACACCTGTCATCACAACACTCCGTTTATATTTTCAGCCCAGTGCTTCATGACACTTTTCATCACAATGATCCATGCCCTCGTCATCCCAATGCTCCTTGAACCCTGTATTCACAATGCTCCGTGACGCTTGTCAACACAGTGCTCCATGACACATGTCATTACAATGCTCCATGCATTTGTCAGCAAAATGCTACATGACCTTGTCATTAAAATCCTCTATGCGCTTGTCATCACAATACTCCATTTCCATTGTCATCACAATCCTCCATGAAACTTGGGATCACTTTTCTTCATGCCCTTGTCATCACAATGCTCCACGTCCCATGTAATCACAATGGTCCATGCCATTGTCATCACAAAGCTCAATGACGCATGTCATAAGAATGCTCCTTGGTCTTCTCCTCACAATGCTCCATGCCCTTGTCTTCAAAATGTTCCAAGACACCTGTAATCAAAATGCTCCTTTCCCCTTTTAATCAGTATGCTCCATGAGACTTGTCATCACAGGGCTCCATGGTTTTGTCATCAAAATGCTCCAGGACCTTGTCATCACAATGCTTCACGACCTTGTCATCAAAATTTTCAATGGCCCTTGTCATCATAATGTTTCAAGCCCTAATCATCACAATGCTCCATTATATTTGTCATCACAATCCACCATTACATTTGGTATCACAAAGCTCCATGCCATTGTCATCGCCATGGATCATGACATATGTCTCACAATGCTCCCTGACACCTGTCTTCACAATACTCCATGACCTTATCATCACAATGCTGCATGCCCTTGTCATCACAATGCACCATGCCCACTCTCATCACAATAATCTATGAAACTTGTCAGACCAATGCTCCATGACACTGTCATCACAATGCTCCATGCCCCTGTCATCACAATGCTCCATGATTCCAGTCATCACAATGCTTCATAACGTTTGTCATCACAATGGTCCATGCCCTCGTCATCACAAGGCTCTGTGACCTTTGTAACCACAATGCTCCATGAACTTTTCATCACAATTCTCTGAGAAACTTGTCATCACAATGCTCCATGTATTTGTCAGAACAATGCTTCATGACCATTGTCATCACAATGTGCCACGTGCATGTCATCACAATGTTCCAAACCTTGTCATTGCAATGCTCCATAAACCTTGTAATCACAATGCTCCATGCACTTCTCATCAAAATGCTCTCTCACCAGAGATATCACAATATTCAATCACGAGTCATCACAATAAACCCTCACCCTTGTAATCACAATGTTCCATGACCCTGTCATCACCATGCTACATCCCCTTATCATCGCAATGTTCCATGACCCCTGCCATCACAATGTTCCATAAGACCTGTCATCAAAATGCTCCATGACCCTTTCCATCCCAAAGCTCCAAGACCCCTGACATCACAATGTTCTATAACCACTGCCATCAAAATGTTCCATTACACATTTTAAAATATGCTGCATGACCCTGTCATCAAAATGCTCCATGACTTGTCATCACAAAGCTCCAAGACCCTTGGCATCACACTGCTCCATGTCATTGTCATCACAATGCTCCATGAACACTCTCATAACATTGTTCAATGCCATTGTCATCACAAAGCTCCATGATACTTGTCATCACAACGCTCGATGCCCTTCTCATCACAATGCTCCATGCCCTTGTCATTACAGTCCTGCATGACCCATGTATCACAGTGTTCCGTGCCCTTGTCATCACAATGCTCCAAGCCCACTCTCATCACAATAATCCATGAAACATTTCAGACCAAAGTTCCATACCCTTCTCATCACAATTCTCCATTACCCCTGTCATAACAATGCACCATTACCCCTGCCATCACAATGTTCCATAACCCCTGTCATCAAAATGCTCCATGACCCTTTCCATCGCAAAGCTCCAAACCCCTGACATCACAATGTTCTATAACCCCTGCCATCTAAATGTTCCATTACACTTTTTATCAAATTACTGCATGACCCGGTCATCAAAATGCTCCCTGCCCTTCTCATCACAATGCACCATGCCCTTGTCATCAAAATGCTCCATGACTTGTCATCACAAAGCTCCATGACCCTTGGCATCACACTGCTCCATGTCAGTGTCATCACAATGCTCCATGAACCCTCTCATAACATTGTTCAATGCCATTGTCATCACAAAGCTTCTTGATACTTGTTATCACAATGCTCGATGCCCTTCTCATCACAATGCTCCATGCCCTTGTCATTACAGTCCTGCATGACCCATGTATCACAGTGTTCCGTGCCCTTGTCATCACAATGCTCCATTACCTCTGTCATTACAATGAACCATGACCCCTGCCATCACAATGTTCCACGGCCTAGTCATCAAAATGTTCCATAAAACTTGTCATCGCAATGCTGAAGACCACTGAAATCACAATGCTCCATGCCCTTGTTATCACAAAGCTCTATGACGCATGTCATCAGAAAGTTCCAAGGCCTTCTCATCACAATTCTCCTTGCCATAGTCATCACAATGCTCCAAGACCCCTGTAAACATAATGCTCCATGCCCCTTTTCATCTCAATGCTCCATGAACCCTGTCATCACAATGCACCATGCCCATCATCATAATGCTTCAGGCTATTGTCATCACAATGAAATCAATATTCTCCATGACCTCTTTCATCATAATGCTCCAAAACCTTGTGATCACAATGTTCCATAACACTTATCATCACAACATCCCATGACGCTCATCATCACAGTTATCCATGGACTTCTCATCACAATGCTCCATGATCTTTGTCATCACAATGCTCAATATACTTGTCATCACAATGCTCCCTGACACTTGTCGTCAGTATGCCCCTTGAACCCTGTCATGAGAAGGCTCCATGCCTTTTTCATCACAATAATCCATGACCTTTTCATCACAATGCTCCAAGATCCCTGTAATCACAATGCTCCATGCCCTTCACATCAAAAAGCTGAATGACGCATGTCATCAGAATGTTCCATGGACTTCTCATCACAGTGCTCCATGCCCTTTTCATCACAATGCTCCAAGAACCCTGTAATCACAATGCTCCATGCTCCTTTTCATCAGAATGCTCCATGAGACTTGTCATCACAAGTCGCCATGGCCTTCTCATCACAATGCTCCAGGACCTTATCCTCACCATGCTCCATTCCCTTGTCATCACAATGCTCCATGACCCCTGTCATCACAACACTCCATGAACATTTTCAGCCCCATGTTCCATGACCTTCTCATCACAATGCTCCATGGCCAATATCGTCACAATGCTCCATGACCACTGTCATCACAACACTCCATGACACCTGACAACACAATGATCCGGGACTCCTGTCATCACAATGCTCCATTCCCTAGTCATCACAATGCTCCATGACCCCTGTCATCACAACACTCCATGAACATTTTCAGCCCAGTGCTCCATGTCCCTTGTCATCACAGTGATCCATGCCCTTGTCATCCCAATGCTCCATGACCCCTGAATTCACAAAGCTCCGTGACGCTTGTCATCACAGTGCTCCATTACACATGTCATCACAATGCTCCATGTCTTTCTCAGCAAAATGCTACATGATCTTGTCATGACAATGCTCTATGCGCTTGTCATCACAATACTCCATTTCCATTGTCATCACAATCCTCCATGAACTTTGGGATCACATTGCTTCATGCCCTTGTCATCACAATGCTCCATGCTCCTTGAAATCAAAATGATCCATGACCTCTGTCATCACAATGCTCCAAACCCTTGTGATCACAATGTTCCATAACACTTGTCATCACAACGCTCCATGATGCCTGTCATCACAATACTCCATGCCCTTTTCATCACAATTCTCCATGACCTTTGTCATCAAAATTCTCAAGACACTTGTCATCACAATGCTCCGTGGCACTTGTCATCAGAATGCTCCTTGAAACCTGTCACGAAAAGGCTCCATGCCTTTTTCATCTCAATGTCCCATGCCGTTTTCATCACAATGCTCCGTGACCCTTGTCATTACAATTCTCCATGCACTTGTCAGCACAATGCTCCCTGACCCTTCTCCTCACAATGCTCCAAGCCATTGTCATCACAATGCTCCATTACCTTTGTCATCAGAATCCTTCATGACACTTGGCATCACAATAATCCATGCCATCGTCATCACAATGGGCCATTACATATGTCATCACAATGCTCCCTGACACCTGTCTTCACAATACTGCATGATCTGCTCATCACGATGTTCCATGCCCTTGTCATCACAATGCGCCATTCCAACTCTCATCGCAATAATCCATGAAACTTATTAGACCAATGTTCCATGCCCTTGTCATCAAAATGCTCCATGCCCTTGTTAACACAATGCTCCATGACCTCTGTCATCACAATGCTCCATCATTCCAGTCACCACCATGGTTCATACCCTCGTCATCAACAGTCTCTGTGACCTTTTTAACCACAATGCTCCATGAACTTTTCATCACAATGGTCCTTGACCCTTGTCATCACAATGCTCTATGCCTTTCTCAGCACAATGCTCTATGACCCTTGTCATCACAATGCACCATGCGCTTCTCATTACAATGCTCCACAATCTTGTCATCACAATGCTCCATAAAATTTGTCATCACAATGCTCCATGCACTTCTCATCAAAATGCTCTCTCACCACTGATATCACAATGCTACATCACTATTTGTCACAACACTCCCTCACCCCTGTCATCACAATGTTACATGACTCCTGTCATCACAATGCTACATGCACTTATCATCACAATGATCGATGAGCCCTGACATCACAATGTTCCATAACACCTGTCATCAAAATGTTCCATGACACTTTTCATCAAATTGCTCCATGACCCTGTCATCACAATGCTCCCTGCCCTTCTCATCACAATGCACAACGCCCCTGCCATCAAAATGCTCCATGACCTTTGTCATCACAAAGATCCATGACCATTGGCATCACAATGCTCCATGTCATTGTCATCACATTGCTCCATGCCCTTGTCTTCACATAGCTCCATGACACATGTCATCAGAATGCTCCATGGCCTTCTCATCACAATGCTCCATGCCCTTGCCATGACAATGCTCCATTACCCCTGTCATAACAATGCTCCATGACCCCTGCCATCACGATGTTCCATGGCCTTGTCATCACAAGAATCCATGACCGTTCTCATCACAATGCTCTAAGAACACTGTAATCACAATTCTCTATGCCCCTTTTCATCTCAATGATCCATGAACCATGTCATCACAATGCACCATGCCCATCATCATAATGCTTCATGCTATTGTCATCACAATGAAATCAAAATGCTCCATGACCTCTGTCATAACAATGTTCCATACCCTTGTGATCACCATAATCCATAACACTTATCATCACAACACCCCATGACGCTCATCATCACAATTATACATGGTCTTCTCTTCACAATGCTCCATGATCTTTGTCTTCACAATTCTCAATACACTTGTCATCACAATGCTCCCTGACACTGGTGGTCAGTATGCTCCTTGAACCGTTTCATGACAAGGTTCCATGCCTTCTTCATCATAATAATCCATGCCCTTTTCATCACAATGCTCCAAGATGCCTCTAATCACAATGCTCAATGCACTTGTCATCTAAAAGCTCCATGACACTTGTCATCAGAATGCTCCATTCCCTAGTCATCACAATGCTCCATGACCCCTGTCATCACAACACTCCATGAACATTTTCATCCCAGTGCTCCATGACCCTTGTCATCAAAATGATCCATGCCCTTGTCATCCCAATGCTCCATGACCCCTGTATTCACAATACTCCGTGAAGCTTGTCATCACAGTGCTCTATGACACATGTCATCACAATGCTCCATGCCTTTGTCAGCAAAATGTTACAAGAACTTGTCATTACAGTCCTCTATGCGCTTGTCATCACAATACTCCTTTTCCATTGTCATCACAATCCTCCATGTACCTTGGGATCACATTGCTTCATGCTCTTGTCATCACAATGCTCCATGCTCCTTGAAGTCAAAATGATCCAAACCTCTGTCATCACAATGCTCCAAACACTTGTGATCACAATGTTCTATAACACTTGTCATCACAACGCTCCATGATGCCTGTCATCACAATACACCATGCCCTTTTCATTACAAAGCTCCATGACCTTTGTCATAACAATTCTCAATACACTTGTCATCACAATGCTCCCTGACACTTGTCATCAGAATGCTCCTTGAACCCTCTCACGAAAAGGCTTCATGCCTTTACCATCACAATGCCCCATTCCATTTTCATCACAATACTCCATGCCATTGTCATCAAAATACTCCACAAGCTTGTCATCAGAATGTTCCATGCCCCTTGTCATCACAATTCTCCATGCACTTGTCAGCACAAAGCTCCCTGACCCTTGTCATCACAATGCTCCAAGCCATTGTCATCACAATGCTCCATTACCTTTGTCATCAGATTCCTCCATGACACTTGTCATCGCTATGCTCCATGCCATCGTCATCACAATGGGCCATTACATATGTCATCACAATGCTCCCTGACACCTGGCTTCACAATACTGCATGACCTGGTCATCAGGATGCTCCATGCCCTTTTCATCAAAATGCGCCATTCCAACTGTCATCGCAATAATCCATGAAACTTATTAGACCAATATTCCATGCCCTTGTCATCACAATGCACCATGCCCACTCTCAACATAATAATCTAAGAAACATGTCAGACCAGTTCTCCATGCATCTGTCATCACAGTGCACCATGCCCTTGTCATCACAATGCTCATGACCCCTGTCATCACAATGCTCCGTGACTCCAGTCATCACAATGCTTCATAACGTTTGTCATTACAATGGTCCATGCCCGCCTCATCACAAGGCTCTGTGACCTTTGTAACCACAATGCTCCATGAACTTTTCATCACAATTCTCTGTGACCCTTGTCATCACAATGCTCCATGTCTTTTTCAGAGCAATGCTCCATGACCATTGTCATCACAATGTGCCACGCGCATCTCACCACAACGTTCCAAACCTTGTCATTGCAATGCTCCATAAACCTTGTAATCACAATGGTCCATGCACTTCTCATCAAAATGCTCTCTCACCAGAAATATCACAATGTTCCATCATTAGTCATCACAATACTCCCTCACCCGTGGAATCACAATGATCCATGACCCTGTCATCACAATGCTACATCCACTTATCATCACAATGTTCCATGACCCCTGCCATCACAATGTTCCATAACCCCTGTCATCAAAATGCTCCATGACCCTTTCCATCCCAAAGCTCCATGACCCCTGGCATCACAATGTTCTATAACCGCTGCCATCTAAATGTTCCATTACACTTTTTATCAAATTGCTGCATGACCCGGTCTTCAAAATGCTCCCTGCCCTTCTCATCACAATGCACCATGCCCTTGTCCTCAAAATGCTCCATAACTTGTCATCACAAAGCTCCATGACCCTTGGCATCACACTGCTCCATGTCATTGTCATCACAATGCTCCATGAACACTCTCATAATATTGTTCAATGCCATTGTCATCACAAAGCTCCATGATACTTGTCATCACAACGCTCGATGCCCTTCTCATCACAATGCTCCATGCCCTTGTCATTACAGTCCTGCATGACCCATGTATCACAGTGTTCCGTGCCCTTGTCCTCACAATGCTCCAAGCCCACTCTCATCACAATAATCCATGAAACATTTCAGACCAAAGTTCCATACCCTTCTCATCACAATTCTCCATTACCCCTGTCATAACAATGCACCATTACCCCTGCCATCACAATGTTCCATAACCCCTGTCATCAAAATGCTCCTTGACCCTTTCCATCGCAAAGCTCCAAACCCCTGACATCACAATGTTCTATAACCCCTGCCATCTAAATGTTCCATTACACTTTTTATCAAATTACTGCATGACCCGGTCATCAAAATGCTCCCTGCCCTTCTCATCACAATGCACCATGCCCTTGTCATCAAAATGCTCCATGACTTGTCATCACAAAGCTCCATGACCCTTGGCATCACACTGCTCCATGTCAGTGTCATCACAATGCTCCATGAACCCTCTCATAACATTGTTCAATGCCATTGTCATCACAAAGCTTCTTGATACTTGTTATCACAATGCTCGATGCCCTTCTCATCACAATGCTCCATGCCCTTGTCATTACAGTCCTGCATGACCCATGTATCACAGTGTTCCGTGCCCTTGTCATCACAATGCTCCATTACCTCTGTCATTACAATGAACCATGACCCCTGCCATCACAATGTTCCACGGCCTAGTCATCAAAATGTTCCATAAAACTTGTCATCGCAATGCTGAAGACCACTGAAATCACAATGCTCCATGCCCTTGTTATCACAAAGCTCTATGACGCATGTCATCAGAAAGTTCCAAGGCCTTCTCATCACAATTCTCCTTGCCATAGTCATCACAATGCTCCAAGACCCCTGTAAACATAATGCTCCATGCCCCTTTTCATCTCAATGCTCCATGAACCCTGTCATCACAATGCACCATGCCCATCATCATAATGCTTCAGGCTATTGTCATCACAATGAAATCAATATTCTCCATGACCTCTTTCATCATAATGCTCCAAAACCTTGTGATCACAATGTTCCATAACACTTATCATCACAACATCCCATGACGCTCATCATCACAGTTATCCATGGACTTCTCATCACAATGCTCCATGATCTTTGTCATCACAATGCTCAATATACTTGTCATCACAATGCTCCCTGACACTTGTCGTCAGTATGCCCCTTGAACCCTGTCATGAGAAGGCTCCATGCCTTTTTCATCACAATAATCCATGACCTTTTCATCACAATGCTCCAAGATCCCTGTAATCACAATGCTCCATGCCCTTCACATCAAAAAGCTGACTGACGCATGTAATCAGAATGTTCCATGGACTTCTCATCACAATGCTCCATGCCCTTTTCATCACAATGCTCCAAGACCCCTGTAATCACAATGCTCCATGCTCCTTTTCATCAGAATGCTCCATGAGACTTGTCATCACAAGTCGCCATGGCCTTCTCATCACAATGCTCCAGGACCTTGTCCTCACCATGCTCCATTCCCTTGTCATCACAATGCTCCATGACCCCTGTCATCACAACACTCCATGAACATTTTCAGCCCCATGTTCCATGACCTTCTCATCACAATGCTCCATGGCCAATATCGTCACAATGCTCCATGACCACTGTCATCACAACACTCCATGACACCTGACAACACAATGATCCGGGACTCCTGTCATCACAATGCTCCATTCCCTAGTCATCACAATGCTCCATGACCCCTGTCATCACAACACTCCATGAACATTTTCAGCCCAGTGCTCCATGTCCCTTGTCATCACAGTGATCCATGCCCTTGTCATCCCAATGCTCCATGACCCCTGAATTCACAAAGCTCCGTGACGCTTGTCATCACAGTGCTCCATTACACATGTCATCACAATGCTCCATGTCTTTCTCAGCAAAATGCTACATGATCTTGTCATGACAATGCTCTATGCGCTTGTCATCACAATACTCCATTTCCATTGTCATCACAATCCTCCATGAACTTTGGGATCACATTGCTTCATGCCCTTGTCATCACAATGCTCCATGCTCCTTGAAATCAAAATGATCCATGACCTCTGTCATCACAATGCTCCAAACCCTTGTGATCACAATGTTCCATAACACTTGTCATCACAACGCTCCATGATGCCTGTCATCACAATACTCCATGCCCTTTTCATCACAATTCTCCATGACCTTTGTCATCAAAATTCTCAAGACACTTGTCATCACAATGCTCCGTGGCACTTGTCATCAGAATGCTCCTTGAAACCTGTCACGAAAAGGCTCCATGCCTTTTTCATCTCAATGCCCCATGCCGTTTTCATCACAATGCTCCGTGACCCTTGTCATTACAATTCTCCATGCACTTGTCAGCACAATGCTCCCTGACCCTTCTCCTCACAATGCTCCAAGCCATTGTCATCACAATGCTCCATTACCTTTGTCATCAGAATCCTTCATGACACTTGGCATCACAATAATCCATGCCATCGTCATCACAATGGGCCATTACATATGTCATCACAATGCTCCCTGACACCTGTCTTCACAATACTGCATGATCTGCTCATCACGATGTTCCATGCCCTTGTCATCACAATGCGCCATTCCAACTCTCATCGCAATAATCCATGAAACTTATTAGACCAATGTTCCATGCCCTTGTCATCAAAATGCTCCATGCCCTTGTTAACACAATGCTCCATGACCTCTGTCATCACAATGCTCCATCATTCCAGTCACCACCATGGTTCATACCCTCGTCATCAACAGTCTCTGTGACCTTTTTAACCACAATGCTCCATGAACTTTTCATCACAATGGTCCTTGACCCTTGTCATCACAATGCTCTATGCCTTTCTCAGCACAATGCTCTATGACCCTTGTCATCACAATGCACCATGCGCTTCTCATTACAATGCTCCACAATCTTGTCATCACAATGCTCCATAAAATTTGTCATCACAATGCTCCATGCACTTCTCATCAAAATGCTCTCTCACCACTGATATCACAATGCTACATCACTATTTGTCACAACACTCCCTCACCCCTGTCATCACAATGTTACATGACTCCTGTCATCACAATGCTACATGCACTTATCATCACAATGATCGATGAGCCCTGACATCACAATGTTCCATAACACCTGTCATCAAAATGTTCCATGACACTTTTCATCAAATTGCTCCATGACCCTGTCATCACAATGCTCCCTGCCCTTCTCATCACAATGCACAACGCCCCTGCCATCAAAATGCTCCATGACCTTTGTCATCACAAAGATCCATGACCATTGGCATCACAATGCTCCATGTCATTGTCATCACATTGCTCCATGCCCTTGTCTTCACATAGCTCCATGACACATGTCATCAGAATGCTCCATGGCCTTCTCATCACAATGCTCCATGCCCTTGCCATGACAATGCTCCATTACCCCTGTCATAACAATGCTCCATGACCCCTGCCATCACGATGTTCCATGGCCTTGTCATCACAAGAATCCATGACCGTTCTCATCACAATGCTCTAAGAACACTGTAATCACAATTCTCTATGCCCCTTTTCATCTCAATGATCCATGAACCATGTCATCACAATGCACCATGCCCATCATCATAATGCTTCATGCTATTGTCATCACAATGAAATCAAAATGCTCCATGACCTCTGTCATAACAATGTTCCATACCCTTGTGATCACCATAATCCATAACACTTATCATCACAACACCCCATGACGCTCATCATCACAATTATACATGGTCTTCTCTTCACAATGCTCCATGATCTTTGTCTTCACAATTCTCAATACACTTGTCATCACAATGCTCCCTGACACTGGTGGTCAGTATGCTCCTTGAACCCTTTCATGACAAGGCTCCATGCCTTCTTCATCATAATAATCCATGCCCTTTTCATCACAATGCTCCAAGATGCCTGTAATCACAATGCTCCATGCACTTGTCATCTAAAAGCTCCATGACACTTGTCATCAGAATGCTCCATTCCCTAGTCATCACAATGCTCCATGACCCCTGTCATCACAACACTCCATGAATATTTTCAGCACAGTGCTCCATGACCCTTGTCATCACAATGATCCATGCCCTTGTCATCCCAATGCTCCATGAACCCTGTATTCACAATGCTCCGTGACGCTTGTCAACACAGTGCTCCATGACACATGTCATCACAATGCTCCATGCCTTTGTCAGCAAAATGCTACATGACCTTGTCATTACAATCCTCTATGTGGTTGTCATCACAATACTCCATTTCCATTGTCATCACAATCCTCCATGAATTTTGGGATCACATTGCTTCATGCCCTTTTCATCACAATGCTCCATGCTCCTTGAAATCAAAATGATCCATGACCTCTGTCATCACAATGCTCCAAACTTTTGTGATTACAATGTTCCATAACACTTGTCATCACAACGCTCCATGATGCCTGTCATCACAATACTCCATGCCCTTGTCATCACAATGCTCCTTGACACCTGTCATCACAATGCTCCGTGACTCCAGTCATCACAATGCTTCATAACGTTTGTCATCACAATGATCCATGCCCGCATCATCACAAGGCTCTGTGACCTTTGTAACCACAATGCTCCATGAACATTTCATCACAATTCTCTGTGACCCTTGTCATCACAATGCTCCATATCTTTGTCAGAACAATGCTCCATGACCATTGTCATCACAATGTGCCACACGCATTTCATCACAACGGTCCACAACGTTTTCATTGCAATGCTCCATAAACCTTGTAATCACAATGGTCCATGCACTTCTCATCAAAATGCTCTCTCACCAGAGATATCACAATGTTCCATCACTAGTCGTCAAAATACTCCCTCACCCCTGGAATCACAATGATCCATGACTCTGTAATCAAAATGCTACGTCCCCTTATCATCAAAATGTTCCATGACCCCTGACATCACAATGTTCTATAACCCCTGCCATCAAAATATTCCATTACAATTTTTATCAAATTGCTGCATGACCCGGTCATCAAAATGCTCCCTGCACTTCTCATCACAATGCACAATGCCCTTGTCATTAAAATGCTCCATGAGTTGTCATCACAAAGCTCCATGACCCTTGGCATCACATTGCTCAATGTCATTGTCATCACAATGCTCCATGAAAAATCTCATAACATTGCTCAATGCCCTTGTCATCATAAAGCTCCATGACACCTGTCATCACAATGCTCGAAGCCCTTCTCATCACAATGCTCCATGCCCTTGTCATTACAGTCCTGCATAACCCATGTATCACAGTGTTCCGTGCCCTTGTCATCACAATGCTCCATGCCCACTCTCATCACAATAATCCATGAAACATTTCAGACCAAAGTTCCATACCCTTCTCATCACAATGCTCCATTACCCCTGTCATAACAATGCACCATGACCGCTGCCATCAAAATGTTCCACGGCCTAGTCATCACAAGGTTCCATGACACTTCTCATCACAATGCTCAAGACCCCTGAAATCACAATGCTCCATGTCCTTGTCATCACAATGCTCAAAAATCCTTGTAATTACAATGCTCCATGCCCCTTTTCATCTCAATGCTCCATGAACCCTGTCATCACAATGCACCATGCACATCATCATAATGCTTCAGGCTATTTTCATCACAATGAAATCAATATTTTCCATGACCTCTGTCATCATAATGCTCCAAACCCTTGTGATCACAATGTTGCATAACACTTATCATCACAACACACCATGATGCTCATCATCACAATTTTCCATGGTCTTCTCATAACAATGCTCCATGATCTTTGCCAGCCCAATGCTCAATACACTTGTCATCACAATGCTCCCTGACACTTGTCGTCAGTATGCTCCTTGAACCCTGTCATGACAAGGCTCCATGCCTTTTTCATCACAAAGATCCATGACTTTTTCATCTCAATACTCCAAGATCCCTGTAATCACAATGCTCCATGCCCTTGTCATCACAAAACTCCACGACGCATGTCAACAGAATGCTCCATTGCTTTCTCATCACAATGCTCCATGCCCTAGTCATCACAATGCACTAAGACCCCTGTAAACACAATGCTCCAGGCCCCTTTTCTTCAGAATGCTCCATGAGGCTTGTCATCACAACTCTCCATGGTCTTCTTTTCACAATGCTCCAAGACCTTGTCACCACCATGCTCCATTCCCTTGTCATCACAATGCTCCATGACCCCTGTCATCACAATAATCCATGAACATTTTCAGCCCAGTGCTCCACTACTTTCTCATCACAATGCTCCATGGCCAATATCATCACAATGCTCCATGACCACTGTCATCACAACACTCCATGACACCTGACAACACAATGATCCGGGACTCTTTTCATCACAGTGCTCTATTCCCTATTCATCACAATGCTCCATGACTCCTGTCATCACAACACTCCATGAACATTTTCAGCCCACTGCTCCATGACACTTGTCATCACAAAGATCCATGCCCTTGTCATCCCAATGTTCCATGACCCCTGTATTCACAACGGACGGTAATGATTGTCATCACTGTGGCCATGACACATGTCATCACAATGCTGCATGCCTTTGTCATCAAAATGCTACATGACCTTGTCATGACAATGCTCTATGCGCTTGTCATCACAATACTCCACTTCCATTGTCATCACAATCCTCCATGAACTTGGGGATCACATTGCTTCATGCCCTTGTCATCATAATTCTCCATGCTCCTTGAAATCAAAATGATCCATGACCTCTGTCATCACAATGCTCCAAACCCTTGTGATCACAATGTACCATAACACTTGTCATCACAACACTCCATGATGCCTGTCATCACAATACTCCATGCCCTTTTCATTACAAAGCTCCATGACCTTTCTCATCAGAATTCTCAATACACTTGTCATCACAATGCTCCCTGACACTTGTCATCACAATGCTCCTTGAACACTGTCACGAAAAGGCTCCATACAATGCTCCATTACATTTGTCATCAGAATCCTCCATGACACTTGGCATCACAATGCTCCAAGCCATCGTCATCATAATGGGCCATTATATATGTCATCACAATGCTCCCTGACACCTGTCTTCACAATACTGCATGACCTTGTCATCGGGATGCTCCATGCCCTTGTCATCACAATGCGCCATTCCAACTGTCATCGCAATAATCCATGAAACTTATTAGACCAATGTTCCATGCCCTTGTCATCACAATGCTCCATGCCTTTGTTATCACAATGCTCCATGACCTCTGTCATCACAATGCTCCGTGACTCCAGTCATCACAATGCTTCATGACCTTTGTCATCACAATGATTCATGCCCTCGTCATCAACAGTATCTGTGACCTTTTTAACCACAATGCTCCATGAACTTTTCATCACAATGCTCTTTGACCCTTGTCATCACAATGCTCCATGCGCTTGTCAGCAAAATGCTCCATGAAACATGTCATCACAATGCACCATGCGCTTGTCATCAGAGTGCTCCACAATCTTGTCATCACAATGCTCCATAAATTTGTCATCACAATGCTCCATGCACTTCTCATCACAATGCCCTCTCACCACTGATATCACAATGCTACATCACTATTTGTCACAATACACCCTCACCCTTGTCGTCACAATGTTCCATGACTCGTGTCATCACAATGCTACATGCAATTATCATCACAAAGTTCGATGACCCCTGACATCACAATGTTCCATAACACCTGTCATCAATATGTTGCATGATACTTTTCATCAAATTGCTCCATGACCCTGTCATCAGAATGCTCCCTGCCCTTCTCATCACAATGCACAACGCCCTTGCCATCAAAATGCTCCATGACCCTTGGCATCACAATGCTCCATGTCATTGTCATCACAATGCTCCATGAACGCTCTCATCACATTGCTCCATGCCGTTGTCATCAAAAAGCTCAATGACACATGTCATCAAAATGCTCCATGGCCTTCTCATCACAATGTTCCATGCCCTTGCCATCACAATGCTCCATTACCCCTGTCATAACAATGCTCCATGACCCCTGTCATCACGAATTTCCATGGCCTTGTCATCAAAGGCTCCATGACCCTTCTCATCACAATGCTCCAAGAACACTGTAATCACAATGCTCTATGCCCCTTTTCATCTCAATGATCCATGAAGGCTGTCATCACAATGCACCATGCCCATCATCATAATGCTTCATGCTATTGTCATCACAATGAAATCAAAATGCTCCATGACCTCTGTCATAACAATGCTCCAAACCCTTGTGAACACAATATTCCATAACACTTGTCATCACAATGCCCCATGTGGCTCGTCATCACAATTATCAATGGACTTCTCATCGCAATGCTCGTTGACCTTTGTCATCACAATGCTCAATACACTTGTCATCAAAATGCTCCCTGACACTTGTCGTCAGTATGCTCCTTGAACCCTGTCATGACAAGGATCCATGCATTTTTCATCACAATGATCCATGACCTTTTCATCACAATTCTCAATATACATGTTATCACAATGCTCCCTGACACTTGTCATCAGAATGCTCCTTGAACCCTGTCACGAAAAGGCTCCATGCATTTTTCATCACAATGCCCCATGCCGTTTTCATCACAATGCTCCATTCCACTGTCATCACAATACTCCACAAGCTCGTCATCAGAATGCTCCATGACCCTTGTCATCACAATTCTCCATGCACTTGTCAGCACAATGCTCCCTGAACCTTGTCATCACAATTCTCCAAGCCATTGTCATCACAATGCTCCATTACTTTTGTCATCAGAATCCTCCATGACACTTGGCAACACAATGCTCCATTCCCTAGTCATCACAATGCTCCATGACACCTGTCATCACAACACTCCGTTTATATTTTCAGCCCAGTGCTTCATGACACTTTTCATCACAATGATCCATGCCCTCGTCATCCCAATGCTCCTTGAACCCTGTATTCACAATGCTCCGTGACGCTTGTCAACACAGTGCTCCATGACACATGTCATTACAATGCTCCATGCATTTGTCAGCAAAATGCTACATGACCTTGTCATTAAAATCCTCTATGCGCTTGTCATCACAATACTCCATTTCCATTGTCATCACAATCCTCCATGAAACTTGGGATCACTTTTCTTCATGCCCTTGTCATCACAATGCTCCACGTCCCATGTAATCACAATGGTCCATGCCATTGTCATCACAAAGCTCAATGACGCATGTCATAAGAATGCTCCTTGGTCTTCTCCTCACAATGCTCCATGCCCTTGTCTTCAAAATGTTCCAAGACACCTGTAATCAAAATGCTCCTTTCCCCTTTTAATCAGTATGCTCCATGAGACTTGTCATCACAGGGCTCCATGGTTTTGTCATCAAAATGCTCCAGGACCTTGTCATCACAATGGTTCACGACCTTGTCATCAAAATTTTCAATGGCCCTTGTCATCATAATGTTTCAAGCCCTAATCATCACAATGCTCCATTATATTTGTCATCACAATCCACCATTACATTTGGTATCACAAAGCTCCATGCCATTGTCATCGCCATGGATCATGACATATGTCTCACAATGCTCCCTGACACCTGTCTTCACAATACTCCATGACCTTATCATCACAATGCTGCATGCCCTTGTCATCACAATGCACCATGCCCACTCTCATCACAATAATCTATGAAACTTGTCAGACCAATGCTCCATGACACTGTCATCACAATGCTCCATGCCCCTGTCATCACAATGCTCCATGATTCCAGTCATCACAATGCTTCATAACGTTTGTCATCACAATGGTCCATGCCCGCGTCATCACAAGGCTCTGTGACCTTTGTAACCACAATGCTCCATGAACTTTTCATCACAATTCTCTGAGAAACTTGTCATCACAATGCTCCATGTATTTGTCAGAACAATGCTTCATGACCATTGTCATCACAATGTGCCACGTGCATGTCATCACAATGTTCCAAACCTTGTCATTGCAATGCTCCATAAACCTTGTAATCACAATGCTCCATGCACTTCTCATCAAAATGCTCTCTCACCAGAGATATCACAATATTCAATCACGAGTCATCACAATAAACCCTCACCCTTGTAATCACAATGTTCCATGACCCTGTCATCACCATGCTACATCCCCTTATCATCGCAATGTTCCATGACCCCTGCCATCACAATGTTCCATAAGACCTGTCATCAAAATGCTCCATGACCCTTTCCATCCCAAAGCTCCAAGACCCCTGACATCACAATGTTCTATAACCACTGCCATCAAAATGTTCCTTTACACATTTTAAAATATGCTGCATGACCCTGTCATCAAAATGCTCCATGACTTGTCATCACAAAGCTCCAAGACCCTTGGCATCACAATGTTCCATGTCATTGTCATCACAGTGCAGCATGAACCCTCTCATCACCTTGCTCCATGCCCTTGAAATCACAAAGCTCCATGACACTTGTCATCACAATGCTCGATGCCCTTCTCATCACAATTCTCCATGCCCTTGTCATTACAGTCCTGCATGAGCCATGTATCACAGTGTTCCCTTTCCTTGTCATCACAATGCTCCATGCCCACTCTCATCACAATAATCCATGAATCATTTCAGACCAAAATTCCATACCCTTCTCATCACAATGCTCAATTAACCCTGTCATAACAATGCACCATGACACCTGCCATCACAATGTTCCACTGCCTAGTCATCACAAAGTTCCATAATACTTCTCATCACAATGCTCAAGACCCCTGAAATCACAATGCTCCATGCCCTTGTCATCACAAAGCTCCATGACGCATGTCATCAGAATGTTCCATGGCTTTCTCATCACAAAGCTCCATGCCATTGTCATCACAATGCTCCAAGAGCCTTGTAATCACAATGCTCCATGCCCCATTTCATCTCAATGTTCCATGAAATCTGTCTTCACAATGCTCCAAGAGCCTTGTAATCACAATGCTCCATCCCACTTTTCATCTCAATGCTCCATGAACCCTGTCATCACAATGCACCATGCCCATCATCATAATGCTTCAGGCTATTGTCATCACAATGAAATCAATATTCTGCATGACCTCTGTCATCATAATGCTCCAAACCCTTGTGATCACAAGGTTGCATAACACGTATCATCACAACACCCCATGACGCTCATCATCACAATTATCCATGGTCTTCTCATCACAATGCACCATGATCTTTGTCATCACAATGCTCAAAACACTTGTCATCACAATGCTCCCTGACACTTGTCGTCAGTATGCTCATTGAACCCTGTCATGACAACGTTCCATGCATTTTTCATCACAATGATCCATGACAATTTCATCACAATCCTTCAAGGTCCCTGTAATCACAATGCTCCATGCCCTTGTCATCACAAATCTCCATGACGCATGCCATCAGAATGCTCCATGGCCTTCTCATCACAATGCTCTATGCCCTAGTCATCACCATGCTCCAAGACCCCTGTAATCACAATGCTCCATGCCCCTTTTCATCAGAATGCTCCATGAGACTTGCCATCACAAGTCTCCATGATCTTCTCATCACAATGCTCCAGGAACTTGTCATCACCATGCTCCATTCCCTTGTCATCACAATGCTCCATGACAGCTGTCATCACAATAATCCATGAACATTTTCAGCCCAATGCTCCACGACCTTCTCATCACAATGCTCCATTGCCAATATCATCACAATGCTCCATGACCACTGTCATCACAACACTCCATGACACCTGACAACACAATGATCCAGGACTCTTGTCATCACAATGCTCCATTAGCTTGTCGTCACAATGCTACATGACACCTGTCATCACAACTCTCCATGAACATTTTCAGCCCAGTGCTCCATGACCCTTGTCATCACAATGATCCAAGGCTTTGTCATCCCAATGCTCCATGACCCCTGTATTCACAATGCTCCTTGACGCTTGTCATCACAGTGCTCCATGACACATGTCATCACAATGCTCCATGCCTTTGTCAGCAAAATGCTACATGACTTTGTCATTACAATACTCTATGAGCTTGTCATCAAACTACTCAATTTCCATTGTCATCACAATCCTCCATGAACTTTGGGATTACATTGCTTCATGCCCTTGTCATCACAATGCTCCATGCTCCTTGAAATCAAAATGATCCATGACCTCTGTCATCCCAATGCTCCAAACCCTTGTGATTACAATGTTCCATAACACTTGTCATCATAACGCTCCATGATGCCTGTCATCACAGTACTCCATGCCCTTTTCATCACAATGCTCCATGACTTTTGTCACCACAATTCTCAATACACTTGTCATCACAATGCTCCCTGACACTTGTCATCAGAATGCTCCTTGAACCCTGTCACGAAAAGGCTCCATAGCTTTTTCATCACAATGCCCCATGCCGTTTTCATCACAATGCTCCATGCCATTGTCATCAAAATACTCCACAAGCTTGTCATCAGAATGCTCCATGACCCTTGTCATCACAATGCTCCAAGCCATTTTCATCACAATTCTCCATTACCTTTGTCATCAAAATCCTCCCTGACACTTGGCATCACAATACTCCTGCCATCCTCATCACAATGGGCCATTACATATGTGATCACAATGCTCCCTGACACCTGTCTTCACAATACGGCATGACCTGGTCATCACAATGCTCCATGCCCTTGTCATCACAGTGTGCCATTCCAACTGTCATCGAAATACTGCATGAAACTCATTAGACAAATGTTCCATGCCATTCTCATCACGATGCTCAATGCCCTTATTATCACAATGCTCCATGACCCCTGTCAGCACAATTCTCCATGACTCCAGTCATCACAATGCTTCATGACCTTTGTCATTACAATGGTCCATGCCCTCGTCATCAACAGTCTCTGTGATCTTTTCAACCACAATGCTCCATGAACTTTTCATCACAATGCTCTTTGACCCTTGTCATCACAATTTTCTATGTCTTTCTCAGCACAATGCTCCATGAACCTTGTTATCACAGTGCTCCATGCGCTTGTCAGCACAATGCTCCATGTCACATGTCATCACAATGCACCATGCGCTTGTCATCACAGTGCTCCACAACCTTGTCATCACAATGCTCCATAAAATTTGTCATCACAGTGCTCCATGCACTTCTCATCAAAATGCTCTCTCACCACTGATATCACAATGCTACATCACTATTTGTCACAATACTCCCTCACCCCTGTCATCACAATGTTACATGACTCCTGTCATCACAATGCTACACGTACTTATCATCACAATGTTCGATGACCCCTGACATCACAATGTTCTATAACACCTGTCATCAAAATGTTCCATGACAATTTTCATCAAATTGCTTTATGACCCAGTCATCAGAATGCTCCCTGCCCTTCTCATCACAATGCACAACGCACTTGCCATCAAAATGCTCCATGACATTTGTCATCACAAAGATCCATTACCCTTGGCATCACAATGCTCCATGTCATTGTCATCACAATGCTCCATGAACGCTCTCATCACGTTGCTCCATGCCCTTGTCTTCACATAGCTCCATGACACATGTCATCAGAATGCTCCATGGCCTTCTCATCACAATGTTCCATGCCCTTGTTATCACAATAGGCCATTCCAACTGTCATCGCAAGAAACCATGAAACGTATTACACCAATGTTCCATGCCCTTGTCATCACAATGCTCCATGCCCTTGTTATCACAATGCTCCATGACCCATGTCATCACAATGCTCCGTGACTCCAGTCATCACAATGCTTCATGAACTTTGTCATCACAATGGTCCATGCCCTTGTCATCAACTGTCTCTGTGACCTTTTTAACCCCAATGCTCCATGAACTTTTCTTCGCAGTGCTCTTTGACCCTTGTCATCACAATGCTCTATGCCTTTCTCAGCACAATGCTCCATGACCCTGGTCATCACAATGCTCCATGCACTTGTCTGCACAATGTTCCATGACACATGTCATCACAGACCTCCATGACCCCTGTCATCACAATGCTCAGTGACTCCAGTCATCACAATGCTTCATAACGTTTTTCCTCAAAATTGTCCAAGCCCGCGTCATCACAAGGCTCTGTGACATTTGTTACCACAATGCTCCATGAACTTTTCATCACAATTCTCTGTGACCCTCGTCATCACAATGCTACATGTCTTTGTCAGAACAATGCTCCATAACCATTATCATCACAGTGTGCCACGCGCATTTCATCACAACGGTACACAATCTTGTCATTGCAATGCTCCATAAACTTTGTAATCACAATGCTCCATGCACTTCTCATCAAAATGCGCTGTTACCAGAGATATCACAGTATTCCATCCCTAGTCATCGCAATACTCCCTCACCCCTGTAATCAGAATGTTCCATGACCCTGTCATCACACTGCTACATCCCCTTATCAACACAATGTTCCATGACCCCTGACATCTCAATGTTCCATAACCCATGTCATCAAAATGCTCCATGATCCTTTTCATCCCAAAGCTCCAAGACCCCTGACATCACAATGTTCTATAACCCCCGCCATCAAAATATTCCATTACACTTTTCATCAAATTGCTGCATGAGCCGGTCATCAAAATGCTCCCTGCCCTTCTCATCACAATGCACCATGTCCTTGTCATCAAAATGCTCCATGACTGGTCAGCAGAAAGCTCCATGACCACTGGCATCACAATGCTAAATGTCATTGTCATCACCATGCTCCATGAACCCTCTCATAACATTGCTCAATGCCCTTGTCATCACAGAGCTCCATGACACTTGTCATAACAATGCTCGATGCCCTTCTCATCACAATGCTCCATGTCCTTGTCATTACAATCCTGCATGACGAATGTATCATAGAGTTCCGTACCCTTGTCATCACAATCCTCCATGCCCACTCTCATCACAAAAATCCATGAAACATTTCAGACCAATGTTCCATGGCCTTCTCATCACAATGCTCCATTACCTCTGTCATAACAATGCACCATGAACCCTGCCATCACTATGTTCCACGGCGTAGTCTTCACAAGGTTCCATGACACTTGTCATCACAATGCTGAAAACCACTGTAATCACAATGCTCCATGCCCTTCTCATCACAAAGCTCCATGACGCATGTCATCAGAATGTTCCATGGCCTTCTCATCACAATGCTCCATGCCCTTGTCATCACAATGCTCCAAGACCTTGTAAACACAATGCACCATGCCCATTTTCATCTCAATGCTCCATGAACCCTGTCATCACAGTGCACGTTGCCCATCATCATAATACTTCAGTCTATTGTCATCACAATGAAATCAATATTCTCCATGACCTCTGACTTCATAATGCTCCAAACCCTTGTGATCACAATGTTCCATATAACTTATCATCACAGCACCCCATGACGCTCATCATCACAATTATCCATGGTCTTCTCATCACAATGCTCCATGATCTTTGTCATCCTGATGCTCAATACACTTGTCATCACAATGCTCCCTGACACTTGTCGTCAGTATGCTCCTTGAACCCTGTCATGACAAGGCTCCAAGCCTTTTTCATCACAATAATCCATTCCCTTTCCATCACAATGCTCCAAGATCCATGTAATCACAATGCTCCATGGCCTTGTCATCAAAAAGCTCCATGAGACATGTCATCAGAATGTTTCCTGGCCTTCTCATCACAATGTTCCATCCCCTTTTCATCACAATGCTCCAAGACCCCTGTAATCACAATGCTCCATGCCCCTTTTCATCAGAATTCTCCATGAGACTTTTCATCACAAGTCTCCATGGTCTTCCCATCACAATGCTCCAGGACCTTGTCATCACCATGATCCATTCCCTTGTCATCACAATGCTACATGACCCCTGTCATCTCAGTAATCCATTAACAAATGTCAGCCCAATGCTCCACGACCTTCTCATCACAATGCTCCATGGCCAATATCATCACAATGCTCCATGACCACAGTCCTCACAACACTCCATGACACCTGACAACACAATGATCTGGGACACTTGTGATCACAATGCTCCATTCCCTAGGCATCACAATGCTCCATGAACCCTGTCATCACAAATCTCCATGAACATTTTCAGCCCAGTGATCCATGACTCTTGCCATCACAATGATCCATGCTCTTGTCATCCCAATGCTCCATGACGCCTGTATTCACAATGCTCTTGACTCTTGTCATCACAGTGCTCCATGACCTTTGTCACCACAATCCTCTTTACACTTGTCATCACAATGTTCCCTGACAGATGTCATCAGAATGCTCCTTGAAACCTGTCACGAAAAGGCTCCATGCCTTTTTCATCACAATGCCCCATGCCGTTTTCATCACAATGCTCCATGCCATTGTCATCAAAATACTCCACAAGCTTGTCATCAGAATGCTCCCTGACCCTTGTCATCACAATTCTCCATGCACTTGTCAGCACAATGCTCCCTGACCCTTGTCATCACAATGCTCCAAGTCATTGTCCTCACAATGTTCCATGACCCCTGTCATCACAAAACTCCATGACACCTGACAACACAATGATCCGGGATTCTTGTCATCACAATGCTCCATTCCCTAGTCGTCACAATGCTCCATGACACCTGTCATCACAACACTCCATGAACATTTTCAGCCGAGTGCTTCTTGAAGCTTGTCATCACAATGATCCATGCCCTTGTCATCCCAATGCTCCATGACCCCTGTATTCACAATGCTCCTTGAAGCTTGTCATCACAGTGGTCCATGACACATGTCATCACAATGCTCCATGCCTTTGTCAGCAAAATGCTACATGACCTTGTCATTACAATCCTCTATGCGCTTGTCATCACAATACTCCATTTCCATTGGCATCACAATCCTCTATGAACCTGGGGATCACATTGCTTCATGCCCTTGTCATCACAATGCTCCATGCTCCTTGAAATCAAAATGATCCATGACCTCTGTCATCACAATGCTCCAACCACTTGTGATCACAATATTCTGTAACACTTGTCAACACAATGCCCCTTGACGATCGTCATCACAATTATCCATGGTCTTCTCATCACAATGCTCCCTGACCTTCGTCATCACAAAGCTCAATTCACTTGTCATCAACATGCTCCCTGACACTTGTTGTCTGTATGCTCCTTGAACCCTGTCATGACCAGGCTCCATGCCTTTTTCATCACAATGATCCATGCCCTTTTCATCACAATGCTCCAAGTCCCATGTAATCACAATGGTCCATGCCATTGTCATCAAAGAGCTCAATGACGCATGTCATCAGAATGCTCCTTGGTCTTCTCCTCACAATGCTCCATGCCCTTGTCTTCACAATGTTCCAAGACCCTTGTAATCACAATGCTCCATTCCCCTTTTAATCAGTATGCTCCTTGAGACTTGTCATCACAAGGCTCCATGGTTTTGTCATCACAATGCTCCAGGACCTTGTCATCACAATGCTTCACGACCTTATCCTGAAAATTTTCAATGGCCCTTGTCATCATAATGCTCCAAGCCCTAATCATCACAATGCTCCATTATATTTGTCATCACAATCCACCATTACATTTGGTACCACAAAGCTCCATGCCATTGTCATTGTCATGGACCATGACATATGTCTCACAATGCTCCCTGACACCTTTCTTCACAATACTCCATGACCTTATCATCACAATGCTCCATGCCCTTGTCATTACAATGCACCATGCCCACTCTCATCACAATAATCTGTGAAACTTGTCACACAAATGCTCCATGCCACTGTCATCACAATGCTCCATGCCCTTGTCATCACAAGGCTCCATGACCCCTGTCATCACAATGCTCCATTACTCCAGTCATCACAATGCTTCATAACGTTTGTCATCACAATGGTCCATGCCCCCGTCATCACAAGGCTCTGTGAAATTTGTAACCACAATTCTTCATGAACATTTCATAACAATTCTCTGTGAAACTTGTCATCACAATGCTCCATTTCTTTGTCAGAACGATTCTCCATGACCATTGTCATCAGAATGTGCTACGCGCAGTTCATCACAACGGTCCACAAGTTGTCATTGCAATGCTCCATAAAACTTGTAATCACAATGGTCAATGTAATTCTCATCAAAATGCTCTCTCACCAGACATATCACAATGTTACATCAGTAGTCATCAAAATACTCCCTCACCCTTGTAATCACAATGTTCCATGACACTGTCATCACAATGCTACATCCCCTTATCATAACAATGTTCCATGACCCCTGCCATCACAATGTTCATAAGCCCTATCATCAAAATGCTCAATGACCCTTTCCATCCCAAAGCTCCAAGACCCCTGACATCACAATGTTCTATAACCCCTGCCATCAAAATGTTCCATTACACTTTTTATCAAATTGCTGCATGACCCGGTCCTCAAAATGTTCCCTGCCCTTCTCATCAAAATGCTCCATGACTTGTCATCACAAAGCTCCAAGACCCTTGGCATCACAATGCTCCATGTCATTGTCATCACAATGCTCCATGAACCCTCTCATCACATTGCTCCATGCCCTTGTCATCTCACAGATCCGTGACACTTGTCATCACAATGCTCAATGCCTTTCTCATCACAATGCTCCATGCCCTTCTCATTACAGTCCTGCATGACCCATGTATCACAGTGTTCCGTGCCCTTGTCATCACAATGCTCCATGCCCTCTCTCATCACAATAATCCATGAAACATTTCAGACCAAATTTCTATACCCTTTTCATCACAATGCTCCATTACCCCTGTCATAACAATGCACCATGACACCTGCCATCACAATGCACCATGACACCTGGCATCACAATGATCCACTGCCTAGTTATCACAATGTTCCATGATAATTCTCATCACAATGCTCAAGACCCCTGATATCACAATGCTCCATGCCCTTGTCATCACAAAGCTCCATGACGCATGTCATCAGAATGTTCCATGGCCTTCTCATCACAATGCTCCATGCCCTTGTCATCACAATGCTCCAAGACCCTTGTCATCACAATGCTCCATTCCCCACTTCATCTCAGTGCTCCATGAAATCTGTCATCACAATGCTCCAAGACCCTTGTAATCACAATGCTCCATGCCCCTTTTCATCTCAATGCTCCATGAACCCTGTCATCACAATGCACCATGCCCATCATCATAATGCTTCAGGCTATTGTCATCACAATGAAATCAATATTCTCCATGACCTCTGTCATCATAATGCTCCAAACCCTTGTGATCACAATGTTGCATAACACGTATCATCACAACACCCCATGACACTCATCATCTCAATTGTCCATGGTCTTCTCATCACAATGCTCCATGATCTTTGCCATCACAATGCTCAATACACTTGTCATCGCAATGCTCCCTGACCCTTGTCGTCAGTATGCTCCTAGAACCCTGTCATGACAAGTTTCCATGCATTTTTCATCACAATGATCCATGACCATTTCATCACAATGCTCCAAGGTCCCTGTAATCACAATGCTCCATACACTTGTCATCACAAAACTCCATGACGCATGTCATCAGAATGCTCCATGGCCTTCTCATCACAATGCTCTATGCCCTAGTCATAACAATGCTCCAAGACCCCTGTAATAACAATGCCCCATGCCCCTTTTCATCAGAATGCTCCATGAGACTTGCCATCACAAGTCTCCATGGTCTTCTCATCACAATGTTCCAGGACCTTGACATCACCATGATCCATTCCCTTGTCATCACAATGCTCCATGACCCCTGTCATCACAATAATCCATGAACATTTTCAGCCCAATGCTCCACGACCTTCTCATCACAATGCTCCATTGCCAATATCATCACAATGCTCCATGACCACTGTCATCACAACAATCCATGACACATGACAACACAATGATCCAGGACTCTTGTCATCACAATGCTCCATTAACTTGTCGTCACAATTCTAAATGACAACTGTCACCACAACTCTCAATGAACATTTTCAGCCCAGTGTTCAAAGACCCTTGTCATCACAATGATCGATGCCCTTGTCATCCAAATGCTCCATGACCCATGTATTCACAATGCTCCTTGACGCTTGTCATCACAGTGCTCCATGACACATGTCATCACAATGCTCCATGCCTTTGTCAGCAAAATGATACATGACCTTGTCATTACAATGCTCTATGCACTTGTCATCACAATACTCCATTTCCATTGTCATAACAATCCTCCATGAACTTTGGGATCACATTGCTTCATGCCCTTGTCATCACAATGCTCCATGCTCCTTGAAATCAAAATGATCCATGACCTCTGTCATCACAATGCTCCAAACCCTGGTGATCATAATATTGCATAACACTTGTCCTCACAACGCTCCAAGATGCCTGTCATCACAATACTCCATGCCCTTTTCATCACAATTCTCCATGACCTTTGTCACCACAATTCTCAATACACTTGTCATCACAATGCTCCCTGACACTTGTCATCAGAATGCTCCTTGAACCCTGTCACGAAAAGGCTCCATGCCTTTTTCATCACAATGACCCATGCCATTTTCATCACAATGCTCCATGCCATTGTCATCAAAATACTCCACAAGCTTGTCATCAGAATGCTCCATGACCCTTGTCATCACAATTTTCCATGCACTTGTCAGCACAATGCTCCCTGACCCTTGTCATCACAATGCTCCAAGCCATTGTCATCACAATGCTCCATTACCTTTGTCATCAGAATCCTCCCTGACACTTGGCATCACAATGCTCCATGCCATCCTCATCAAAATGGGCCATTACATAAGTGATCACAATGCTCCCTGACACGTGTCTTCACAATACGGCATGACCTGGTCATCACAATGCTCCATGCCCTTGTCATCACAGTGTGCCATTCCAACTCTCATCGCCATACTCCATGAAAGTTATTAGACCAATGTTCCATGCCCTTGTCATCACAATGCTCCATGCCCTTGTTTCACAATGCTCCATGACCCCTGTCATCACAATGCTCCATGACTCCAGTCATCACAATGCTTCATGACCTTTGTCATCACAATGGTCCATGCCCTCGTCATCAACAGTCTCTGTGACCTATTTAACCACAATGCTCCATGAACTTTTCATCACAATGCTCTTTGACCCTTGTCATCACAATGCTCTATGCCTTTCTCAGCACAATGCTCCATGACCCTTGTCATCACAATGCTCCATGCGCTTGTCAGCACAATGCTCCATGACACATGTCATCACAATGCACCATGCGCTTGTCATCACAGTGCTCCACAACATTGTCATCACAATGCTCCATAAAATTTGTCATCACAATGTTCCATGCACTTCTCATCAAAATGCTCTCTCACCACTGATATCACAATGCTACATCACTATTTGTCACAATACTCCCTCACCCCTGTCATCACAATGTTCCATGACTCCTGTCATCACAATGCTACATGCACTTATCATCACAATGTTCGATGACCCCTGAAATCACAATGTTCCATAACACCTGTCATCAAAATGTTCCATGACACTTTTCATCAAATTGCTCCATGACCCTGTCATCAGAATGCTCCCTGCCCTTCTCATCACAATGCACAACGCCCTTGCCATCAAAATGCTCCATGACCTTTGTCATCACAAAGATCCATGACCCTTGGCATCACAATGCTCCATGTCATTGTCATCACAATGCTCCATGAACGCTCTCATCACATTGCTCCATGCCCTTGTCTTCACATAGCTCCATGACACATGTCATCAGAATGCTCCATGGCCTTCTCATCACAATGCCCCAAGCCCTGTCCATCACAATGCTCCATTACACCTGTCATAACAATGCTCCATGACCCCTGCCATCACGATGTTCCATGGCCTTGTCATCACAAGGCTCCATGACCCTTCTCATCACAATTCTCCAAGAACACTGTAATCACAATGCTCTATGCCCCTTTTCATCTCAATGATCCATGAACCCTGTCATCACAATGCACTATGCCCATCATCATAATGCTTCATGCTATTGTCATAACAACGAAATCAAAATGTTCCATGACCTCTGTCATAACAATGCTCCAAACCCTTGTGATCACAATATTCCATAACACTTGTCATCACAATGCCCCAGGATGCTCATCATCACAATTATCCATGGTCTTCTCATCACAATGCTCCATGACCTTCGTCATCACAATGCTCAATACACTTGTCATCAACATGCTCCCTGACACTTGTTGTCTGTATGCTCCTTGAACCCTGTCATGACAAGGCTCCATGCCTTTTTCATCACAATGATCCATGCCCTTTTCATCACAATGCTCCAAGTCCCATGTAATCACAATGGTCCATGCCATTGTCATCACAAAGCTCAATGACGCATGCCATCAGAATGCTCCTTGGTCTTCTCCTCACAATGCTCCATGCATTTGTCTTCACAATGTTCCAAGACCCCTGTAATCACAATGCTCCATTCCCCTTTTAATCAGTATGCTACATTCCCCTTTTAATCAGTATGCTCCATTCCCCTTTTAATCAGTATGCTCCATGGTTTTGTCATCACAGTGCTCCAGGACCTTGTCATCACAATGCTTCACGACCTTGTCATCAAAATTTTCAATGGCCCTTGTCATCATAAGGCTCCAAGCCCTAATCATCACAATGCTCCATTTTATTTGTCATCACAATCCTCCATTACATTTGGTATCACAAGCTCCATGACATTGTCATCGCCATGCACCATGACATATGTCATCACAATGCTCCCTGACACCTGTCTTCACAATACTCCATGACCTTATCATCACAATGTTCCATGCCCTTGTCATCACAATGCAACATGCCCACTCTCATCACAATAATCTATGAAACTTGTCAGACCAATGCTCCATGCCACTGTCATCACAATGCTCCATGCCCTTGTCATCACAATGCTCCATGACCACTGTCATCACAATGCTCCGTGACTCCAGTCATCACAATGCTTCATAACATTTGTCATCACAATGGTCCATGCCCGCGTCATCACAAGGCTCTGTGACCTTTGTAACAACAATGCTCCATGAACTTTTCATCACAATTCTCTGAGAAACTTGTCATCACAATGCTCCATGTCTTTGTCAGAACAATGCTCCATGACAATTGTCATCACAATGTGCCACGCGCATTTCATCACAACGTTCCAAACATTGTCATTACAATGCTCCATAAACCATGTAATCACAATGGTCCATGCACTTCTCATCAAAATGCTCTCTCACCAGAGATATCACAATGTTCCATCAATAGTCATCACAATACACACTCGTCCTTGTAATCACAATGTTCCATGACACTGTCATCACAATGCTACATCCCCTTATCATCACAATGTTCCATGACCCCTGCCATCACAATGTTCCATAAGACCTGTCATCAAAATGCTCAATGACCCTTTCCATCCCAAAGCTCCAAGACCCCTGCCATCACAATGTTCTATAACCACTGCCATCAAAATGTTCCATTACACTTTTTATCAAATTGCTGCATGACCCGGTCAACAAAATATTCCCTGCCCTTCTCATCAAATGCTCCATGACTTGTCATCACAAAGCTCCAAGACCCTTGGCATCACAATGCTCCATGTCATTGTCATCACAATGCTCCATGAACAGTCTCATCACATTGCTCCATGCCCTTGTCATCACACAGCTCCGTGACACTTGTCATCACAATGCTCCATGCCCACTCTCATCACAATAAGCCATGAAGCATTTCAGACCAAATTTCTATACCCTTCTCATCACAATGCTCCATTACCCCTGTCATAAAAATGCACCATGACACCTGCCATCACAATGCACCATGACACCTGCCATCACAATGATCCACGGCCTAGTCATCACAAGGTTCCATGATAATTCTCATCACAATGCTCAAGACCCCTGATATCACAATGCTCCATGCCCTTGTCATCAAAAAGCTCCATGACGCATGTCATCAGAATGTTCCATGGCCTTCTCATCACAATGCTCCATGCCCTTGTCATCACAATGCTCCAAGACCCTTGTCATCACAATGCTCCATGCCCCATTTCATCTCAATGCTCCAAGAAATCTGTCATCACAATGCTCCAAGACCCTTGTAATCACAATGCTCCATGCCCCTTTTCATCTCAATGCTCCATGAACCCTGTCATCACAATGCACCATGCCCATCATCATAATGCTTCAGGCTATTGTCATCACAATGAAATCAATATTCTGCATTACCTCTGTCATCATAATGTTCCAAACCCTTGTGATCACAATGTTGCATAACACGTATCAGCAAAACACCCCATGACGCTCATCATCACAATTATCCATGGTCTTCTCATCACAATGCTCCATGATCTTTGTCATCACAATGCTCAATACACTTGTCATCACAATGCTCCCTGAACCTTGTCGTCAGTATGCTCCTTGAACCCTGTCATGACAAGTTTCCATGCATTTTTCATCACAATGATCCATGACCATTTCATCACAATGCTCCAAGATCCCTGTAATCACAATGCTCCATGCCCTTGTCATCACAAATCTCCATAATGCATGTCATCAGAATGCTCCATGGCATTCTCATCACAATGCTCTATGCCCTAGTCATAACAATGCTCCAAGACCCCTGTAATCACAATGCTCCATGCCCCTTTTCATCAGAATGCTCCATGAGACTTGCCATCACAAGTCACCTGTAATCACAATGCTCCATGCCCCTTTTCATCAGAATGCTCCATGAGACTTGCCATCACAAGTCTCCATGGTCTTCTCATCACAATGTTCCAGGACCTTGACATCACCATGATCCATTCCCTTGTCATCACAATGCTCCATGACCCCTGTCATCACAATAATCCATGAACATTTTCTGCCCAATGCTCCACGACCTTCTCATCACAATGCTCCATTGCCAATATCATCACAATGCTCCATGACCACGGTCATCACAACACTCCATGACACCTGACAACACAATGATCCAGGACTCTTGTCATCACAATGCTCCATTCCCTTGTGGGCACAATGCTACATGACACCTGTCATCACAACTCTCCATGAACATTTTCAGCCCAGTGCTCCATAACACTTTTCATCACAATGATCCATGCCCTTGTCATCCCAATCCTCCATGACCCCTGTATTCACAATGCTCCTTGACCCCTGTCATCACAGTGCTCCATGACACATGTCATCACAATGGTCCATGCCTTCGTCATCATCAGTCTCTGTGACCTTTTTAACCACAATTCTCCATGAACATTTCATCACAATGCTCTTTGACCCTTGTCATTACAATGCTCTATGCCTTTCTCAGCACAATGCTCCATGACCCTTGTCATCACAATGCTCCATGTGCTTGTCAGCACAATGCTCCATGACACATGTCATCACAGTGCACCATGGGCTTGTCATCACAGTGCTCCACAACATTGTCATCACAATGCTCCATAAAATTTGTCATCACAATGCTCCGTGCACTTCTCATCAAAATGCTCTCTCACCACTGATATCACAATGCTACATCACTATTTGTCACAATACTCCCTTACCCCTGTCATCACAATGTTCCATGACTCCTGTCGTCACAATGCTACATGCACTTATCATCACAATGTTCGATGACCCCTGACATCACAATGTTCCATAACACCTGTCATCAAAATGTTCCATGACACTTTTCATCAAATTGCTCCATGACCTAGTCATCAGAATGCTTCCTGCCCTTCTCATCACAATGCACAAAGCCCTTGCCATCAAAATGCTCAATGACCTTTGTCATCAAAAAGATCCATGACCCTTGGCATCACAATGCTCCATGTCATTGTCATCACAATGCTTCATGAACGCTCTCATCACATTGCTCCATACCCTTGTCTTCACATAGATCCATGACACATGTAATCAGAATGCTCCATGGCCTTCTCATCACAATGCTCCATGCCCTTGCCATCATAATGCTCCATTACCCCTGTCATAACAATGCTCCATGACCCCTGCCATCACGATGTTCCATGGCCTTGTCATCACAAGACTCCATGACCCTTGTCATAACAATGATCCAAGAACACTGTAATCACAATGCACTATGCCCCTTTTCATCTCAATGATCCATGAACCCTGTCATCACAATGCACCATGCCCATCATCATAATGCTTCATGCTATTGTCATTACAACGAAATCAAAATGTGCCATGACCTCTGTCATAACAATGCTCCAAAACCTTGTGATCACAGTATTCCATAACCCTTGTCATCACAATGCCCCATGATGCTCGTCATCACAATTATCCATGGTCTTCTCATCACAATGCTCCATGACCTTCGTCATCACAATGCTCAATACACTTGTCATCAACATGCTCCCTGACACTTGTTGTCTGTATGCTCCTTGACGCCTGTCATGACAAAGCTCAATGCCTCTTTCATCACAATGATCCATGACCTTTTCATTCCAATGCTCCAAGTCCCATGTAATCACAATGGTCCATGCAATTGTCATCACAAAGTTCAATGATGCATGCCATCAGAATGCTCCTTGGTCTTCTCCTCACAATGCTCCATGCCCTTGTCTTCACAAAGTTCCAAGACCCCTGTAATCACAATGCTCCATTCCCCTTTTCATCAGTATGCTCCATGAGACTTGTCATCACAAGGCTCCATGGTTTTGTCATCACAATGCTCCAGGACCTTGTCATCACAATGCTTCAAGACCTTGTCATCAAAATTTTCAATGGCCCTTGTCATCATAATGCTCCAAACCCTAATCATCACAATGCTCCATTATATTTGTCATCACAATCCTCCATTACATTTGGTATCACAAAGCTCCATGCCATTGTCATCGCCATGGGCCATGACATATGTCATCACAATGCTCCCTGACACCTGTCTTCACAATATCCCATGACCTTATCATCACAAACCTCCATGACGCATGTCACCAGAATGTTCCTTGGACTTCCAAACACAATGCTCCATGCACTTGTCATCACAATGTTCCATGACCTTTCTCATCACAATTCTCAATACACTTGTCATCACAATGCTCCCTGACACTTGTCGTCAGTATGCTCCATGAACCCTGTTATTACAAGGATCCATGCCTTTTTCATCAGAATGATCCATGCCCTTTTCATCACAGTGCTCCAAGACCCCTGTAATCACAATGCACCATGCCCTTATCATCACAAATCTCCATGACGCATGTCATCAGAATGTTCCATGGACTTCTCATCACAATTCTCCATGCCCTTGTCATCACAGTGCTCCAAGACCCCTGTAATCACAATGCTCCATGCACTTGTCTTCACAGAGCTCCATGACGCATGTCATCAGAATGTTCCAAGGACTTCCCAACACAATGCTCCATTCCCTTGTCATCACAATGCTCCAAGACACCTATAATCACAATGCTCCATGCCCCTTTTCATCTCCATGCTCCATGAACCCTGTCATCACAATGCACCATGCCTATCGTCATAATGCTTCAGGCTATTGTCATCACAATGAAATCAAAATGCTCCATGACCTCTGTCATCACAATGCTCCAAACCCTGGTGATCACAATGTTACATAACAGTTATCATCACATCACCCCTTGACGCTCATCATCACAATTATCCATGGTCTTCTCATCACAGTGCTCCATGACCTTTGTCATCACAATTCTCAATTCACTTGTCATCACAATGCTTCCTGACACTTGTCGTCAGTATGCTCCATGAACACTGTCATGACAAGCCTCCATGACTTTTTCATCACAATGATCCAAGCCCTTTTCATCGCAATGTTCCAAGACTCCTGTAATCACAATGCTGCATGCCCTTGTCATCACAAAGCTCCATGACGCATGTCATCAGAATGTTCCATGGACTTCTCATCACAATGATCCATGCCCTTGTCATGACAATGCTCCAAGACCCCTGTAATCACAATGCTCCATGCCCCTTTTCATCTCAATGAACTATGAACCCTGTCATCACAATGCTCCATGCCCTTGTCATCACAAAGCTGCATGACACATATCATCACAATGTTCCATGGACTTCTCATCACAATGCTCCATGCCCTTGTCATCACAATTCTCCAAGACCCCTGTAATCACAATGCTCCATGCCACATTTCATCTCAATGCTCCATGAACCCTGTCATCACAAGGCACCATGCCCATCATCATAATGCTTCAGGCTATTGTCAACACAATGAAATCAAAATGCTCCATGACCTGTGTCATCACAATGGTCCAAACCCGGGTAATAACAAAGTTGCATAACACTTATCATCACAACACCCCATGACGCTCATCATCACATTTATCCAAGGTCTTCTCATCACAAGGCTCCATGAACTTTGTCATCACAATTCTCAATACACATGTCATCACAATGATCCCTGACACTTGTCTTCAGTATGCTCCATGAACCCTGTCATGACAAGGCTCCATGCCTTTTTCATCACAATGATCCCTGCCCTTTTCATCACAATGCTCCAAGACCCCTGTAATCACAATGCTCCATGCACTTGTCATCACAAAGCTCCATGACGCATGTCATCAGA
Source organism: Mesoplodon densirostris (assembly GCF_025265405.1). Taxonomy (NCBI): domain Eukaryota; kingdom Metazoa; phylum Chordata; class Mammalia; order Artiodactyla; family Ziphiidae; genus Mesoplodon; species Mesoplodon densirostris. Next base: position 7,644,540 of record NW_026778196.1, on the reverse strand, counting down.
ATGTTCCATGGACTTCTCATCACAATGCTCCATGCCCTTGTCATCACAATGCTCCAAGACCTCTGTAATCACAATGCTCCATGCCCCCTTTTCATCTCAATGCTCCATGAACCCTGTCATCACAAGGCACCATGCCCATCATCATAATGCTTCAGGCTATTGTCAACACAATGAAATCAAAATGCTCCATGACCTCTGTCATCACAATGCCCCAAACCCGGGTAATAACAAAGTTGCATAACACTTATCATCACAACACCCCATGATGCTCATCATCACATTTATCCAAGGTCTTTTCATCACAATTCTCCATGACCTTTGTCGTCACAATTCTTAATACACGTGTCATCACAAGGCTCCCTGACACTTGTCGTCAGTATGCTCCATGAACCCTGTCATGACAAGGCTCCATGCCTTTTTCATCAAAATGATCCATGCCCTTTTCATCACAATGCTCCAATACCCCTGTAATCACAATGCTCCATGCCCTTGTCATCACAACGCTCCATGACTCATGTCATCAGAATGTGCCATGGACTTCTCATCACAATGCTCCATGCCCTTGTCATCACAATGCTCCAAGACACCTGTAATCACAATGCTCCATGCCCATTTTCATCTCAATGCTCCATGAACCCTGTCATCACAATGCACCATGCCCATTGTCATAATGCTTCAGGCTACTGTCATCACACTGAAATCAAAATGCTCCATGACCTCTGTCATCACAATGCTCCAAACCCTGGTGATCACAATGTAGCATAACACTTATCATTACAACACCCCATGACGCTCATCATCACAATTATCCATGGTCTTCTCATCACAATGCTCCATGACGTTTTTCATCACAATTCTCAATAAAATGGTCATCCCAATGCTCCCTGACACTTGTCGTCAGTATGCTCCATGAACCCTGTCATGACAAGGCTCCATGCCTTTTTCTTCACAATGATCCATGCCCTTTTGTTCACAGTGCTCCAAGACGCCTGTAATCACAATGCTCCATGACGTATGTGATCAGAATATTCCATGGACTTCTCATCACAATGCTCCATGCCCTTGTCATCACAATGTTCCAAGACGCCTCTAATCACAATGCTCCATGCACATTTTCATCTCAATGCTCAATGAACCCTGTCATCACAATGCACCATGCCCATCGTCATAATGCTTGAGGTTATTGTCATCACAATGAAATCAAAATGCTCCATGACCTCTGTCATCACAATGCTCCAAACCCTGGTGATCACAATGTTACATAACACGTATCATCACATCACCCCTTGACGCTCATCATCACAATTATCCATGGTCTTCTCATCACAGTCCTCCATGACATTTGTCAGCACATTTCTCAATACACTTGTCATCACAATGCTTCCTGACACTTGTCGTCAGTATACTCCATGAACCCTGTCATGACAAGGCTCCATGACATTTTCATCACAATGATCCAAGCACTTTTCAACGCAATGCTCCAAGACCACTGTAATCACAATGCTTCATGCCCTTGTCATCACAAAGCTCCATGACGCATGTCATCAGAATGTTCCATGGAATTCTCATCACAATTCTCCATGCCCTTGTCATCACAATGCTCCAACACCCCTGTAATCACAATGATCCATGCCCCTTTTCATCTCAATGAACTATGAACCCTGTCATCACAATGCTCCATGCTCTTGTAATCACAATGCTCCATGAGGCATGTGATCAGAATATTCCATGGACTTCTCATCACAATGCTCCATGCCCTTGTCATCACAATGCTCCAAGACCCCTCTAATCAAAATGCTCCATGCCCATTTTCATCTCAATGCTCAATGAACCCTGTCATCACAATGCACCATGCCCATCGTCATAATGCTTCAGGCTATTGTCATCACAATGAAATCAAAATGCTCCATGACCTCTGTCATCACAATGCTCCAAAACCTGGTGATCACAATGTTGCATAACACTTATCATCACAACACACCATGATGCTCATCATCACAATTATCCATGGGCTTCTCACCACAATGCTCCATGAACTTTGTTATCACATTTCTCAATACACTTGTCATCACAAGGCTCCCTGACACTTGTCATCAGTATGCTCCATGAACCCTGTCATGACAAGGCTCCATGCCTTTTTCATCACAATGATCCATGCCCTTTTCATCACAGTGTTCCAAGACCCCTGTAATCACAATGCTCCATGACCTTGTCATCACAAATCACCATGACGCATGTGATCAGAATGTTCCATGGACTTCTCATCACAATGCTCCATGCCCTTGTCATCAAAATGCTCCAAGACCGCTCTAATCACAATGCTCCATGCCCCTTTTCATCTCAAAGCTCCATGAACCGTGTCATCACAAGGCACCATGCAAATCATCATGATGCTTCAGGCTATTGTCAACACAATGAAATCAAAATGCTCCATGACCCCTGTCATCACAATGCTCCAAACCAGGGTAATAACAATGTTGCATAACACTTATCATCACAAAACCCCATGACGCTCATCATCACATTTATCCATGGTCTTCTCATCACAATGCTCCCTGACCATTGTCATCAGAATTCTCAATACACTTGTCATCACAATGCTCCCTGACACTTGTGGTCAGTATGCTCCATGAACACTGCCATGACAAGGATCCATGCCTTTTTCATCATAATGATCCATGCCCTTTTCCTTGCAATGCTCCAAGACTCCTGTAATCACAATGCTCCATGCATTTGTCATCACAAAGCTCCATGACGCATGTCATCAGAATGTTCCATGGATTTCTCAACACAATGCTCCATGCTTTTGTAATCACAATGCTCCAAGACCTCTGTAATCACAATGCTCCATGCCCCCTTTTCATCTCAATGCTCCATGAACCCTCTCATCACAAGGCACCATGCCCATCATCATAATGCTTCAGGCTATTGTCAACAAAATGAAATCAAAATGCTCCATGACCTCGGTCATCAAAATGCTCCAAACCCGGGTAATAACAGTGTTGCATAACACTTATCATCACAACACCCCATGACGCTCATCATCTCATTTATCCAAGGTCTTCTCATCACAATGCTCCATGACCTTTGTCGTCACAATTCTTAATACACGTGTCATCACAAGGCTCCCTGACGCTTGTCGTCAGTATGCTCCATGAACCCTGTCATGACAAGGCTCCATGCCTTTTTCATCACAATTATCCATGCCCCTTTCCTCGCAAATCTCCAAGACTCCTGTAATCACAATGCTCCATGCAGTTGACATCACAAAGCTCCATGACACATGTCATCAGAATGTTCCATTGACTTCTCATCACAATGCTCCATGCCCTTGTCATCACAGTGCTCCAAGACCACTATAATCACAATGCTCCATGCCCTTGTCATCACAAAGCTCCATGACGCATGTCATCAGAATGTTCCATGGACTTCTCATCATAATGCTCCATGGCCTTGTCATCACAATGCTCCAAGAACCCTGTAAGCACAATGCTCCATGCCCCTTTCATCTCAATGCACCATGAACCCTGTCATCACAAGGCATCATGCCCATCATCATAATGCTTCAGGCTATTGTCAAAACAATGAAATCAAAATGCTCCATGACCTCTGTCATCACAATGCTCCAAACACGGGTAATAACAATATTGCATAACAATTATCATCACAACACCCCATGACGCTCATCATTACATTTATCCATGGTCTTCTCATCACAATGCTCCATGAACTTTGTCATCACAATTCTCAATACACTTGTCCTCACAATGCTCCCTGACCCTTGTCGTCAGTATGCTCCATGAACCCTGTCATGACAAGGCTCCATGCCTTTTTCATCACAATAATCCATGCCGTTTTCATCACAGTGCTCCAAGACCCCTATAATCACAATGCTCCATACCCTTGTCATCACAAAGCTCCATGACGCATGTGATCAGAATGTTCCATGGATTTCTCATCACAATGCTCCATGCCCTTGTCATCACAATGCTCCAAGAACCCTGTAATCACAATGCTCCATGGCCCTTTTCATCTGAATGCTCCATGAACCCTGTCATCACAATGCACCATGCCCATCATCATAATGCTTCAGGCTATTGTCATCCCAATGAAATCAAAATGCTCCATGACCTCTCTCATCACAATGCTCCAAACCCTGGTGATCACAATGTTGCATAACACTTATCATCACAACACCCCATGACGCTCATCATCACAGTTATCCATGGTCTTCTCATCACAATGCTGCATGACCTTTGTCATCACAATTCTCAATACAGTTGTCATCACAATGCTCCCTGACCTTTGTCGTCAGTATGATCCATGAACCCTGTCATGACAAGGCTCCATGCCTTTTTCATCACAATGATCCATGCCCTTTTCATCACAATGCTCCAAGACCCCTCTAATCACAATGCTCCATGCCCATTTTCATCTCAATGCTCAATGAACCCTGTCATCAAAATGCACCATGCCCATCGTCATAATGCTTCAGGCTATTGTCATCACAATGAAATCAAAATGCTCCATGACCTCTGTCATCACAATGCTCCAAACCCTGGTGATCACAATGTAGCATAACACTTATCATCACAACACCCCATGATGCTCATCATAACAGTTATCCATGGGCTTCTCACCACAATGCTCCATGAACATTGTTATCACATTTCTCAATACTTTTGTCATCACAATGCTCCCTGACACTTGTCGTCAGTATGCTCCATGAACCCTGTCATGACAAGGCTCCATGCCTTTTTCATCACAATGATCCATGCCCTTTTCATCACAATGCTCCAAGACCCCTGTAATCACAATGCTCCATGCCCTTGTCATCACAAATCTCCATGACGCATGTGATCAGAATGTTCCATGGACTTCTCATCACAATGCTCCATGCCCTTGTCATCACAATGCTCCAAGACCCCTCTAATCACAATGCTCCATGCCCGTTTTCATCTCAAAGCTCCATGAACCCTGTCATCACAAGGCACCATGCCCATTATCATAATGCTTCAGGCTATTGTCAACACAATGAAATCAAAATGCTCCATGACCTCTGTCATCACAATGCTCCAAACCCGGGTAATAAAAATGTTGCATAACATTATCATCCCAACACCCCATGACGCTCATCATTACATTTATCCATGGTCTTCTCATCACAATGCTCCATGACCATTGTCATCACAATTCTCAATACACTTGTCATCACAATGCTCCCTGACACTTGCGGTCAGTATGCTCCATGAACACTGTCATGACAAGGCTCCATTCCTTTTTCATCACAATGATCCATGCCCTTTTCCTTGCAAGGCTCCAAGACTCCTGTAATCACAATGCTCCATGCACTTGTCATCACAAAGCTCCATGACGCATGTCATCAGATTGTTCCATGGACTTCTCATCACAATGCTCCATGCCCTTGTCATCACAATGCTCCAAGACCCCTGTAATCACAATGTTCGATGCTCCTTTTCATTTCAATGCACCATGAACCCTGTCATCACAATGCACCATGCCCATCATCATAAAGCTTCAGGCTATTGTCATCACAATGAAATCAAAATGCTCCATGACCTCTGTCATCACAATGCTCCAAACCCTGGTGATCACAATGTTGCATAAAACTTATCATCACAACACCCCATGACGCTCATCATCACAATTATCCATGGTCTTCTCATCACAATGCTCCATGAACTTTGTCATCACAATTCTCAATAAACATGTCATCACAATGATCCCTGACACTTGTCGTCAGTATGCTCCATGATCCCTGTCATGACAAGGCTCCATGCCATTTTCATCACAATGATCCATGCCATTTTCATCGCATAGCTCCAAGACCCCTGTAATCACAATGCTCCATGCAATTGTCATCACAAAGCTCCATGACGCATGTCATCAGAATGTTCCATGGACTTCTCATCACAATGCTCCATGCCTTTGTCATCACAATGCTCCAAGACCTCTGTAATCACAATGCTCCATGCCCCCTTTTAATCTCAATGCTCCATGAACCCTGTCATCACAAGGCACCATGCCCATCATCATAATGCTTCAGGCTATTGTCAACACAATGAAATCAAAATGCTCCATGACCTCTGTCATCACAATGCTCCAAACCCGGGTAATAACAATGTTGCATAACTCTTATCATCACAACACCCCATGACGCTCATCATCACATTTATCCAAGGGCTTCTCATCACAATGCTTCATGACCTTTGTCGTCACTATTCTTAATACACGTGTCATCACAAGGCTCCCTGACACTTGTCGTCAGTATGCTCCATGAACCCTGTCATGACAAGGCTCCATGTCTTTTTCATCACAATTATCCATGCCCTTTTCCTCGCAATGCTCCAAGACTCCTGTAATCACAATGCTCCATGCAGTTGACATCACAAAGCTCCATGACACATGACATCAGAATGTTCCATGGACTTCTCATCACAATGCTCCATGCCCTTCTCATCACAGTGCTCGAAGACCCCTACAATCACAATGCTCCATGCCCTTGTCATCAAAAAACTCCATGACGCATGTCATCAGAATGTTCCATGGACTTCTCATCACAATGATCCATGCCCTTGTCATCACAATGCTCCAAGACCCCTCTAATCACAATGCTCCATGCCCCTTTTCATCTCAATGCACCATGAACCTTGTCATCACAAGGCACCATGCCCATCATCATAATGCTTCAGGCTATTGTCAACACAATGAAATCAAAATGCTCCATGACCTCTGTCATCACAATGCTCCAAACCCGGGTAATAAAAATGTTGCATAAAATTATCATCACAACACCCCATGACGCTCATCATTACATTTATCCATGGTCTTCTCATCACAATGCTCCATGACCATTGTCATCACAATTCTCAATACACTTGTCATCACAATGCTCCCTGACACTTGTCGTCAGTATGCTCCATTAACCCTGTCATGACAAGGCTCCATGCCTTTTTCATCACAATCATCCATGCCCTTTTCATCACAGTGCTCCAAGACCCCTATAATCACAATGCTCCATGCCCTTGTCATCACAAAACTCCATGACGCATGTGATCAGAATGTTCCATGGACTTCTCATCACAGTGCTCCAAGCCCCTTTTCATCTCAATGCTCAGTGAACCCTGTCATCACAAGGCACCATTCCCATCGTTATAATGCTTCAGCCTATTGTCAACACAATGAAATCAAAATGCTCCATGACCTCTGTCATCACAATGCTCCAAACCCTGGTGAACACAAGGTTGCATAACACTTATCATCACATCACCCCATGATGCTCATCATCACAGTTATCCATGGTCTTCTCTTCACAATGCTCCATGACATTTGTCATCACAATTCTCAATACACTTGTCATCACAATGCTCCCTGACACTTGTCGTCAGTATGCTCCATGAACCCTGTCATGACAAGGCTCCATGCCTTTTTCATCACAATGATCCATGCCCTTTTCATCACAGTGCTCCAAGAACCCAGTAATCAAAATGCTCCATGACCCATGTGATCAGAATGTTCCATGGACTTCTCATCACAATGCTCCATGCCCTTGTCATCACAATGCTCCAAGACCCCTCTAATCACAATGCTCCATGCCCCTTTTCATCTCAATGCTCCATGAACCCTGTCATCACAATGCACCATGCCCATCGTCATAATGCTTCAGGCTATTGTCATCACAATGAAATCAAAATGCTCCATCACCTCTGTCATCACAATGCTCCAAACCCTGGTGATCACAATATTGCATAACAATTATCATCACAACACCCCATGACGCTCATCATCACAATTATCCATGGTCTTCTCACCACAATGCTCCATGAACTTTGTCATCACAATTCTCAATACACTTGTCATCAAAATGCGCCCTGACACTTGTCGTCAGTATGCTCCATGAACCCTGTCATGACAAGGCTCCCTGCCTTTTTCCTCACAATAATCCATGCCCTTTTCATCACAGTGTTCCAAGACCCCTCTAATCAGAATGCTCCATGACCTTGTCATCAGAAACCTCCATGACGCATGTGATCAGAATGTTCCATGGACTTTTCATCCCAATGCTCCATGCCATTGTCATCAAAATACTCCACAAGCTTGTCATCAGAATGCTCCATGACCCTTGTCATCACAATTCTCCATGCACTTCTCAGCACAATGCTCCCTGACCCTTGTCATCACAATGCTCCAAGCCATTGTCACCACAATGCTCCATTACGTTTGTCATCAGAATCCTCCATGACACTTGGCATCACAATTCTCCATGCCATTGTCATTACAATGGGCCATTACATATGTCATCACAATGCTCACTGACACCTCTCTTCACAATAATGCATGACCTGGTCATCACAATGCTCCATGCACTTGTCATCACAATGTGCCATTCCAACTCTCAACACAATAATCCATGAAACTTATTAGACCAATGCTCCATGCCCTTGTTATCACCATGCTCCATGCCCTTGTTATCACAATGTTCAAAACCACTATAATTAGAATGCTCCATGCCCCTTTTCATCAGTATGCTCCATGAGACTTGTCATCACAAGGCTCCATGGTTTTCTCATCACAATGCTCCAGGACCTTGTCATCACAATGCTTCACGACATTGTCATGAAAATTCTCAATGGCGCTTGTCATCATAATGCTCCAAGCCCTAGTCATGACAATGCTCCATTATATTTGTCATCACAATCCTCCCTTACATTTGGCATCAGAATGCTCCATGCCATTGTCATCGCAATGGACCATGACATATGTCATCACAATGCCCCCTGACACCTGTCTTCACAATACTCCATGCCCTTATCATCACAATGCTCCATTAACCCTGTCATAACAATGCACCATGACACCTGCCATCACAATGATCCACGGCCTAGTGATCACAAGGTTCCATGATAATTCTCATCACAATGCTCAAGACCCCTGATATCACAATGCTCCATGCCCTTGTCATCACAAAGCTCCATGACGCATGTCATCAGAATGTTCCATGGCCTTCTCATCACAATGCTCCATGCCCTTGTCATCACAATGCTCCAAGACCCTTGTAATCACAATGCTCCATGCCGCATTTCATCTCAATGCTCCATGAAATCTGTCATCACAATGCTCCAAGACCCTTGTAATCACAATGCTCCATGCCGCTTTTCATCTCAATGCTCCATGAACCCTGTCATCACAATGCACCATGCCCATCATCATAATGCTTCAGGCTATTGTCATCACAACGAAATCAAAATGTTCCATGACCTCTGTCATAACAATGCTCCAAACCCTTGTGATCACAATGTTGCTTAACACGTATCATCACAACACCCCATGATGCTCATCATCACAATTATCCATAGTCTTCTCATCACAATGCTCCATGATCTTTGTCATAACAATGCTCAATACACTTGTCATCACAATGCTCCCTGACCCTTGTCGTCAGTATGCTCCTTGAACCCTGTCATGACAAGTTTCCATGCATTTTTCATCACAATGATCCATGACCATTTCATCACAATTCTCCAAGGTCCCTGTAATCACAATGCTCCATGCCCTTGTCATCACAAAACTCCATGACGCATGTCATCAGAATTCTCCATGGCCTTCTCATCACAATGCTCTATGCCCTAGTCATAACAATGCTCCAAGACCCCTGTAATCACAATGCTCCATGCCCCTTTTCATCAGAATGCTCCATGAGACTTGCCATCACAAGTCTCCATGGTCTTCTCATCACAATGTTCCAGGACCTTGACATCATCATGATCCATTCCCTTGTCATCACAATGCTCCATGACCCCTGTCATCAAAATAATCCATGAACATTTTCAGCCCAATGCTCCACGACCTTCTCATCACAATGCTCCATTGCCAATATCATCACAATGCTCCATGACCACTGTCATCACAACACTCCATGACACCTGACAACACAATGATCCAGGACTCTTGTCATCACAATGCTCCATTCCCTTGTCGTCACAATGCTACATGACACCTGTCAGCACAACTCTCCATGAACATTTTCAGCCCAGTGCTCCATGACCCTTGTCATCACAATGATCCATGCCCTTGTCATCCCAATGCTCCATGACCCCTGTATTCACAATGCTCCTTGACGCTTGTCATCACAGTGCTCCATGACACATGTCATCAAAATGCTCCATGCCTTTGTCAGCAAAATGCTACATGACCTTGTCATTACAATGCTCTATGCGCTTGTCATCACAATACTCCATTTCCATAGTCATCACAATCCTCCATAAACTTTGGGATCACATTGCTTCATGCCCTTGTCATCACAATGCTCCATGCTCCTTGAAATCAAAATGATCCATGACCTCTGTCATCACAATGCTCCAAACCCTTGTGATCACAATGTTCCATAACACTTGTCATCACAATGCTCCATGATGCCTGTCATCACAATACTCCATGCCCCTTTCATCACAGTGCTCGATGACCTTTGTCACCACAATTCTCAATACACTTGTCATCACAATGCTCCCTGACACTTGTCATCAGAATGATCCTTGAACCCTGTCATGAAATGGCTCCATGCCTTTTTCATCACAATGCCCTATGCCATTTTCATCACAATGCTCCATGCCATTGTCATCAAAATACTCCACAAGCTTGTCATCAGAATGCTCCATGACCCTTGTCATCACAATTCTCCATGCACTTGTCAGCACAATGCTCCCTGACCCTTGTCATCACAATGCTCCAAGCCATTGTCATCACAATGCTCCATTACCTTTGTCATCAGAATCCTCCCTGACACTTGGCATCACAATGCTCCATGCCATCCTCATCACAATGGGCCATTACATATGTGATCACAATGCTCCCTGACACCTGTCTTCACAATACGGCATGACCTGGTCATCACAATGCTCCATGCCCTTGTCATCACAGTGTGCCATTCCAATTCTCATCGCAATATTCCATGAAAGTTGTTAGACCAATGTTCCATGTCCTTGTCATCACAATGCTCCATACCCTTGTTATCACAATGCTCCATGACCCCTGTCATCACAATGCTCCGTGACTCCAGTCATCACAATGCCTCATGATCTTTCTCATCACAATGGTCCATGCCCTCGTCATCAACAGTCTCTGTGACCTTTTTAACCACAATGCTCCATGAACTTTTCATCACAATGCTCTTTGACCCTTGTCATCACAATGCTCTATGCCTTTCTCAGCACAATGCTCCATGACCCTTGTCATCACAAAGCTCCATGCGCTTGTCAGCACAATGCTCCATGACACATGTCATCACAATGCACCATGCGCTTGTCATCACAGTGCTCCACAATATTGTCATCACAATGCTCCATAAAATTTGTAATCACAATGCTCCATGCACTTCTCATCAAAATGCTCTCTCACCACTGATATCACAATGCTACATCACTATTTGTCAATATACTCCCTCACCCCTGTCATCACAATGTTCCATGACTCCTGTCATCACAATGCTTCATGCACTTATCATCACAATGTTCGATGACCCCTGAAATCACAATGTTCCATAACACCTGTCATCAAAATATTCCTTGACACTTTTCATCAAATTGCTCCATGACCCTGTCATCAGAATGCTCCCTGCCCTTCTCATCACAGTGCACAACGCCCTTGCCATCAAAATGCTCCATGACCTTTGTCATCACAAAGATCCATGACCCTTGGCATCACAATGCTCCATGTCATTGTCATCACAGTGCTCCATGAACGCTCTCATCACATTGCTCCATGCCCTTGTCTTCACATAGCTCCATGACACATGTCATCAGAATGCTCCATGGCCTTCTCATCACAATGCTCCAAGCCCTTGCCATCACAATGCTCCATTACCCCTGTCATAACCATGACCCATGACCCCTGCCAGCACGATGTTCCATGGCCTTGTCATCACAAGGCTCCATAACACTTCTTATCACAATGCTCCAGTAACACTGTAATCACAATGCTCTATGCCCCTTTTCATCTCAATGATCCATGAACCCTGTCATCACAATGCACCATGCCCATCATCATAATGCTTCATGCAATTGTCATCACAACGAAATCAAAATGTTCCATGACCTCTGTCATAACAATGCTCCAAACCCTTGTGATCACAATATTCCATAACACTTGTCATCACAATGCCCCAGGATGCTCGTCATCACAATTATCCATGGTCTTCTCATCACAATGCTCCATGACTTTCGTCATCAAAATGCTCAATACACTTGTCATCAACATGCTCCCTGACACTTGTTGTCTGTATGCTCCTTGAACCCTGTCATGACAAGGCTCCATGCCTTTTTCATCACAATGATCCATGCCCTTTTCATCACAATGCTCCAAGTCCCATGTAATCACAATGGTACATGCCATTGTCATCACAAAGCTCAATGACGCATGCCATCAGAATGCTCCTTGGTCTTCTCCTCACAATGCTCCATGCCCTTGTCTTCACAATGTTCCATGCCCTTGTCATCACAATGCTCCATGCCCATGTTATCACAATGCTCCATGACCCCTGTCATCACAATGCTCCGTGACTCCAGTCATCACAATGCTTCATGACTTTTGTCATCACAATGGTCCATGCCCTCGTCATCAACCGTCTCTGTGACCTTTTTAACCACAATGCTCCATGAACATTCTCAGCACAATGCTCCATGACCCTTGTCATCACATTTCTCCATGCGCTTTTCAGCACAATGCTCCATGACACATGTCATCACAATGCACCATGCACTTGTCATCACAGGGCTCCACAACATTGTCATCACAATGCTCCATAAAATTTGTCATCACAATGCTCCATGCACTTCTCATCAAAATGCTCTCTCACCACTGATATAACAATGCTACATCACTATTTGTCACAATACTCCCTCACCCCTGTCATCACAATGTTCCATGTCTCCTGTCATCACAATGCTACATGCACTTATCATCACAATGTTCGATGACCCCTGAAATCACAATGTTCCATAACACCTGTCATCAAAATGTTCCATGACACTTTTCATCAAATTGCTCCATGACCCTGTCATCAGAATGCTCCCTGCCCTTCTCATCACAATGCACAACGCCCTTGCCACCAAAATGCTCCATGACATTTGTCATCACAAAGATCCAAGACCCTTGGCATCACAATGCTCCATGTCATTGTCATCACAATGCTCCATGAACACTCTCATCACATTGCTCCATGCCCTTGTCATCACACAGCTCCATGACACTTGTCATCACAATGCTCGATGCCCTTCTCATCACAATGCTCCATGCCTTTGTCATTACAGTCCTGCATGACCCATGTATCACAGTGTTCCGTGCCCTTGTCATCACAATGCTCCTTGCCCACACTCATCACAATAATCCATGAAACATTTCAGACCAAAGTTCCATACCCTTCTCATCACAATGCTCCATTACCCCTGTCATAACAATGCACCATGACACCTGCCATCACAATGATCCACGGCCTAGTGATCACAAGGTTCCATGATAATTCTCATCACAATGCTCAAGACCCCTGATATCACAATGCTCCATGCCCTTGTCATCACAAAGCTCCATGACGCATGTCATCAGAATGTTCCATGGCCTTCTCATCACAATGCTCCATGCCCTTGTCATCACAATGCTCCAAGACCCTTGTCATCACAATGCTCCATGCCGCATTTCATCTCAATGCTCCATGAAATCTGTCATCACTATGCTCCAAGACCCTTGTAATCACAATGCTCCATGCCGCTTTTCATCTCAATGCTCCATGAACCCTGTCATCACAATGCACCATGCCCATCATCATAATGCTTCAGGCTATTGTCATCACAATGAAATCAATATTCTGCATGACCTCTGTCATCATAATGCTCCAAACCCTTGTGATCACAATGTTGCATAACACGTATCATCACAACACCCCATGATGCTCATCATCACAATTATCCATAGTCTTCTCATCACAATGCTCCATGATCTTTGTCATAACAATGCTCAATACACTTGTCATCACAATGCTCCCTGACCCTTGTCGTCAGTATGCTCCTTGAACCCTGTCATGACAAGTTTCCATGCATTTTTCATCACAATGATCCATGACCATTTCATCACAATGCTCCAAGGTCACTGTAATCACAATGCTCCATGCCCTTGTCATCACAAAACTCCATGACGCATGTCATCAGAATTCTCCATGGCCTTCTCATCACAATGCTCTATGCCCTAGTCATAACAATGCTCCAAGACCCCTGTAATCACAATGCTCCATGCCCCTTTTCATCAGAATGCTCCATGAGACTTGCCATCACATGTCTCCATGGTCTTCTCATCACAATGTTCCAGGACCTTGACATCATCATGATCCATTCCCTTGTCATCACAATGCTCCATGAAAACTGTCATCAAAATAATCCATGAACATTTTCAGCCCAATGCTCCACGACCTTCTCATCACAATGCTCCATTGCCAATATCATCACAATGCTCCATGACCACTGTCACCACAACACTTCATGACAACTGACAACACAATGATCCAGGACTCTTGTCATCACAAAGCTCCATTCCATTGTCGTCACAATGCTACATGACACCTGTCAGCACAACTATCCATGAATATTTTCAGCCCAGTGCTCCATGACCCTTGTCATCACAATGATCCATGCCCTTGTCATCCCAATGCTCCATGACCCCTGTATTCACAATGCTCCTTGACGCTTGTCATCACAGTGCTCCATGACACATGTCATCACAATGCTCCATGCCTTTGTCAGCAAAATGCTACATGACCTTGTCATTACAATGCTCTATGCGCTTGTCATCACAATACTCCATTTCCATAGTCATCACAATCCTCCATGAACTTTGGGATCACATTGCTTCATGCCCTTGTCATCACAATGCTCCATGCTCTTTGAAATCAAAATGATCCATGACCTCTGTCATCACAATGCTCCAAACCCTTGTGATCACAATGTTCCATAACACTTTTCATCACAATGCTCCATGATGCCTGTCATCACAATACTCCATGCCCCTTTCATCACAATGCTCGATGACCTTTGTCACCACAATTCTCAATACACTTGTCATCACAATGCTCCCTGACACTTGTCATCAGAATAATCCTTGAAACCTGTCATGAAATGGCTCCATGCCTTTTTCATCACAATGCCCTATGCCATTTTCATCACAATGCTCCATGCCATTGTCATCAAAATACTACACAAGCTTGTCATCAGAATGCTCCATGACCCTTGTCATCATAATTCTCCATGCACTTGTCAGCACAATGCTCCCTGACCCTTGTCATCACAATGCTCCAAGCCATTGTCATCACAATGCTCCATTACCTTTGTCATCAGAATCCTCCCTGACACTTGGCCTCACAATGCTCCATGCCATCCTCATCACAATGGGCCATTACATATGTGATCACAATGCTCCCTGACACTTGTTTTCACAATACGGCATGACCTGGTCATCACAATTCTCCATGCCCTTGTCATCACAGTGTGCCATTCCAATTCTCATCGCAATACTCCATGAAATTTGTTAGACCAATGTTCCATGTCCTTGTCATCACAATGCTCCATACACTTGTTATCACAATGCTCCATGACCCCTGTCATCACAATGCTCCGTGACTCCAGTCATCACAATGCCTCATGACCTTTGTCATCACAATGGTCCATGCCCTCGTCATCAACAGTCTCTGTGACCTTTTTAACCACAATGCTCCATGAACTTTTCATCACAATGCTCTTTGACCCTTGTCATCACAATGCTCTATGCCTTTCTCAGCACAATGCTCCATGACCCTTGTCATCACAAAGCTCCATGCGCTTGTCAGCACAATGCTCCATGACACATGTCATCACAATGCACCATGCGCTTGTCATCACAGTGCTCCACAACATTGTCATCACAATGCTCCATAAAATTTGTCATCACAATGCTCCATGCACTTCTCATCAAAATGCTCTCTCACCACTGATATCACAGTGCTACATCACTATTTGTCACAATACTCCCTCACCCCTGTCATCACAATGTTCCATGACTCCTGTCATCACAATGCTACATGCACTTATCATCACAATGTTCGATGACCCCTGAAATCACAATGTTCCATAACACCTGTCGTCAAAATGTTCCATGACACTTTTCATCAAATTGCTCCATGACCCTGTCATCAGAATGCTCCCTGCCCTTCTCATCACAATGCACAGCGCCCTTGCCATCAAAATGCTCCATGACCTTTGTCATCACAAAGATCCATGACCATTGGCATCACAATGCTCCATGTCATTGTCATCACAGTGCTCCATGAACGCTCTCATCACATTGCTCCATGCCCTTGTCTTCACATAGCTCCATGACACATGTCATCAGAATGCTCCATGGCCTTGTCATCACAAGGCTCCATGACCCTTCTCATCACAATGCTCCAAGAACACTGTAATCACAATGCTCTATGCCCCTTTTCATCTCAATGATCCATGAACCCTGTCATCACAATGCACTATGCCCATCATCATAATGCTTCATGCTATTGTCATAACAACGAAATCAGAATGTTCCATGACCTCTGTCATAACAATGTTCCAAACCCTTGTGATCACAATATTCCATAAAACTTGTCATCACAATGCCCCAGGATGCTCGTCATCACAATTATCCATGGTCTTCTCATCACAATGCTCCATGACCTTCGTCATCAAAATGCTCAATACACTTGTCATCAACATGCTCCCTGACACTTGTTGTCTGTATGCTCCTTGAACCCTGTCATGACAAGGCTCCATGCCTTTTTCATCACAATGATCCATGCCCTTTTCATCACAATGCTCCAAGTCCCATGTAATCACAATGGTCCATGCCATTGTCATCACAAAGCTCAATGACGCATGTCATCAGAATGCTCCTTGGTCTATTCTTCACAATGCTCCCTGCCCTTGTCTTCACAATGTTCCAAGACCCCTGTAATCACAATGCTCCATTCCCCTTTTAATCAGTATGCTCCATGAGACTTGTCATCACAAGGCTCCATGGTTTTGTCATCACAATGCTCCAGGACCTTGTCATCACAATGCTTCACGACCTTGTCATCAAAATTTTCAATGGCCTTTGTAATCATAATGCTCCAAACCCTAATCATCACAATGATCCATTATATTTGTCATCACAATCCTCCATTACATTTGGTATCACAAAGCTCCATGCCATTGTCATCGCCATGGACCATGACATATGTCATCACAATGTTCCTGACACCTGTCTTCACAATACTCCATGACCTTATCATCACAATGCTCCATGCCCTTGTCATCACAATGCACCATGCCCACTCTCATCACAAGAATCTATGAAACTTGTCAGACCAATGCTCCATGCCACTGTCATCACAATTCTCCATGCCCTTGTCATCAAAATGCTCCATGACACCTGTCATCACAATGCTCCGTGACTCCAGTCATCACAATGCTTCATAAAGTTTGTCATCACAATGGTCCATGCCCGCGTCATCACAAGGCTCTGTGACCTTTGTAACCACAATGCTCCATGGACTTTTCATCACAATTCTCTGAGAAACTTGTTATCACAAGGCTCCATGTCTTTGTCAGAACAGTGCTCCATGAACATTGTCATCACAATGTGCCACGTGCATTTCATCACAACGTTCCAAACCTTGTCATTGCAATGCTCCATAAACCTTGTAATCACAATTGTCCATGCACTTCTCATCAAAATGCTCTCTCACCAGAGATATCACAATGTTCCATCACTAGTCATCACAATACACCCTCATCCTTGTAATCACAATGTTCCATGACACTGTCATCACAATGCTACATCCCCTTATCATCACAATGTTCCATGACCCCTGCCATCACAATGATCCATAAGCCCTGTCATCAAAATGCTCCATGACCCTTTCCATCCCAAAGCTCCAAGACCCCTGCCATCACAATGTTCTATAACCCCTGCCATCAAAATGTTCCATTACACTTTTTATCAAATTGCTGCATGACCCGGTCATCAAAATGCTCCCTGCCCTTCTCATCAAAATGCTCCATGACTTGTCATCACAAAGCTCCAAGACCCTTGGCATCACAATGCTCCATGTCATTGTCATCACAATGCTCCATGAACCCTCTCATCACATTGCTCCATGTCCTTGTAATCACAAAGGTCCATGACACTTGTCATCACAATGCTCGATGCCCTTCTCATCACAATGCTCCATGCCCTTGTCATTACAGTCCTGCATGACCCATGTATCACAGTGTTCTGTGCCCTTGTCATCACAATGCTCCATGCCCACTCTCATCACAATAATCCATGAAACATTTCAGACCAAAGTTCCATACCCTTCTCATCACAATGCTCCATTACCCCTGTCATAACAATGCACCATGACACCTGCCATCACAATGATCCACGGCCTAGTCATCAAATGTTCCATGATAATTCTCATCACAATGCTCAAGACCCCTGATATCACAATGCTCCATGCCCTGGTCATCACAAAGCTCCATGACGCACGTCATCAGAATGTTCCATGGCCTTCTCATCACAATGTTCCTTGCCCTTGTCATCACAATGCTCCAAGACCCTTGTCATCACAATGCTCCATGCCGCTTTTCATCTCAATGCTCCATGAACCCTGTCATCACAATGCACCCTGCCCATCATCATAATGCTTCAGGCTATTGTCATCACAATGAATTCAATATTCTGCATGACCTCTGTCATCATAATGCTCCAAACCCTTGTGATCACAATGTTGCATAACACGTATCATCACAACACCCCATGACGCTCATCATCACAATTATCCATGGTCTTCTCATCACAATGCTCCATGATCTTTGTCATCACAATGCTCAATACACTTGTCATCACAATGCTCCCTGACCCTTGTCGTCAGTATGCTCCTTGAACCCTGTCATGACAAGTTTCCATGCATTTTTCATCACAATGATCCATGACCATTTCATCACAATGCTCCAAGGTCCCTGTAATCACAATGCTCCATGCCCTTGTCATCACAAAACTCCATGACGCATGTCATCAGAATGCTCCATGGCCTTCTAATCACAATTCTCTATGCCCTAGTCATAACAATGCTCCAAGACCCCTGTAATCACAATGCTCCATGCCCCTTTTCATCAGAATGCTCCATGAGACTTGCCATCACAAGTCTCCATGGTCTTCTCATCACAATGTTCCAGGACCTTGACATCACAATGATCCATTCCCTTGTCATCACAATGCTCCATGACCCCTGTCATCACAATAATCCATGAATATTTTCTGCCCAATGCTCCACGACCTTCTCATCACAATGCTCCATTGCCAATATCATCACAATGCTCCATGACCACTGTCATCACAACACTCCATGACACCTGACAACACAATGATCCAGGACTCTTGTCATCACAATGCCCCATTCCCTTGTCATCACAATGCTACATGACACCTGTCATCACAACTCTCCATGAACATTTTCAGCCCAGTGCTCCATGACCCTTGTCATCACAATGATCCATGCCCTTGTCATCCCAATGCTCCATGACCCCTGTATTCACAATGCTCCTTGACGCTTGTCATCACAGTGCTCCATGACACATGTCATCACAATGCTCCATGCCTTTGTCAGCAAAATGCTACATGACCTTGGCATTACAATGCTGTATGCACTTGTCATCACAATACTCCATTTCCATTGTCATCACAATCCTCCATGAACTTTGGGATCACATTGCTTCATGCCCTTGTCATCACAATGCTCCATGCTCCTTGAAATCAAAATGATCCATGACCTCTGTCATCACAATGCTCCAAACCCTTGTGATCACAATGTTCCATAACACTTGTCATCACAATGCTCCATGATGCCTGTCATCACAATACTCCATGCCCTTTTCATCACAATGCTCCATGACCTTTGTCACCACAATTCTCAATACACTTGTCATCACAATCCTCCCTGACAAATGTCATCAGAATGCTCCTTGAACCCTGTCACGAAAAGCCTCCATGCCTTTTTCATCACAATGCCCCATGCCATTTTCATCAGAATGCTCCATGCCATTGTCATCAAAATACTCCACAAGCTTGTCATCAGAATGCTCCATGACACTTGTCATCACAATTCTCCATGCACTTGTCAGCACAATGCTCCCTGACCCTTGTCATCGCAATGCTCCAAGCCATTGTCATCACAATGCTCCATTACCTTTGTCATCAGAATCCTCCCTGACACTTGGCATCACAATGCTCCATGCCATCCTCATCACAATGGGCCATTACATATGTGATCACAATGCTCCCTGACACCTGTCTTCACAATACGGCATGACCTGGTCATCACAATGCTCCATTCCCTTGTCATCACAGTGTGCCATTCCAACTCTCATCGCAATACTCCATGAAAGTTATTAGACAAATGTTCCATGCCCTGGCCATCACAATGCTCCATGCCCTTGTTATCAGAATGCTCCATGACCCTGTCATCACAGTGCTCCGTGACTCCAGTCATCACAATGCTTCATGACCTTTGTCATCACAATGGTCCATGCCCTCGTCATCAACAGTCTCTGTGACCTTTTTAACCACAATGCTCCATGAACTTTTCATCACAATGCTCTTTGACCCTTGTCATCACAATGCTCTATGCCTTTCTCAGCACAATGCTCCATGACCCTTGTCATCACAATGCTCCATGCGCTTGTCAGCACAATGCTCCATGACATATGTCATCACAATGCACAACACCCTTGCCATCAAAATGCTCCATGACCTTTGTCATCACAAAGATCCATGACCCTTGGCATCACAATGCTCCATGTCATTGTCATCACAGTGCTCCATGAACGCTCTCATCACATTGCTACATGCCCTTGTCTTCACATAGCTCTATGACACATGTCATCATAATGCTCCAAACCCTAATCATCACAATGATCCATTATATTTGTCATCACAATCCTCCATTACATTTGGGATCACAAAGCTCCATGCCATTGTCATCGCCATGGACCATGACATATGTCATCACAATGTTCCTGACACCTGTCTTCACAATACTCCATGACCTTATCATCACAATGCTCCATGCCCTTGTCATCACAATGCATCATGCCCACTCTCATCACAATAATCTATGAAACTTGTCAGACCAATGCTCCATGCCACTGTCATCACAATTCTCCATACCCTTGTCATCACAATGCTCCATGACCCCTGTCATCACAATGCTCCGTGACTCCAGTCATCACAATGCTTCATAACGTTTGTCATCACAATGGTCCATGCCCGCGTCATCACAAGGCTCTGTGACCTTTGTAACCACAATGCTCCATGAACTTTTCATCACAATTCTCTGAGAAACTTATCATCACAATGCTCCATGTCTTTGTCAGAACAGTGCTCCATGAACATTGTCATCACAATGTGCCACGCGCATTTCATCACAACGTTCCAAACCTTGTCATTGCAATTCTCCATAAACCTTGTAATCACAATGGTCCATGCACTTCTCATCAAAATGCTCTCTCATCAGAGATATCACAATGTTCCATTACTAGTCATCACAATACACCCTCATCCTTGTAATCACAATGTTCCATGACACTGTCATCACAATGCTACATCCCCTTATCATCACAATGTTCCATGACCCCTGCCATCACAATGTTCCATAAGCCCTGTCATCAAAATGCTCCATGACCTTTTCCATCCCAAAGCTCCAAGACACCTGCCATCACAATATTCTATAACCCCTGCCATCAAAATGTTCCATTACACATTTTATCAAATTGCTGCATGACCCGGTCATCAAAATGGTCCCTGCCCTTCTCAGCAAAATGCTCCATGACTTGTAATCACAAAGCTCCATGACCCTTGTCATCACAATGCTACATGTCATTGTCATCACAATGCTCCATGAACCCTCTCATCACATTGCTCCATGCCCTTGTCATCACAAAGCTCCATGACACTTGTCATCACAATGCTCGATGCCTTTCTCATCACAATGCTCCATGCCCTTGTCATTACAGTCCTGCATGACCCATGTATCACAGTGTTCCGTGCCCTTGTCATCACAATGCTCCATGCCCACTCTCATCCCAATAATCCATGAAACATTTCAGACCAAAGTTCCATACCCTTCTCATCACAATGCTCCATTAACCCTGTCATAACAATGCACCATGACACCTGCCATCACAATGATCCACGGCCTAGTCATCAAAAGGTTCCATGATAATTCTCATCACAATGCTCAAGACCCCTGATATCACAATGCTCCATGCCCTGGTCATCACAAAGCTCCATGACGCACGTCATCAGAATGTTCCATGGCCTTCTCATCACAATGCTCCTTGCCCTTGTCATCACTATGCTCCAAGACCCTTGTCATCACAATGCTCCATGCCGCTTTTCATCTCAATGCTCCATGAACCCTGTCATCACAATGCACCATGCCCATCATCATAATGCTTCAGGCTATTGTCATCACAATGAAATCAATATTCTGCATGACCTCTGTCATCATAATGCTCTAAACCCTTGTGATCACAATGTTGCATAACACGTATCATCACAACACCCCATGACGCTCATCATCACAATTATCCATGGTCTTCTCATCACAATGCTCCATGATCTTTGTCATCACAATGCTCAATACACTTGTCATCACAATGCTCCCTGACCCTTGTCGTCAGTATGCTCCTTGAACCCTGTCATGACAAGTTTCCATGCATTTTTCATCACAATGATCCATGACCATTTCATCACAATGCTCCTAGGTCCCTGTAATCACAATGTTCCATGCCCTTGTCATCACAAAACTCCATGACGCATGTCATCAGAAAGCTCCATGGCCTTCTCATCACAATGCTCTATGCCATAGTCATAACAATGCTCCAAGACCCCTGTAATCACAATGCTCCATGCCCCTTTTCATCAGAATGCTCCATGAGACTTGCCATCACATGTCTCCATGGTCTTCTCATCACAATGTTCCAGGACCTTGACATCACAATGATCCATTCCCTTGTCATCACAATGCTCCATGACCCCTGTCATCACAATAATCCATGAACATTTTCAGCCCAATGCTCCACGACCTTCTCATCACAATGCTCCATTGCCAATATCATCACAATGCTCCATGACCACTGTCATCACAACACTCCATGACACCTGACAACACAATGATCCAGGACTCTTGTCATCACAATGCCCCATTCCCTTGTCGTCACAATGCTACATGACACCTGTCATCACAACTCTCCATGAACATTTTCAGCCCAGTGCTCCATGACCCTTGTCATCACAATGATCCATGCCCTTGTCATCCCAATGCTCCATGACCCCTGTATTCACAATGCTCCTTGACGCTTGTCATCACAGTGCTCCATGACACATGTCATCACAATGCTCCATGCCTTTGTCAGCAAAATGCTACATGACATTGTCATTACAATGCTGTATGCACTTCTCATCACAATACTCCATTTCCATTGTCATCACAATCCTCCATGAACTTTGGGATCACATTGCTTCATGCCCTTGTCATCACAGTGCTCCATGCTCCTTGAAATCAAAATGATCCATGACCTCTCTCATCACAATGCTCCAAACCCTTGTGATCACAATGTTCCATAACACTTGTCATCACAACGCTCCATGATGCCTGTCATCACAATACTCCATGCCCTTTTCATCACAATGCTCCATTACCTTTGTCATCAGAATCCTCCCTGACACTTGGCATCACAATGCTCCATGCCATCCTCATCACAATGGGCCATTACATATGTGATCACAATGCTCCCTGACACCTGTCTTCACAATACGGCATGACCTGGTCATCACAATGCTCCATGCCCTTGTCATCACAGTGTGCCATTCCAACTCTCATCCCAATACTCCATGAAAGTTATTAGACCAATGTCCCATGCCCTTGCCATCACAATGCTCCATGCTATTGTTATCACAATGCTCCATGACCCTGTCATCACAATGCTCCGTGACTCCAGTCATCACAATGCTTCATGACCTTTGTCATCACAATGGTCCATGCCCTCGTCATCAACAGTCTCTGTGACCTTTTTAACCACAATGCTCCATGAACTTTTCATCACAATGCTCTTTGACCCTTGTCATCACAATGCTCTATGCCTTTCTCAGCACAATGCTCCATGACCCTTGTCATCACAATGCTCCTTGCGCTGGGCAGTACAATGCTGCATGACACATGTCATCACAATGCACAACGCCCTTGCCATCAAAATGCTCCATGACCTTTGTCATCACAAAGATCCATGACCCTTGGCATCACAATGCTCCATGTCATTGTCATCACAGTGCTCCAGGAACACTCTCATCACATTGCTCCATGCCCTTGTCTTCACATAGCTCCATGACACATGTCATCAGAATGCTCCATGGCCTTCTCATCACAATGCTCCAAGCCCTTGCCATCACAATGCTCCATTACCCCTGTCATAACAATGCTCCATGACCCCTGCCATCACAATGTTCCATGGCCTTGTCATCACAAGGCTCCATGACCCTTCTCATCACAATGCTCCAAGAAAACTGTAATCACAATTCTCTATGCCCCTTTTCATCTCAATGATCCATGAAACCTGTCATCACAATGCACTATGCCCATCATCATAATGCTTCATGCTATTGTCATAACAACGAAATCAGAATGTTCCATGACCTCTGTCATAACAATGTTCCAAACCCTTGTGATCACAATATTCCATAACACTTGTCATTACAATGCCCCAGGATGCACGTCATCACAATTATCCATGGTCTTCTCATTACAATGCTCCATGATCTTCGTCATCAAAATGCTCAATACACTTGTCATCAACATGCTCCCTGACACTTGTTGTCTGTATGCTCCTTGAACCCTGTCATGACAAGGCTCCATGCCTTTTTCATCACAATGATCCATGCCCTTTTCATCACAATGCTCCAAGTCCCATGTAATCACAATGGTCCATGCCATTGTCATCACAAAGCTCAATGACGCATGTCATCAGAATGCTCCTTGGTCTATTCTTCACAATGCTCCCTGCCCTTGTCTTCACAAAGTTCCAAGACCCCTGTAATCACAATGCTCCATTCCCCTTTTCATCAGTATGCTCCATGAGACTTGTCATCACAAGGCTCCATGGTTTTGTCATCGCAATGCTCAAGGACCTTGTCATCACAATGCTTCACGACATTGTCATCAAAATTTTCAATGGCCTTTGTAATCATAATGCTCCAAACCCTAATCATCACAATGATCCATTATATTTGTCATCACAATCCTCCATTACATTTGGTATCACAAAGCTCCATGCCATTGTCATCGCCATGGACCATGACATATGTCATCACAATGTTCCTGACACCTGTCTTCACAATACTCCATGACCTTATCATCACAATGCTCCATGCCCTTGTCATCACAATGCACCATGCCCAATCTCATCACAATAATCTATGAAACTTGTCAGACCAATGCTCCATGCCACTGTCATCACTATTCTCCATGCCCTTGTCATCACAATGCTCCATGACCCCTGTCATCACAATGCTCCGTGACTCCAGTCATCACAATGCTTCATAACGTTTGTCATCACAATGGTCCATGCCCGCGTCATCACAAGGCTCTGTGACATTTGTAACCACAATGCTCCATGGACTTTTCATCACAATTCTCTGAGAAACTTGTTATCACAATGCTCCATGTCTTTGTCAGAACAGTGCTCCATGAACATTGTCATCACAATGTGCCACGCACATTTCATCACAACGTTCCAAACCTTGTCATTGCAATGCTCCATAAAACTTGTAATCACAATGGTCCATGCACTTCTCATCAAAATGCTCTCTCACCAGAGATATCACAATGTTCCATCACTAGTCATCACAATACACCCTCATCCTAGTAATCACAATGTTCCATGACACTGTCATCACAATGCTACATCCCCTTATCATCACAATGTTCCATGACCCCTGCCATCACAATGTTCCATAAGCCCTGTCATCAAAATGCTCCATGACCCTTTCCATCCCAAAGTTCCAAGACCCCTGCCATCACAATGTTCTATAACCCGTGCCATCAAAATGTTCCATTACACTTTTTATCAAATTGCTGCATGACCCGGTCATCAAAATGCTCCCTGCCCTTCTCATCAAAATGCTCCATGACTTGTCATCACAAAGCTCCAAGACCCTTGGCATCACAATGCTCCATGTCATTGTCATCACAATGCTCCATGAACCCTCTCATCACATTGCTCCATGCCCTTGTAATCACAAAGCTCCATGACACTTGTCATCACAATGCTCGATGCCTTTCTCATCACAATGCTCCATGCCCTTGTCATTACTGTCCTGCATGACCCATGTATCACAGTGTTCTGTGCCCTTGTCATCACAATGCTCCATGCCCACTCTCATCACAATAATCCATGAAACATTTCAGACCAAAGTTCCATACCCTTCTCATCACAATGCTCCATTACCCCTGTCAAAACAATGCACCATGACACCTGCCATCACAATGATCCACGGCCTAGTCATCAAAAGGTTCCATGATAATTCTCATCACAATGTTCAAGACCCCTGATATCACAATGCTCCATGCCCTGGTCATCACAAAGCTCCATGACGCACGTCATCAGAATGTTCCATGGCCTTCTCATCACAATGCTCCTTGCCCTTGTCATCACAATGCTCCAAGACCCTTGTCATCACAATGCTCCATGCCCCTTTTCATCTCAATGCTTCATGAACCCTGTCATCACAATGCACCCTGCCCATCATCATAATGCTTCAGGCTATTGTCATCACAATGAATTCAATATTCTGCATGACCTCTGTCATCATAATGCTCCAAACCCTTGTGATCACAATGTTGCATAACACGTATCATCACAACACCCCATGACGCTCATCATCACAATTATCCATGGTCTTCTCATCACAATGCTCCATGATCTTTGTCATCACAATGCTCAATCCACTTGTCATCACAATGCTCCCTGACCCTTGTCGTCAGTATGCTCCTTGAACCCTGTCATGACAAGTTTCCACGCATTTTTCATCAAAATGATCCATGACCATTTCATCACAATGCTCCAAGTTCCCTGTAATCACAATGCTCCATGCCCTTGTCATCACAAAACTCCATGACGCATGTCATCAGAATGCTCCATGGCCTTCTCATCACATTCTCTATGCCCTAGTCATAACAATGCTCCAAGACCCCTGTAATCACAATGCTCCATGCCCCTTTTCATCAGAATGCTCCATGAGACTTGCCATCACAAGTCTCCATGGTCTTCTCATCACAATGTTCCAGGACCTTGACATCACCATGATCCATTCCCTTGTCATCACAATGCTCCATGACCCCTGTCATCACAATAATCCATGAACATTTTCATCCCAATTCTCCACGACCTTCTCATCACAATGCTCCATTGCCAATATCATCACAATGCTCCATGACCACTGTCATCACAACACTCCATGACACCTGACAACACAATGATCCAGGACTCTTGTCATCACAATGCCCCATTCCCTTGTCTTCACAATGCTACATGACACCTGTCATCACAACTCTCCCTGAATATTTTCAGCCCAGTGCTCCATGACCCTTGTCATCAAAATGATCCATGCCCTTGTCATCCCAATGCTCCATGACCCCTGTATTCACAATGCTCCTTGACGCTTGTCATCACAGTGCTCCATGACACCTGTCATCACAATGCTCCATGCCTTTGTCAGCAAAATGCTACATGACCTTGTCATTATAATTCTCTATGCGCTTGTCATCACAATACTCCATTTCCATTGTCATCACAATCCTCCATGAACTTTGGGATCACATTGCTTCATGCCCTTGTCATCACAATGCTCCATGCTACTTGAAATCAAAATGATCCATGACCTCTGTCATCACAATGCTCCAAACTCTTGTGATCACAATGTTCCATAACACTTGTCATCACAACGCTCCATGATGCCTGTCATCACAATACTCCATGCCCTTTTATCACAATGCTCCATGACGTTTGTCACCACAATTCTCAATACACTTGTCATCACAATGCTCCATGACCTTTGTCACCACAATTCTCAGTACACTTGTCATCACAATGCTCCCTGACACTTGTCATCAGAATGCTCCTTGAACACTGTCTCGAAAAGGCTCCATGCCTTTTTCATCACAATGCCCCATGCCATTTTCTTCACAATGCTCCATGCCATTGTCATCAAAATACTCCACAAGCTTGTCATCAGAATGCTCCATGACTCTTGTCATCACAATTCTCCATGCACTTGTCAGCACAATGCTCCCTGACCCTTGTCATCACAATGCTCCAAGCCATTGTCATTACAATGCTCCATGACCTTTGTCATCAGAATCCTCCCTGACACTTGGCATCACAATGCTCCATGCCATCCTCATCACAATGGGCCATTACATATGTGATCACAATGCTCCCTGACACCTGTCTTCACAATACGGCATGACCTGGTCATCACAATGCTCCATGCCCTTGTCATCACAGTGTGCCATTCCAACTCTCATCCCAATACTCCATGAAAGTTATTAGACCAATGTTCCATGCCCTTGCCATCACAATGCTCCATGCCATTGTTATCACAATGTTCCATGACCCTGTCATCACAATGCTCCGTGACTCCAGTCATCACAATGCTTCATGACCTTTGTCATCACAATGGTCCATGCCCTCGTCATCAACAATCTCTGTGACCTTTTTAACCACAATGCTCCATGAACTTTTCATCACAATGCTCTTTGACCCTTGTCATCACAATGCTCTATGCCTTTCTCAGCACAATGCTCCATGACCCTTGTCATCACAATGCACAACGCCCTTGCCATCAAAATGCTCCATGACCTTTGTCATCACAAGGATCCATGACCCTTGGCATCACAATGCTCCATGTCATTGTCATCACAGTGCTCCATGAACGCTCTCATCACATTGCTCCATGCTCTTGTCTTCACATAGCTCCATGACACATGTCATCAGAATGCTCCATGGCCTTCTCATCACAATGCTCCAAGCCCTTGCCATCACAATGCTCCATTACCCCTGTCATAACAATGCTCCATGACCCCTGCCATCACGATGTTGCATGGCCTTGTCATCACAAGGCTCCATGACCCTTCTCATCAAAATGCTCCAAGAACACTGTAATGACAATCCTCTATGCCCCTTTTCATCTCAATGATCCATGAACCCTGTCATCACAATGCACCATGCCCATCATCATAATGCTTCATGCTATTGTCATCACAACGAAATCAAAATGTTCCATGACCTCTGTCATAACAATGCTCCAAACCCTTGTGATCACAATATTCCATAACACTTGTCATCACAATGCCCCAGGATGCTCGTCATCACAATTATCCATGGTCTTCTCATCACAATGCTCCATGACCTTCGTCATCACAATGCTCAATACACTTGTCATCAACATGCTCCCTGACACTTGTTGTCTGTATGCTCCTTGAACCCTGTCATGACAAGGCTCCATGCCTTTTTCATCACAATGATCCATGCCCTTTTCATCACAATGCTCCAAGTCCCATGTAATCACAATGGTCCATGCCATTGTCATCACAAAGCACAATGACGCATGCCATCAGAATGCTCCTTGGTCTTCTCCTCACAATGCTTCATGCCCTTGTCTTCACAATGTTCCAAGACCCCTGTAATCACAATACTCCATTCCCCTTTTCATCAGTATACTCCATGAGACTTGTCATCACAAGGCTCCATGGTTTTGTCATCACAATGCTCCAGGACCTTGTCATCACAATGCTTCACGACCTTGTCATCAAAATTTTCAATGGCCCTTGTCATCATAATGTTTCAAGCCCTAATCATCACAATGCTCCATTATATTTGTCATCACAATCCTCCATTACATTTGGTATCACAAAGCTCCATGCCTTTGTCATCGCCATGGACCATGACATATGTCATCACAATACTCCCTGACACCTGTCTTCACAATACTCCATGACCTTATCATCACAATGCTCCATGCCCTTGTCATCACAATGCACCATGCCCACTCTCATCACAATAATCTATGAAACTTGTCAGACCAATGCTCCATGCCATTGGCATCACAATGCTCCATGCCCTTTTCATCACAATGCTCCATGACCCCTGTCATCACAATGCTCCGTGACTCCAGTCATCACAATGCTTCATAACGTTTGTCATTACAATGATCCATGCCCGCGTCATCACAAGGCTCTGTGACATCTGTAACCACAATGCTCCATGAACTTTTCATCACAATTCTCTGAGAAACTTGTCATCACAATGCTCCATGTCTTTGTCTGAACAATGCTCCATGACCATTGTCATCACAATGTGCCACGTGCATTTCATCACAACGTTCCAAACCTTGTCATTCCAATGCTCCACAAACCTTGTAATCACAATGGTCCATGCACTTCTCATCAAAATGCTCTCTCACCAGAGATATCACAATGTTCCATCACTAGTCATCACAATACACCCTCATCCTTGTAATCACAATGTTCCATGACACTGTCATCACAATGCTACATCCCCTTATCATCACAATGTTCCATGACCCCTGCCATCACAATGTTCCATAAGACCTGTCATCAAAATGCTCCATGACCCTTTCCATTCCAAAGCTCCAAGACCCCTGCCATCACAATGTTCTATAACCCCTGCCATCAAAATGTTCCATTACACTTTTTATCAAATTGCTGCATGACCCGGTCATCAATATGCTCCCTGCCCTTCTCATCAAAATGCTCGATGACTTGTCATCACAAAGCTCCAAGACCCTTGGCATCACAATGCTCCCTGTCATTGTCATCACAATGCTCCATGAGCCCTCTCACCACATTGCTCCATGCCCTTGTCATCACACAGCTCCATGACACTTGTCATCACAATGCTCGATGCCCTTCTCATCACAATGCTCCATGCCCTTGTCATTACAGTCCTGCATGACCCATGTATCACAGTGTTCCGTGCCCTTGTCATCACAATGCTCCATGCCCACTCTCATCACAATAATCCATGAAACATTTCAGACCAAAGTTCCATACCCTTCTCATCACAAAGCTCCATTAACCCTGTCATAACAATGCACCATGACACCTGCCATCACAATGATCCACGGCCTAGTCATCACAAGGTTCCATGATAATTCCCATCACAATGCTCAAGACCCCTGATATCATAATGCTCCATGCCCTTGTCATCACAAAGCTCCATGACGCATGTCATCAGAATGTTCCATGGCCTTCTCATCACAATGCTCCATGCCCTTGTCATCACAATGCTCCAAGATCTTTGTCATCACAATGCTCCATGCCCCATTTCATCTCAATGCTCCATGAAGTCTGTCTTCACAATGCTCCAAGACCCTTGTCATCACAATTCTCCATGCCACTTTTCATCTCAATGCTCCATGAACCCTGTCATCACAATGCACCATGCCCATCATCATAATGCTTCAGGCTATTGTCATCACAATGAAATCAATATTCTGCATGACCTCTGTCATCATAATGCTCCAAACCCTTGTGATCACAATGTTGCATAACACGTATCATCACAACACCCCATGACGCTCATCATCACAATTTTCCATGGTCTTCTCATCACAATGCTCCCTGACCCTTGTCATCACAATGCTCCAAGCCATTGTCATCACAATGCTCCATTACCTTTTTCATTAGAATCCCTCATGACACTTGGCATCACAATGCTCCATGCCATTGTCATCACAATGGGCCATTACATATGTCATCACAATGCTCCCTGACACCTCTCTTCACAATACTGCATGACCTGGTCATCACAAAGTTCCATGCCCTTGTCATCACAATGCGCCATTGCAACTCTCATCACAATAATCCATGAAACTTATTAGACCAATGCTGCATGCCAATGTCATCACAATGCTCCATGCACTTGTTATCACAATGTTCCAAGACCCCTGTAATCAGAATGCTCCATGCCCCTTTTCATCAGTATGCTCCATGAGACTTGTCATCACAAGGCTCCATGGTTTTCTCATCACAATGCTCCAGGACCTTGTCATCACAATTCTTCACGACATTGTCATGAAAATTCTCAATGGCCCTTGTCATCATAATGCTCCAAGCCCTAGTCATCACAATGCTCCATTATATTTGTCATCACAATCCTCCATTACATTTGGCATCACAATGCTCCCTGCCATTGTCATCGCAATGGACCATGACATATGTCATCACAATGCTCCCTGACACCTGTCTTCACAATAC
Source organism: Mesoplodon densirostris (assembly GCF_025265405.1). NCBI lineage: Eukaryota > Metazoa > Chordata > Mammalia > Artiodactyla > Ziphiidae > Mesoplodon > Mesoplodon densirostris. Next base: position 7,612,115 of record NW_026778196.1, on the reverse strand, counting down.
TCCATGCCCTTGTCATCACAATGATCCATGCCCTTGTCATCACAATGCACCATGTCCTCTGTCATCACAATAATCTCTGAAACTAGTCAGACCAAAGCTCCATGCCCCTGTCATCACAATGTTCCATGCCCTTTTCATCACAATGCTCCATGACCCCTGTCATCACAATGCTCCGTGACTCCAGTCATCACAATGCTTCATAACGTTTGTCATCACAACGGTCCATGTAAGCATCATCACAAGGCTCTGTGACTTTTTAAACAAAATGTCCTTGAACTTTTCATCACAATGCTCTGTGACCTTTGTCATCACTATACTCCATGTCTTTGTCAGAACAATGCTCCATAACCCTTGTCATCACAATGTGCCATGCGCTTTTCATCACAATGATCCAAAAACTTGTCATCGCTATGCTCCATAAACCTTGTAATCACAATGCTCCATGCACTTCTCATCCAAATGCTCTCTCACATGAGATATCACAATGTTCCATCACTAGTCATCACAATCCTCCCTCACCCCCGTTATCACAATATTCCATGACCCCTGTCATCACAATGCTACATCCCCTTATCAGCACAATGTTCCATGACCCCTGACATCAAAATGTTCCATAACCCCTTTCATCAAAATGCTCTATGACCCATTTCATCCCAAAGCTCCATGACCCCTGGCATCACAATGTTCTATAACCCCTGTCATCAAAAGGTTCCATTACACTTTTCATCAAATTGCTGCATGACCCTGTCATCAAAATGCTCCATGACCTTTGTCATCACAAAGCTCCATGACCTTTGGCATCACAATGCTACATGTCATTGTCATCACAATGCTCCATGAACCCTCTCATCACATTGCTTCATGCCCTTGTCATAACAAAGCTCCATGGCACTTGTCATCACATTGCTCGATGCCCTTCTCATCACAATAATCCATGCCCTTGTCATTACAATCCTCCATGACCCATGTATCACAGTGTACCGTGCCCTTGTCATCACAATGTGCCATGTCCACTCTCATCACAATAATCCATGAAACATTTCAGACCAAAGCTCAATGCCCTTCTCATCACAATGCTCCATTACTTCTGTCATATCAAGCTCCATGACACCTGCCATCACAATGTTCCCGGGCCTTGTCATCACAAGGCTCCATGACCCTTGTCATCACAATGCTCCAAGACCCATGTAATCACAATGCTCCATGCCCTAGTCAAAAAAGCTCCATGACGCATGTCATCAGAATGTTCCATGGCCTTCTCCTCACAATGCTCCAAGCCCTTGTCAGCACAATGCTCCAAGACCCCCGTAATCACAATGCTCCATGCCCCTTTTCATCAGAATGCTCCATTAGACTTGTCATCACAAGTCTCCATGGTCATCTCATCACAATGCTCCATTCCCTTGTCATCACAATGCTCCATGACCCCTGTCATCACAATACTCCATGAATATTTTCAGCACAATGCTCCATGACCTTCTCATCACAATGCTCCATGACCAATATTATCACAATGCTCCATAACCACTGTCATCACAAAACTCCATGACACCTGACAACACAATGATCCGGGACTCTTGTCATCACAATGCTCCAAGACCCCTGCAATCACAGTGCTCCATGTCCCCTGTCATCACAATACTCCATGTACATTTTCAGCCCAATGCTCCATGACACTTGTCATCACAATGATCCATGCCGTTGTCATCCCCATGCTCCATGACCCCTGTATTCACAATGCTCCTTGACGCTTGTCATCACAGTGCTCCATGACACATGTCATCACAATGCTCCATGCCTTTGTCAGCAAAATGCTACATGACATTGTCATTACAATGCTCTATGCACTTGTCATCACAATACTCCATTTCCATTGTCATCACAATCCTCCATAAACTTTGGAATCACATTGCTTCATGCCCTTGTCATCACAATGCTCCATGCTCCTTGAAATCAAAATGATCCATGACCTCTGTCATCACAATGCTCCAAACCCTTGTGATCACAATGTTCCATAACACTTGTCATCACAACGCTCCATGATGCCTGTCACCACAATACTCCATGCCCTTTTCATCACAATGCTCCTTGACCTTTGTCACCACAATTCTCAATACACTTGTCATCACAATGCTCCCTGACACTTGTCATCAGAATGCTCCTTGAAACCTGTCACGAAAAGGCTCCATGCCTTTTACATCACAATGCCCCATGCCATTTTCATCATAATGTTCCATGCCGTTGTCATCAAAATACTCCACAAGCTTGTCATCAGAATGCTCCATGACCCTTGTCATCACAATTCTCCATGCACTTGTCAGCACAGTGCTCCCTGACCCTTGTCATCACAATGCTCCAAGCCATTGTCATCACAATGCTCCATGACCTTCGTCATCACAATGCTCAATACACTTGTCATCAACATGCTCCCTGACACTTGTTGTCTGTATGCTCCTTGAACCCTGTCATGACAAGGCTCCATGCCTTTTTCATCACAATGATCCATGCCCTTTTCATCACAATGCTCCAAGTCCCATGTAATCACAATGGTCCATGCCATTGTCATCACAAAGCACAATGACGCATGCCATCAGAATGCTCCTTGGTCTTCTCCTCACAATGCTTCATGCCCTTGTCTTCACAATGTTCCAAGACCCCTGTAATCACAATACTCCATTCCCCTTTTCATCAGTATACTCCATGAGACTTGTCATCACAAGACTCCATGGTTTTGTGATCACAATGCTCCAGGACGTTGTCATCACAATGCTTCACGAACTTGTCATCAAAATTTTCAATGGCCTTGTCATCATAATGTTTCAAGCCCTAATCATCACAATGCTCCATTATATTTGTCATCACAATCCTCCATTACATTTGGTATCACAAAGCTCCATGCCATTGTCATCGCCATGGACCATGACATATGTCATCACAATACTCCCTGACACCTGTCTTCACAATACTCCATGACCTTATCATCACAATGCTCCATGCCCTTGTCATCACAATGCACCATGCCCACTCTCATCACAATAATCTATGAAACTTGTCAGACCAATGCTCCATGCCACTGTCATCACAATGCTCCATGTCCTTTTCATCACAATGCTCCATGACCCCTGTCATCACAATGCTCCGTGACTCCAGTCATCACAATGCTTCATAACGTTTGTCATCACAATGGTCCATGCCCGCGTAATCACAAGCCTCTGTGACCTTTGTAACCACAATGCTCCATGAACTTTTCATCACAATTCTCTGAGAAACTTGTCATCACAATGCTCCATGTCTTTGTCTGAACAATGCTCCATGACCATTGTCATCACAATGTGCCACGTGCATTTCATCACAACGTTCCAAACCTTGTCATTGCAATGCTCCATAAACCTTGTAATCACAATGGTCCATGCACTTCTCATCAAAATGTTCTCTCACCAGAGATATCACAATGTTCCATCACTAGTCATCACAATACACCCTCATCCTTGTAATCACAATGTTCCATGACACTGTCATCACAATGCTACATCCCCTTATCATCCCAATGTTCCATGACCCCTGCCATCACAATGTTCCATAAGCCCTGTCATCAAAATGCTCCATGACCCTTTCCATTCCAAAGTTCCAAGACCCCTGCCATCACAATGTTCTATAACCCCTGCCATCAAAATGTTCCATTACAATTTTTATCAAATTGCTGCATGACCCGGTCATCAAAATGCTCCCTGCCCTTCTCATCAAAATGCTCGATGACTTGTCATCACAAAGCTCCAAGACCCTTGGCATCACAATGCTCCCTGTCATTGTCATCACAATGCTCCATGAGCCCTCTCACCACCATGCTCCATGCCCTTGTCATCACACAGCTCCATGACACTTGTCATCACAATGCTCGATGCCCTTCTCATCACAATGCTCCATGCCCTTGTCATTACAGTCCTGCATGACCCATGTATCACAGTGTTCCGTGCCCTTGTCATCACAATGCTCCATGCCCACTCTCATCACAATAATCCATGAAACATTTCAGACCAAAGTTCCATACCCTTCTCATCACAAAGCTCCATTAACCCTGTCATAACAATGCACCATGACACCTGCCATCACAATGATCCACGGCCTAGTCATCACAAGGTTCCATGATAATTCTCATCACAATGCTCAAGACCCCTGATATCATAATGCTCCATGCCCTTGTCATCACAAAGCTCCATGACGCATGTCATCAGAATGTTCCATGGCCTTCTCTTCACAATGCTCCATGCCCTTGTCATCACAATGCTCCAAGACCTTTGTCATCACAATGCTCCATGCCCCATTTCATCTCAATGCTCCATGAAGTCTGTTATCACAATGCTCCAAGACCCTGTAATCACAATGCTCCATGCCCCTTTTCATCTCAATGCTCCATGAACCCTGTCATCACAATGCACCATGCCCATCATCATAATGCTTCAGGCTATTGTCATCACAATGAAATCAATATTCTGCATGACCTCTGTCATCATAATGCTCCAAACCCTTGTGATCACAATGTTGCATAACACGTATCATCACAACACCCCATGACGCTCATCATCACAATTTTCCATGGTCTTCTCATCACAATGCTCCATGATCTTTGTCATCACAATGCTCAATACACTTGTCATCACAATGCTCCCTGAACCTTGTCGTCAGTATGCTCCTTGAACCCTCTCATGACAAGTTTCCATGCATTTTTCATCACAATGATCCATGACCATTTCATCACAATGCTCCAAGGTCCCTGTAATCACAATGCTCGATGCCCTTGTCATCACAAAACTCCATGACCACTCTCATCACAACACTCCATGACACCTGACAACACAATAATCCGGGACCCTTGTCATCACAATGCTCCAAGACCCCTGTCATCACAATACTCCATGAACATTTTCAGCCCAATGCTCCATGACCTTCTCATCACAATGCTCCATGCCCTTGTCATCACAATGCACCATATCCACTTTCATCACAATAATCTATGAAACTTGTCAGACCAGTGCTCAATGTCCCTGTCAACACAATGCTCCAAGACCCATGTAATCACAATGCTCCATGCCCTTGTCATCACAAAGCTCCATGACGCATGTCATCAGAATGTTCCATTGCCTTCTCCTCACAATGCTCCATGCCCTTGTCATCACAATGCTCCAAGACCCCCGTAATCACAATGCTCCATGCCCCTTTTCATCAGAATGCTCCATTAGACTAGTCATCACAAGTCTCCATGCTTAACTCATCACAGTCCTCCAAGACCTTGTCATCACCATGCTCCATTCCCTTGTCATCACAATGCTCCATGACCCCTGTCATCACAATACTCCATGAACATATTCAGCCCAGTGCTCCATGACATTCTCATCACAATGCTCCATGACAAATATCATCACAATGCTCCATGACCACAGTCATCACAACACCCCATGACACCTGACAACACAGTGATCTGAGACCCTTGTCATCGTAATGCTCCAAGACCCCTGTAATCACAATGCTCCATGACCCCTGTCATCAAAATACTTCATGAACATTTTCAGCCCAATGCTCCATGACCCTTGTCATCAAAATGGTCCATGTCCTTGTTATCCCAATGCTCCATGACCCCTGTATTCACAATGCTCCGTGACGCTTGTCATCACAGTGCTCCATGACACCTGTCATCACAATGCTCCATGCCTTTGTCAGCAAAATGCTACATGACCTTGTCATTACAATGCTCTATGCGCTTGTCATCACAATACTCCATTACCATTGTCATCACAATCCTCCATGAACCTTGGGATCACATTGATTCATGCCCTTGTCATCACAGTGCTCCATGCTCCTTGAAATAAAAATGATCCATGACCTCTGTCATCACAATGTTCCAATCCCTTGTGATCACAATGTTCCAAAGCACTTGTCCTCACAACGCTCCATGATGCCTGTCATCACAATACTCCATGCCCTTTTCATCACAATGCTCCATGAACTTTGTCATCACAATTCTCAATAAACTTGTCCTCACAATGCTCCCTGACACTTGTCGTCATAATGCTCCTTGAAACCTGGCACGAAAAGGCTCCATGCCTTTTTCATCACAAAGCCCCATGCCGTTTTCATCCCAATGCTCCATGCCATTGTCATCAAAATACTCCACAAGCTTGTCATCAGAATGCTCCCTGACCCTTGTCATCACAATGCTCCAAGCCATTGTCATCACAATGCTCCATTACCTTTTTCATCAGAATCCCTCATGACACTTGGCATCACAATGCTCCATGCCATTGTCATCACAATGGGCCATTACATATGTCATCACAATGCTCCCTGACACCTCTCTTCACAATACTGCATGACCTGGTCATCACAAAGTTCCATGCCCTTGTCATCACAATGCGCCATTGCAACTCTCATCACAATAATCCATGAAACTTATTAGACCAATGCTGCATGCCCATGTCATCACAATGCTCCATGCACTTGTTATCACAATGTTCCAAGACCCCTGTAATCAGAATGCTCCATGCCCCTTTTCATCAGTATGCTCCATGAGACTTGTCATCACAAGGCTCCATGGTTTTCTCATCACAATGCTCCAGGACCTTGTCATCACAATTCTTCACGACATTGTCATGAAAATTCTCAATGGCCCTTGTCATCATAATGCTCCAAGCCCTAGTCATCACAATGCTCCATTATATTTGTCATCACAATCCTCCATTACATTTGGCATCACAATGCTCCCTGCCATTGTCATCGCAATGGACCATGACATATGTCATCACAATGCTCCCTGACACCTGTCTTCACAATACTCCATGCCCTTGTCATCACAATGATCCATGCCCTTGTCATCACAATGCACCATGTCCTCTGTCATCACAATAATCTCTGAAACTAGTCAGACCAAAGCTCCATGCCCCTGTCATCACAATGTTCCATGCCCTTTTCATCACAATGCTCCATGACCCCTGTCATCACAATGCTCCGTGACTCCAGTCATCACAATGCTTCATAACGTTTGTCATCACAACGGTCCATGTCCGCATCATCACAAGGCTCTGTGACTTTTTAAACAAAATGCTCCTTGAACTTTTCATCACAATGCTCTGTGACCTTTGTCATCACTATACTCCATGTCTTTGTCAGAACAATGCTCCATAACCCTTGTCATCACAATGTGCCATGCGCTTTTCATCACAATGATCCAAAAACTTGTCATCGCTATGCTCCATAAACCTTGTAATCACAATGCTCCATGCACTTCTCATCCAAATGCTCTCTCACATGAGATATCACAATGTTCCATCACTAGTCATCACAATCCTCCCTCACCCCTGTTATCACAATATTCCATGACCCCTGTCATCACAATGCTACATCCCCTTATCAGCACAATGTTCCATGACCCCTGACATCACAATGTTCCATAACCCCTGTCATCAAAATGCTCTATGACCCTTTTCATCCCAAAGCTCCATGACCCCTGGCATCACAATGTTCTATAACCCCTGTCATCAAAAGGTTCCATTACACTTTTCATCAAATTGCTGCATGACCCTGTCATCAAAATGCTCCATGACCTTTGTCATCACAAAGCTCCATGACCTTTGGCATCACAATGCTACATGTCATTGTCATCACAATGCTCCATGAACCCTCTCATCACATTGCTTCATGCCCTTGTCATCACAAAGCTCCATGGCACTTGTCATCACATTGCTCGATGCCCTTCTCATCACAATAATCCATGCCCTTGTCATTACAATCCTCCATGACCCATGTATCACAGTGTACCGTGCCCTTGTCATCACAATGTGCCATGTCCACTCTCATCACAATAATCCATGAAACATTTCAGACCAAAGCTCAATGCCCTTCTCATCACAATGCTCCATTACTTCTGTCATAACAAGCTCCATGACCCCTGCCATCACAATGTTCCCGGGCCTTGTCATCACAAGGCTCCATGACCCTTGTCATCACAATGCTCCAAGACCCATGTAATCACAATGCTCCATGCCCTAGTCAAAAAAGCTCCATGACGCATGTCATCAGAATGTTCCATGGCCTTCTCCTCACAATGCTCCAAGCCCTTGTCAGCACAATGCTCCAAGACCCCCGTAATCACAATGCTCCATGCCCCTTTTCATCAGAATGCTCCATTAGACTTGTCATCACAAGTCTCCATGGTCATCTCATCACAATGCTCCATTCCCTTGTCATCACAATGCTCCATGACCCCTGTCATCACAATACTCCATGAATATTTTCAGCACAATGCTCCATGACCTTCTCATCACAATGCTCCATGACCAATATTATCACAATGCTCCATGACCACTGTCATCACAAAACTCCATGACACCTGACAACACAATGATCCGGGACTCTTGTCGTCACAATGCTCCAAGACCCCTGCAATCACAGTGCTCCATGTCCCCTGTCATCACAATACTCCATGTACATTTTCAGCCCAATGCTCCATGACACTTGTCATCACAATGATCCATGCCCTTGTCATCCCAATGCTCCATGACCCCTGTATTCACAATGCTCCTTGACGCTTGTCATCACAGTGCTCCATGACACATGTCATCACAATGCTCCATGCCTTTGTCAGCAAAATGCTACATGACATTGTCATTACAATGCTCTATGCACTTGTCATCACAATACTCCATTTCCATTGTCATCACAATCCTCCATAAACTTTGGGATCACATTGCTTCATGCCCTTGTCATCACAATGCTCCATGCTCCTTGAAATCAAAATGATCCATGACCTCTGTCATCACAATGCTCCAAACCCTTGTGATCACAATGTTCCATAACACTTGTCATCACAACCCTCCATGATGCCTGTCACCACAATACTCCATGCCCTTTTCATCACAATGCTCCTTGACCTTTGTCACCACAATTCTCAATACACTTGTCATCACAATGCTCCCTGACACTTGTCATCACAATGCTCCTTGAAACCTGTCACGAAAAGGCTCCATGCCTTTTACATCACAATGCCCCATGCCATTTTCATCACAATGCTCCATGCCGTTGTCATCAAAATACTCCACAAGCTTGTCATCAAAATGCTCCATGACCCTTGTCATCACAATTCTCCATGCACTTGTCAGCACAGTGCTCCCTGACCCTTGTCATCACAATGCTCCAAGCCATTGTCATCACAATGCTCCATGACCTTCGTCATCACAATGCTCAATACACTTGTCATCAACATGCTCCCTGACACTTGTTGTCTGTATGCTCCTTGAACCCTGTCATGACAAGGCTCCATGCCTTTTTGATCACAATGATCCATGCCCTTTTCATCACAATGCTCCAAGTCCCATGTAATCACAATGGTCCTTGCCATTGTCATCACAAAGCACAATGACGCATGCCATCAGAATGCTCCTTGGTCTTCTCCTCACAGTGCTTCATGCCCTTGTCTTCACAATGTTCCAAGACCCCTGTAATCACAATACTCCATTCCCCTTTTCATCAGTATACTCCATGAGACTTGTCATCACAAGACTCCATGGTTTTGTCATCACAATGCTCCAGGACCTTGTCATCACAATGCTTCACGACCTTGTCATCAAAATTTTCAATGGCCCTTGTCATCATAATGTTTCAAGCCCTAATCATCACAATGCTCCATTATATTTGTCATCACAATCCTCCATTACATTTGGTATCACAAAGCTCCATGCCATTGTCATCGCCATGGACCATGACATATGTCATCACAATACTCCCTGACACCTGTCTTCACAATACTCCATGACCTTATCATCACAATGCTCCATGCCCTTGTCATCACAATGCACCATGCCCACTCTCATCACAATAATCTATGAAACATGTCAGACCAATGCTCCATGCCACTGTCATCACAATTCTCCATGCCCTTGTCATCACAATGCTCCATGACCCCTGTCATCACAATGCTCTGTGACTCCAGTCATCACAATGCTTCATAACGTTTGTCATCACAATGGTCCATGCCCGCGTAATCACAAGGCTCTGTGACCTTTGTAACCACAATGCTCCATGAACTTTTCATCACAATTCTCTGAGAAACTTGTCATCACAATGCTCCATGTCTTTGTCTGAACAATGCTCCATGACCATTGTCATCACAATGTGCCACGTGCATTTCATCACAACGTTCCAAACCTTGTCATTGCAATGTTCCATAAACCTTGTAATCACAATGGTCCATGCACTTCTCATCAAAATGCTCTCTCACCAGAGATATCACAATGTTCCATCACTAGTCATCACAATACACCCTCATCCTTGTAATCACAATGATCCATGACACTGTCATCACAATGCTACATCCCCTTATCATCACAATGTTCCATGACCCCTGCCATCACAATGTTCCATAAGCCCTGTCATCAAAATGCTCCATGACCCTTTCCATTCCAAAGCTCCAAGACCCCTGCCATCACAATGTTCTATAACCCCTGCCATCAAAATGTTCCATTACACTTTTTATCAAATTGCTGCATGACCCGGTCATCAAAATGCTCCCTGCCCTTCTCATCAAAATGCTCGATGACTTGTCATCACAAAGCTCCAAGACCCTTGGCATCACAATGCTCCCTGTCATTGTCATCACAATGCTCCATGAGCCCTCTCACCACATTGCTCCATGCCCTTGTCATCACACAGCTCCATGACACTTGTCATCACAATGCTCGATGCCCTACTCATCACAATGCTCCATGCCCTTGTCATTACAGTCCTGCATGACCCATGTATCACAGTGTTCCGTGCCCTTGTCATCACAATGCTCCATGCCCACTCTCATCACAATAATCCATGAAACATTTCAGACCAAAGTTCCATACCCTTCTCATCACAATGCTCCATTAACCCTGTCATCACAATGCACCATGACACCTGCCATCACAATGATCCACGGCCTAGTCATCACAAGGTTCCATGATAATTCTCATCACAATGCTCAAGACCCCTGATATCATAATGCTCCATGCCCTTGTCATCACAAAGCTCCATGACGCATGTCATCAGAATGTTCCATGGCCTTCTCATCACAATGCTCCATGTCCTTGTCATCACAATGCTCCAAGACCTTTGTCATCACAATGCTCCATGCCCCATTTCATCTCAATGCTCCTTGAAGTCTGTTATCACAATGCTCCAAGACCCTTGTAATCACAATGCTCCATGCCCCTTTTCATCTCAATGCTCCATGAACCCTGTCATCACAATGCACCATGCCCATAATCATAATGCTTCAGGCTATTGTCATCACAATGAAATCAATATTCTGCATGACCTCTGTCATCATAATGCTCCAAACCCTTGTGATCACAATGTTGCATAACACGTATCATCACAACACCCCATGACGCTCATCATCACAATTATCCATGGTCTTCTCATCACAATGCTCCATGATCTTTGTCATCACAATGCTCAATACACTTGTCATCACAATGCTCCCTGAACCTTGTCGTCAGTATGCTCCTTGAACCCTGTCATGACAAGTTTCCATGCATTTTTCATCACAATGATCCATGACCATTTCATCACAATGCTCCAAGGTCCCTGTAATCACAATGCTCGATGCCCTTGTCATCACAAAACTCCATGACCACTCTCATCACAACACTCCATGACACCTGACAACACAATAATCCGGGACCCTTGTCATCACAATGCTCCAAGATCCCTGTCATCACAATACTCCATGAACATTTTCAGCCCAATGCTCCATGACCTTCTCATCACAATGCTCCATGCCCTTGTCATCACAATGCACCATATCCACTGTCATCACAATAATCTATGAAACTTTTCAGACCAGTGCTCAATGTCCCTGTCAACACAATGCTCCAAGACCCATGGAATCACAATGCTCCATGCCCTTGTCATCACAATGCTCCAAGACCCCCGTAATCACAATGCTCCATGCCCCTTTTCATCAGAATGCTCCATTAGACTAGTCATCACAAGTCTCCATGCTTAACTCATCACAGTGCTCCAAGACCTTGTCATCACCATGCTCCATTCCCTTGTCATCACAATGCTCCATGACCCCTGTCATCACAATACTCCATGAACATATTCAGCCCAGTGCTCCATGACATTCTCATCACAATGCTCCATGACAAATATCATCACAATGCTCCATGACCACAGTCATCACAACACCCCATGACACCTGACAACACAGTGATCTGAGACCCTTGTCATCGTAATGCTCCAAGACCCCTGTAATCACAATGCTCCATGACCCCTGTCATCAAAATACTTCATGAACATTTTCAGCCCAATGCTCCATGACCCTTGTCATCAAAATGGTCCATGTCCTTGTTATCCCAATGCTCCATGAACCCTGTATTCACAATGCTCCGTGACGCTTGTCATCACAGTGCTCCATGACACCTGTCATCACAATGCTCCATGCCTTTGTCAGCAAAATGCTACATGACCTTGTCATTACAATGCTCTATGCGCTTGTCATCACAATACTCCATTACCATTGTCATCACAATCCTCCATGAACCTTGGGATCACATTGATTCATGCCCTTGTCATCACAGTGCTCCATGCTCCTTGAAATCAAAATGATCCATGACCTCTGTCATCACAATGTTCCAATCCCTTGTGATCACAATGTTCCAAAGCACTTGTCCTCACAACGCTCCATGATGCCTGTCATCACAATACTCCATGCCCTTTTCATCACAATGCTCCATGAACTTTGTCATCACAATTCTCAATAAACTTGTCCTCACAATGCTCCCTGACACTTGTCGTCATAATGCTCCTTGAAACCTGGCACGAAAAGGCTCCATGCCTTTTTCATCACAAAGCCCCATGCCGTTTTCATCCCAATGCTCCATGCCATTGTCATCAAAATACTCCACAAGCTTGTCATCAGAATGCTCCCTGACCCTTGTCATCACAATGCTCCAAGCCATTGTCATCACAATGCTCCATTACCTTTTTCATCAGAATCCCTCATGACACTTGGCATCACAATGCTCCATGCCATTGTCATCACAATGGGCCATTACATATGTCATCACAATGCTCCCTGACACCTCTCTTCACAATACTGCATGACCTGGTCATCACAAAGTTCCATGCCCTTGTCATCACAATGCGCCATTGCAACTCTCATCACAATAATCCATGAAACTTATTAGACCAATGCTGCATGCCCATGTCATCACAATGCTCCATGCACTTGTTATCACAATGTTCCAAGACCCCTGTAATCAGAATGCTCCATGCCCCTTTTCATCAGTATGCTCCATGAGACTTGTCATCACAAGGCTCCATGGTTTTCTCATCACAATGCTCCAGGACCTTGTCATCACAATTCTTCACGACATTGTCATGAAAATTCTCAATGGCCCTTGTCATCATAATGCTCCAAGCCCTAGTCATCACAATGCTCCATTATATTTGTCATCACAATCCTCCATTACATTTGGCATCACAATGCTCCCTGCCATTGTCATCGCAATGGACCATGACATATGTCATCACAATGCTCCCTGACACCTGTCTTCACAATACTCCATGCCCTTGTCATCACAATGATCCATGCCCTTGTCATCACAATGCACCATGTCCTCTGTCATCACAATAATCTCTGAAACTAGTCAGACCAAAGCTCCATGCCCCTGTCATCACAATGTTCCATGCCCTTTTCATCACAATGCTCCATGACCCCTGTCATCACAATGCTCCGTGACTCCAGTCATCACAATGCTTCATAACGTTTGTCATCACAACGGTCCATGTCCGCATCATCACAAGGCTCTGTGACTTTTTAAACAAAATGCTCCTTGAACTTTTCATCACAATGCTCTGTGACCTTTGTCATCACTATACTCCATGTCTTTGTCAGAACAATGCTCCATAACCCTTGTCATCACAATGTGCCATGCACTTTTCATCACAATGATCCAAAAACTTGTCATCGCTATGCTCCATAAACCTTGTAATCACAATGCTCCATGCACTTCTCATCCAAATGCTCTCTCACATGAGATATCACAATGTTCCATCACTAGTCATCACAATCCTCCCTCACCCCTGTTATCACAATATTCCATGACCCCTGTCATCACAATGCTACATCCCCTTATCAGCACAATGTTCCATGACCCCTGACATCACAATGTTCCATAACCCCTGTCATCAAAATGCTCTATGACCCTTTTCATCCCAAAGCTCCATGACCCCTGGCATCACAATGTTCTATAACCCCTGTCATCAAAAGGTTCCATTACACTTTTCATCAAATTGCTGCATGACCCTGTCATCAAAATGCTCCATGACCTTTGTCATCACAAAGCTCCATGACCTTTGGCATCACAATGCTACATGTCATTGTCATCACAATGCTCCATGAACCCTCTCATCACATTGCTTCATGCCCTTCTCATCACAATAATCCATGCCCTTGTCATTACAATCCTCCATGACCCATGTATCACAGTGTACCGTGCCCTTGTCATCACAATGTGCCATGTCCACTCTCATCACAATAATCCATGAAACATTTCAGACCAAAGCTCAATGCCCTTCTCATCACAATGCTCCATTACTTCTGTCATAACAAGCTCCATGACCCCTGCCATCACAATGTTCCCGGGCCTTGTCATCACAAGGCTCCATGACCCTTGTCATCACAATGCTCCAAGACCCATGTAATCACAATGCTCCATGCCCTAGTCAAAAAAGCTCCATGACGCATGTCATCAGAATGTTCCATGGCCTTCTCCTCACAATGCTCCAAGCCCTTGTCAGCACAATGCTCCAAGACCCCCGTAATCACAATGCTCCATGCCCCTTTTCATCAGAATGCTCCATTAGACTTGTCATCACAAGTCTCCATGGTCATCTCATCACAATGCTCCATTCCCTTGTCATCACAATGCTCCATGACCCCTGTCATCACAATACTCCATGAATATTTTCAGCACAATGCTCCATGACCTTCTCATCACAATGCTCCATGACCAATATTATCACAATGCTCCATGACCACTGTCTTCACAAAACTCCATGACACCTGACAACACAATGATCCGGGACTCTTGTCGTCACAATGCTCCAAGACCCCTGCAATCACAGTGCTCCATGTCCCCTGTCATCACAATACTCCATGTACATTTTCAGCCCAATGCTCCATGACACTTGTCATCACAATGATCCATGCCCTTGTCATCCCAATGCTCCATGACCCCTGTATTCACAATGCTCCTTGACGCTTGTCATCACAGTGCTCCATGACACATGTCATCACAATGCTCCATGCCTTTGTCAGCAAAATGCTACATGACATTGTCATTACAATGCTCTATGCACTTGTCATCACAATACTCCATTTCCATTGTCATCACAATCCTCCATAAACTTTGGGATCACATTGCTTCATGCCCTTGTCATCACAATGCTCCATGCTCCTTGAAATCAAAATGATCCATGACCTCTGTCATCACAATGCTCCAGACCCTTGTGATCACAATGTTCCATAACACTTGTCATCACAACGCTCCATGATGCCTGTCACCACAATACTCCATGCCCTTTTCATCACAATGCTCCTTGACCTTTGTCACCACAATTCTCAATACACTTGTCATCACAATGCTCCCTGACACTTGTCATCAGAATGCTCCTTGAAACCTGTCACGAAAAGGCTCCATGCCTTTTACATCACAATGCCCCATGCCACTTTCATCACAATGCTCCATGCCGTTGTCATCAAAATACTCCACAAGCTTGTCATCAAAATGCTCCATGACCCTTGTCATCACAATTCTCCATGCACTTGTCAGCACAGTGCTCCCTGACCCTTGTCATCACAATGCTCCAAGCCATTGTCATCACAATGCTCCATGACCTTCGTCATCACAATGCTCAATACACTTGTCATCAACATGCTCCCTGACACTTGTTGTCTGTATGCTCCTTGAACCCTGTCATGACAAGGCTCCATGCCTTTTTCATCACAATGATCCATGCCCTTTTCATCACAATGCTCCAAGTCCCATGTAATCACAATGGTCCATGCCATTGTCATCACAAAGCACAATGACGCATGCCATCAGAATGCTCCTTGGTCTTCTCCTCACAGTGCTTCATGCCCTTGTCTTCACAATGTTCCAAGACCCCAGTAATCACAATACTCCATTCCCCTTTTCATCAGTATACTCCATGAGACTTGTCATCACAAGACTCCATGGTTTTGTCATCACAATGCTCCAGGACCTTGTCATCACAATGCTTCACGACCTTGTCATCAAAATTTTCAATGGCCCTTGTCATCATAATGTTTCAAGCCCTAATCATCACAATGCTCCATTATATTTGTCATCACAATCCTCCATTACATTTGGTATCACAAAGCTCCATGCCATTGTCATCGCCATGGACCATGACATATGTCATCACAATACTCCCTGACACCTGTCTTCACAATACTCCATGACCTTATCATCACAATGCTCCATGCCCTTGTCATCACAATGCACCATGCCCACTCTCATCACAATAATCTATGAAACTTGTCAGACCAATGCTCCATGCCACTGTCATCCCAAATCTCCATGCCCTTGTCATCACAATGCTCCATGACCCCTGTCATCACAATGCTCTGTGACTCCAGTCATCACAATGCTTCATAACGTTTGTCATCACAATGGTCCATGCCCGCGTAATCACAAGGCTCTGTGACCTTTGTAACCACAATGCTCCATGAACTTTTCATCACAATTCTCTGAGAAACTTGTCATCACAATGCTCCATGTCTTTGTCTGAACAATGCTCCATGACCATTGTCATCACAATGTGCCACATGCATTTCATCACAACGTTCCAAACCTTGTCATTGCAATGTTCCATAAACCTTGTAATCACAATGGTCCATGCACTTCTCATCAAAATGCTCTCTCACCAGAGATATCACAATGTTCCATCACTAGTCATCACAATACACCCTCATCCTTGTAATCACAATGATCCATGACACTGTCATCACAATGCTACATCCCCTTATCATCACAATGTTCCATGACCCCTGCCATCACAATGTTCCATAAGCCCTGTCATCAAAATGCTCCATGACC
The DNA here is from genome assembly GCF_025265405.1 of Mesoplodon densirostris. Taxonomy (NCBI): domain Eukaryota; kingdom Metazoa; phylum Chordata; class Mammalia; order Artiodactyla; family Ziphiidae; genus Mesoplodon; species Mesoplodon densirostris. The sequence continues at coordinate 7,594,968 of NW_026778196.1, read as the reverse complement.
CTTTCCATTCCAAAGCTCCAAGACCCCTGCCATCACAATGTTCTATAACCCCTGCCATCAAAATGTTCCATTACACTTTTTATCAAATTGCTGCATGACCCGGTCATCAAAATGCTCCCTGCCCTTCTCATCAAAATGCTCGATGACTTGTCATCACAAAGCTCCAAGACCCTTGGCATCACAATGCTCCCTGTCATTGTCATCACAATGCTCCATGAGCCCTCTCACCACATTGCTCCATGCCCTTGTCATCACACAGCTCCATGACACTTGTCATCACAATGCTCGATGCCCTTCTCATCACAATGCTCCATGCCCTTGTCATTACAGTCCTGCATGACCCATGTATCACAGTGTTCCGTGCCCTTGTCATCACAATGCTCCATGCCCACTCTCATCACAATAATCCATGAAACATTTCAGACCAAAGTTCCATACCATTCTCATCACAATGCTCCATTAACCCTGTCATCACAATGCACCATGACACCTGCCATCACAATGATCCACGGCCTAGTTATCACAAGGTTCCATGATAATTCTCATCACAATGCTCAAGACCCCGGATATCATAATGCTCCATGCCCTTGTCATCACAAAGCTCCATGACGCATGTCATCAGAATGTTCCATGGCCTTCTCATCACAATGCTCCATGCCCTTGTAATCACAATGCTCCAAGACCTTTGTCATCACAATGCTCCATGCCCCATTTCATCTCAATGCTCCATGAAGTCTGTTATCACAATGCTCCAAGACCCTTATAATCACAATGCTCCATGCCCCTTTTCATCTCAATGCTCCATGAACCCTGTCATCACAATGCACCATGCCCATCATCATAATGCTTCAGGCTATTGTCATCACAATGAAATCAATATTCTGCATGACCTCTGTCATCATAATGCTCCAAACCCTTGTGATCACAATGTTGCATAACACGTATCATCACAACACCCCATGACGCTCATCATCACAATTATCCATGGTCTTCTCATCATAATGCTCCAAGATCTTTGTCATCACAATGCTCAATACACTTGTCATCACAATGCTCCCTGACCCTTGTCGTCAGTATGCTCCTTGAACCCTGTCATGACAAGTTTCCATGCATTTTTCATCACAATGATCCATGACCATTTCATCACAATGCTCCAAGGTCCCTGTAATCACAATGCTCGATGCCCTTGTCATCACAAAACTCCATGACCACTCTCATCACAACACTCCATGACACCTGACAACACAATAATCCGGGACCCTTGTCATCACAATGCTCCAAGACCCCTGTCATCACAATACTCCATGAACATTTTCAGCCCAATGCTCCATGACCTTCTCATCACAATGCTCCATGCCCTTGTCATCACAATGCACCATATCCACTGTCATCACAATAATCTATGAAACTTGTCAGACCAGTGCTCAATGTCCCTGTCAACACAATGCTCCAAGACCCATGTAATCACAATGCTCCATGCCCTTGTCATCACAAAGCTCCATGACGCATGTCATCAGAATATTCCATTGCCTTCTCCTCACAATGCTCCATGCCCTTGTCATCACAATGCTCCAAGACCCCCGTAATCACAATGCTCCATGCCCCTTTTCATCAGAATGCTCCATTAGACTAGTCATCACAAGGCTCCATGCTTAACTCATCACAGTGCTCCAAGACCTTGTCATCACCATGCTCCATTCCCTTGTCATCACAATGCTCCATGACCCCTGTCATCACAATACTCCATGAACATATTCAGCCCAGTGCTCCATGACATTCTCATCACAATGCTCCATGACAAATATCATCACAATGCTCCATGACCACAGTCATCACAACACCCCATGACACCTGACAACACAGTGATCTGAGACCCTTGTCATCGTAATGCTCCAAGACCCCTGTAATCACAATGCTCCATGACCCCTGTCATCAAAATACTTCATGAACATTTTCAGCCCAATGCTCCATGACCCTTGTCATCAAAATGGTCCATGTCCTTGTTATCCCAATGCTCCATGACCCCTGTATTCACAATGCTCCGTGACGCTTGTCATCACAGTGCTCCATGACACCTGTCATCACAATGCTCCATGCCTTTGTCAGCAAAATGCTACATGACCTTGTCATTACAATGCTCTATGCGCTTGTCATCACAATACTCCATTACCATTGTCATCACAATCCTCCATGAACCTTGGGATCACATTGATTCATGCCCTTGTCATCACAGTGCTCCATGCTCCTTGAAATAAAAATGATCCATGACCTCTGTCATCACAATGTTCCAATCCCTTGTGATCACAATGTTCCAAAGCACTTGTCCTCACAACGCTCCATGATGCCTGTCATCACAGTACTCCATGCCCTTTTCATCACAATGCTCCATGAACTTTGTCATCACAATTCTCAATAAACTTGTCCTCACAATGCTCCCTGACACTTGTCGTCATAATGCTCCTTGAAACCTGGCACGAAAAGGCTCCATGCCTTTTTCATCACAAAGCCCCATGCCGTTTTCATCCCAATGCTCCATGCCATTGTCATCAAAATACTCCACAAGCTTGTCATCAGAATGCTCCCTGACCCTTGTCATCACAATGCTCCAAGCCATTGTCATCACAATGCTCCATTACCTTTTTCATCAGAATCCCTCATGACACTTGGCATCACAATGCTCCATGCCATTGTCATCACAATGGGCCATTACATATGTCATCACAATGCTCCCTGACACCTCTCTTCACAATACTGCATGACCTGGTCATCACAAAGTTCCATGCCCTTGTCATCACAATGCGCCATTGCAACTCTCATCACAATAATCCATGAAACTTATTAGACCAATGCTGCATGCCCATGTCATCACAATGCTCCATGCACTTGTTATCACAATGTTCCAAGACCCCTGTAATCAGAATGCTCCATGCCCCTTTTCATCAGTATGCTCCATGAGACTTGTCATCACAAGGCTCCATGGTTTTCTCATCACAATGCTCCAGGACCTTGTCATCACAATTCTTCACGACATTGTCATGAAAATTCTCAATGGCCCTTGTCATCATAATGCTCCAAGCCCTAGTCATCACAATGCTCCATTATATTTGTCATCACAATCCTCCATTACATTTGGCATCACAATGCTCCCTGCCATTGTCATCGCAATGGACCATGACATATGTCATCACAATGCTCCCTGACACCTGTCTTCACAATACTCCATGCCCTTGTCATCACAATGATCCATGCCCTTGTCATCACAATGCACCATGTCCTCTGTCATCACAATAATCTCTGAAACTAGTCAGACCAAAGCTCCATGCCCCGGTCATCACAATGTTCCATGCCCTTTTCATCACAATGCTCCATGACCCCTGTCATCACAATGCTCCGTGACTCCAGTCATCACAATGCTTCATAACGTTTGTCATCACAACGGTCCATGTCCGCATCATCACAAGGCTCTGTGACTTTTTAAACAAAATGTCCCTGAACTTTTCATCACAATGCTCTGTGACCTTTGTCATCACTATACTCCATGTCTTTGTCAGAACAATGCTCCATAACCCTTGTCATCACAATGTGCCATGCGCTTTTCATCACAATGATCCAAAAACTTGTCATCGCTATGCTCCATAAACCTTGTAATCACAATGCTCCATGCACTTCTCATCCAAATGCTCTCTCACATGAGATATCACAATGTTCCATCACTAGTCATCACAATCCTCCCTCACCCCTGTTATCACAATATTCCATGACCCCTGTCATCACAATGCTACATCCCCTTATCAGCACAATGTTCCATGACCCCTGACATCACAATGTTCCATAACCCCTGTCATCAAAATGCTCTATGACCCTTTTCATCCCAAAGCTCCATGACCCCTGGCATCACAATGTTCTATAACCCCTGTCATCAAAAGGTTCCATTACACTTTTCATCAAATTGCTGCATGACCCTGTCATCAAAATGCTCCATGACCTTTGTCATCACAAAGCTCCATGACCTTTGGCATCACAATGCTACATGTCATTGTCATCACAATGCCCCATGAACCCTCTCATCACATTGCTTCATGCCCTTGTCATAACAAAGCTCCATGGCACTTGTCATCACATTGCTCGATGCCCTTCTCATCACAATAATCCATGCCCTTGTCATTACAATCCTCCATGACCCATGTATCACAGTGTACCGTGCCCTTGTCATCACAATGTGCCATGTCCACTCTCATCACAATAATCCATGAAACATTTCAGACCAAAGCTCAATGCCCTTCTCATCACAATGCTCCATTACTTCTGTCATAACAAGCTCCATGACCCCTGCCATCACAATGTTCCCGGGCCTTGTCATCACAAGGCTCCATGACCCTTGTCATCACAATGCTCCAAGACCCATGTAATCACAATGCTCCATGCCCTAGTCAAAAAAGCTCCATGACGCATGTCATCAGAATGTTCCATGGCCTTCTCCTCACAATGCTCCAAGCCCTTGTCAGCACAATGCTCCAAGACCCCCGTAATCACAATGCTCCATGCCCCTTTTCATCAGAATGCTCCATTAGACTTGTCATCAAAAGTCTCCATGGTCATCTCATCACAATGCTCCATTCCCTTGTCATCACAATGCTCCATGACCCCTGTCATCACAATACTCCATGAATATTTTCAGCACAATGCTCCATGACCTTCTCATCACAATGCTCCATGACCAATATTATCACAATGCTCCATGACCACTGTCATCACAAAACTCCATGACACCTGACAACACAATGATCCGGGACTCTTGTCGTCACAATGCTCCAAGACCCCTGCAATCACAGTGCTCCATGTCCCCTGTCATCACAATACTCCATGTACATTTTCAGCCCAATGCTCCATGACACTTGTCATCACAATGATCCATGCCCTTGTCATCCCAATGCTCCATGACCCCTGTATTCACAATGCTCCTTGACGCTTGTCATCACAGTGCTCCATGACACATGTCATCACAATGCTCCATGCCTTTGTCAGCAAAATGCTACATGACATTGTCATTACAATGCTCTATGCACTTGTCATCACAATACTCCATTTCCATTGTCATCACAATCCTCCATAAACTTTGGGATCACATTGCTTCATGCCCTTGTCATCACAATGCTCCATGCTCCTTGAAATCAAAATGATCCATGACCTCTGTCATCACAATGCTCCAAACCCTTGTGATCAAAATGTTCCATAACACTTGTCATCACAACGCTCCATGATGCCTGTCACCACAATACTCCATGCCCTTTTCATCACAATGCTCCTTGACCTTTGTCACCACAATTCTCAATACACTTGTCATCACAATGCTCCCTGACACTTGTCATCAGAATGCTCCTTGAAACCTGTCACGAAAAGGCTCCATGCCTTTTACATCACAATGCCCCATGCCATTTTCATCACAATGCTCCATGCCGTTGTCATCAAAATACTCCACAAGCTTGTCATCAAAATGCTCCATGACCCTTGTCATCACAATTCTCCATGCACTTGTCAGCACAGTGCTCCCTGACCCTTGTCATCACAATGCTCCAAGCCATTGTCATCACAATGCTCCATGACCTTCGTCATCACAATGCTCAATACACTTGTCATCAACATGCTCCCTGACACTTGTTGTCTGTATGCTCCTTGAACCCTGTCATGACAAGGCTCCATGCCTTTTTCATCACAATGATCCATGCCCTTTTCATCACAATGCTCCAAGTCCCATGTAATCACAATGGTCCATGCCATTGTCATCACAAAGCACAATGACGCATGCCATCAGAATGCTCCTTGGTCTTCTCCTCACAGTGCTTCATGCCCTTGTCTTCACAATGTTCCAAGACCCCTGTAATCACAATACTCCATTCCCCTTTTCATCAGTATACTCCATGAGACTTGTCATCACAAGACTCCATGGTTTTGTCATCACAATGCTCCAGGACCTTGTCATCACAATGCTTCACGACCTTGTCATCAAAATTTTCAATGGCCCTTGTCATCATAATGTTTCAAGCCCTAATCATCACAATGCTCCATTATATTTGTCATCACAATCCTCCATTACATTTGGTATCACAAAGCTCCATGCCATTGTCATCGCCATGGACCATGACATATGTCATCACAATACTCCCTGACACCTGTCTTCACAATACTCCATGACCTTATCATCACAATGCTCCATGCCCTTGTCATCACAATGCACCATGCCCACTCTCATCACAATAATCTATGAAACTTGTCAGACCAATGCTCCATGCCACTGTCATCCCAAATCTCCATGCCCTTGTCATCACAATGCTCCATGACCCCTGTCATCACAATGCTCTGTGAATCTAGTCATCACAATGCTTCATAACGTTTGTCATCACAATGGTCCATGCCCGCGTAATCACAAGGCTCTGTGACCTTTGTAACCACAATGCTCCATGAACTTTTCCTCACAATTCTCTGAGAAACTTGTCATCACAATGCTCCATGTCTTTGTCTGAACAATGCTCCATGACCATTATCATCACAATGTGCCACGTGCATTTCATCACAACGTTCCAAACCTTGTCATTGCAATGTTCCATAAACCTTGTAATCACAATGGTCCATGCACTTCTCATCAAAATGCTCTCTCACCAGAGATATCACAATGTTCCATCACTAGTCATCACAATACACCCTCATCCTTGTAATCACAATGTTCCATGACACTGTCATCACAATGCTACATCCCCTTATCATCACAATGTTCCATGACCCCTGCCATCACAATGTTCCATAAGCCCTGTCATCAAAATGCTCCATGACCCTTTCCATTCCAAAGCTCCAAGACCCCTGCCATCACAATGTTCTATAACCCCTGCCATCAAAATGTTCCATTACACTTTTTATCAAATTGCTGCATGACCCGGTCATCAAAATGCTCCCTGCCCTTCTCATCAAAATGCTCGATGACTTGTCATCACAAAGCTCCAAGACCCTTGGCATCACAATGCTCCCTGTCATTGTCATCACAATGCTCCATGAGCCCTCTCACCACATTGCTCCATGCCCTTGTCATCACACAGCTCCATGACACTTGTCATCACAATGCTCGATGCCCTTCTCATCACAATGCTCCATGCCCTTGTCATTACAGTCCTGCATGACCCATGTATCACAGTGTTCCGTGCCCTTGTCATCACAATGCTCCATGCCCACTCTCATCACAATAATCCATGAAACATTTCAGACCAAAGTTCCATACCCTTCTCATCACAATGCTCCATTAACCCTGTCATCACAATGCACCATGACACCTGCCATCACAATGATCCACGGCCTAGTCATCACAAGGTTCCATGATAATTCTCATCACAATGCTCAAGACCCCTGATATCATAATGCTCCATGCCCTTGTCATCACAAAGCTCCATGACGCATGTCATCAGAATGTTCCATGGCCTTCTCATCACAATGCTCCATGCCCTTGTCATCACAATGCTCCAAGACCTTTGTCATCACAATGCTCCATGCCCCATTTCATCTGAATGCTCCATGAAGTCTGTTATCACAATGCTCCAAGACCCTTGTAATCACAATGCTCCATGCTCCTTTTCATCTCAATGCTCCATGAACCCTTTCATCACAATGCACCATGCCCATCATCATAATGCTTCAGGCTATTGTCATCACAATGAAATCAATATTCTGCATGACCTCTGTCATCATAATGCTCCAAACCCTTGTGATCACAATGTTGCATAACACGTATCATCACAACACCCCATGACGCTCATCATCACAATTATCCATGGTCTTCTCATCATAATGCTCCATGATCTTTGTCATCACAATGCTCAATACACTTGTCATCACAGTGCTCCCTGAACCTTGTCGTCAGTATGCTCCTTGAACCCTGTCATGACAAGTTTCCATGCATTTTTCATCACAATGATCCATGACCATTTCATCACAATGCTCCAAGGTCCCTGTAATCACAATGCTCGATGCCCTTGTCATCACAAAACTCCATGACCACTCTCATCACAAAACTCCATGACACCTGACAACACAATAATCCGGGACCCTTTTCATCACAATGCTCCAAGACCCCTGTCATCACAATACTCCATGAACATTTTCAGCCCAATGCTCCATGACCTTCTCATCACAATGCTCCATGCCCTTGTCATCACAATGCACCATATCCACTGTCATCACAATAATCTATGAAACTTGTCAGACCAGTGCTCAATGTCCCTGTCAACACAATGCTCCAAGACCCATGTAATCACAATGCTCCATGCTCTTGTCATCACAAAGCTCCATGACGCAAGTCATCAGAATGTTCCATTGCCTTCTCCTCACAATGCTCCATGCCCTTGTCATCACAATGCTCCAAGACCCCCGTAATCACAATGCTCCATGCCCCTTTTCATCGGAATGCTCCATTAGACTAGTCATCACAAGTCTCCATGCTTAACTCATCACAGTGCTCCAAGACCTTGTCATCACCATGCTCCATTCCCTTGTCATCACAATGCTCCATGACCCCTGTCATCACAATACTCCATGAACATATTCAGCCCAGTGCTCCATGACATTCTCATCACAATGCTCCATGACAAATATCATCACAATGCTCCATGACCACAGTCATCACAACACCCCATGACACCTGACAACACAGTGATCTGAGACCCTTGTCATCGTAATGCTCCAAGACCCCTGTAATCACAATGCTCCATGACCCCTGTCATCAAAATACTTCATGAACATTTTCAGCCCAATGCTCCATGACCCTTGTCATCAAAATGGTCCATGTCCTTGTTATCCCAATGCTCCATGACCCCTGTATTCACAATGCTCCGTGACGCTTGTCATCACAGTGCTCCATGACACCTGTCATCACAATGCTCCATGCCTTTGTCAGCAAAATGCTACATGACCTTTTCATTACAATGCTCTATGCGCTTGTCATCACAATACTCCATTACCATTGTCATCACAATCCTCCATGAACCTTGGGATCACATTGATTCATGCCCTTGTCATCACAGTGCTCCATGCTCCTTGAAATAAAAATGATCCATGACCTCTGTCATCACAATGTTCCAATCCCTTGTGATCACAATGTTCCAAAGCACTTGTCCTCACAACGCTCCATGATGCCTGTCATCACAATACTCCATGCCCTTTTCATCACAATGCTCCATGAACTTTGTCATCACAATTCTCAATAAACTTGTCCTCACAATGCTCCCTGACACTTGTCGTCATAATGCTCCTTGAAACCTGGCACGAAAAGGCTCCATGCCTTTTTCATCACAAAGCCCCATGCCGTTTTCATCCCAATGCTCCATGCCATTGTCATCAAAATACTCCACAAGCTTGTCATCAGAATGCTCCCTGACCCTTGTCATCACAATGCTCCAAGCCATTGTCATCACAATGCTCCATTACCTTTTTCATCAGAATCCCTCATGACACTTGGCATCACAATGCTCCATGCCATTGTCATCACAATGGGCCATTACATATGTCATCACAATGCTTCCTGACACCTCTCTTCACAATACTGCATGACCTGGTCATCACAAAGTTCCATGCCCTTGTCATCACAATGCGCCATTGCAACTCTCATCACAATAATCCATGAAACTTATTAGACCAATGCTGCATGCCCATGTCATCACAATGCTCCATGCAGTTGTTATCACAATGTTCCAAGACCCTTGTAATCAGAATGCTCCATGCCCCTTTTCATCAGTATGCTCCATGAGACTTGTCATCACAAGGCTCCATGGTTTTCTCATCACAATGCTCCAGGACCTTGTCATCACAATTCTTCACGACATTGTCATGAAAATTCTCAATGGCCCTTGTCATCATAATGCTCCAAGCCCTAGTCATCACAATGCTCCATTATATTTGTCATCACAATCCTCCATTACATTTGGCATCACAATGCTCCCTGCCATTGTCATCGCAATGGACCATGACATATGTCATCACAATGCTCCCTGACACCTGTCTTCACAATACTCCATGCCCTTGTCATCACAATGATCCATGCCCTTGTCATCACAATGCACCATGTCCTCTGTCATCACAATAATCTCTGAAACTAGTCAGACCAAAGCTCCATGCCCCTGTCATCACAATGTTCCATGCCCTTTTCATCACAATGCTCCATGACCCCTGTCATCACAATGCTCCGTGACTCCAGTCATCACAATGCTTCATAACGTTTGTCATCACAACGTTCCATGTCCGCATCATCACAAGGCTCTGTGACTTTTTAAACAAAATGTCCTTGAACTTTTCATCACAATGCTCTGTGACCTTTGTCATCACTATACTCCATGTCTTTGTCAGAACAATGCTCCATAACCCTTGTCATCACAATGTGCCATGCGCTTTTCATCACAATGATCCAAAAACTTGTCATCGCTATGCTCCATAAACCTTGTAATCACAATGCTCCATGCACTTCTCATCCAAATGCTCTCTCACATGAGATATCACAATGTTCCATCACTAGTCATCACAATCCTCCCTCACCCCTGTTATCACAATATTCCATGACCTCTGTCATCACAATGCTACATCCCCTTATCAGCACAATGTTCCATGACCCCTGACATCACAATGTTCCATAACCCCTGTCATCAAAATGCTCTATGACCCTTTTCATCCCAAAGCTCCATGACCCCTGGCATCACAATGTTCTATAACCCCTGTCATCAAAAGGTTCCATTACACTTTTCATCAAATTGCTGCATGACCCTGTCATCAAAATGCTCCATGACCTTTGTCATCACAAAGCTCCATGACCTTTGGCATCACAATGCTACATGTCATTGTCATCACAATGCTCCATGAACCCTCTCATCACAATAATCCATGAAACATATCAGACCAAAGTTCCATACCCTTCTCATCACAATGCTCCATTAACCCTGTCATAAAAATGCACCATGACACCTGCCATCACAATGATCCACGGCCTAGTCATCACAAGGTTCCATGATAATTCTCATCACAATGCTCAAGACCCCTGATATCACAATGCTCCATGCCCTTGTCATCACAATGCTCCAAGACCTTTGTCATCACAATGCTCCATGCCCCATTTCATCTCAATGATCCATGAAGTCTGTTATCACAATGCTCCAAGACCCTTGTAATCACAATGCTCCATGCCCCTTTTCATCTCAATGCTCCTTGAACCCTGTCATCACAATGCACCATGCCCATCATCATAATGCTTCAGGCTATTGTCATCACAATGAAATCAATATTCTGCATGACCTCTGTCATCATAATGCTCCAAACCCTTGTGATCACAATGTTGCATAACACGTATCATCACAACACCCCATGACGCTCATCATCACAATTATCCATGGTCTTCTCATCATAATGCTCCAAGATCTTTGTCATCACAATGCTCAATACACTTGTCATCACAATGCTCCCTGAACCTTGTCGTCAGTATGCTCCTTGAACCCTGTCATGACAAGTTTCCATGCATTTTTCATCACAATGATCCATGACCATTTCATCACAATGCTCCAAGGTCCCTGTAATCACAATGCTCGATGCCCTTGTCATCACAAAACTCCATGACCACTCTCATCACAACACTCCATGACACCTGACAACACAATAATCCGGGACCCTTGTCATCACAATGCTCCAAGACCCCTGTCATCACAATACTCCATGAACATTTTCAGCCCAATGCTCCATGACCTTCTCATCACAATGCTCCATGCCCTTGTCATCACAATGCACCATATCCACTGTCATCACAATAATCTATGAAACTTGTCAGACCAGTGCTCAATGTCCCTGTCAACACAATGCTCCAAGACCCATGTAATCACAATGCTCCATGCCCTTGTCATCACAAAGCTCCATGACGCATGTCATCAGAATGTTCCATTGCCTTCTCCTCACGATGCTCCATGCCCTTGTCATCACAATGCTCCAAGACCCCCGTAATCATAATGCTCCATGCCCCTTTTCATCAGAATGCTCCATTAGACTAGTCATCACAAGTCTCCATGCTTAACTCATCACAGTGCTCCAAGACCTTGTCATCACCATGCTCCATTCCCTTGTCATCACAATGCTCCATGACCCCTGTCATCACAATACTCCATGAACATATTCAGCCCAGTGCTCCATGACATTCTCATCACAATGCTCCATGACAAATATCACAATGCTCCATGACCACAGTCATCACAACACCCCATGACACCTGACAACACAGTGATCTGAGACCCTTGTCATCGTAATGCTCCAAGACCCCTGTAATCACAATGCTCCATGACCCCTGTCATCAAAATACTTCATGAACATTTTCAGCCCAATGCTCCATGACCCTTGTCATCAAAATGGTCCATGTCCTTGTTATCCCAATGCTCCATGACCCCTGTATTCACAATGCTCCGTGACGCTTGTCATCACAGTGCTCCATGACACCTGTCATCACAATGCTCCATGCCTTTGTCAGCAAAATGCTACATGACCTTGTCATTACAATGCTCTATGCGCTTGTCATCACAATACTCCATTACCATTGTCATCACAATCCTCCATGAACCTTGGGATCACATTGATTCATGCCCTTGTCATCTCAGTGCTTCATGCACCTTGAAATAAAAATGATCCATGACCTCTGTCATCACAATGTTCCAATCCCTTGTGATCACAATGTTCCAAAGCACTTGTCCTCACGTTCCATGATGCCTGTCATCACAATACTCCATGCCCTTTTCATCACAATGCTCCATGAACTTTGTCATCACAATTCTCAATAAACTTGTCCTCACAATGCTCCCTGACACTTGTCGTCATAATGCTCCTTGAAACCTGGCACGAAAAGGCTCCATGCCTTTTTCATCACAAAGCCCCATGCCGTTTTCATCCCAATGCTCCATGCCATTGTCATCAAAATACTCCACAAGCTTGTCATCAGAATGCTCCCTGACCCTTGTCATCACAATGCTCCAAGCCATTGTCATCACAATGCTCCATTACCTTTTTCATCAGAATCCCTCATGACACTTGGCATCACAATGCTCCATGCCATTGTCATCACAATGGGCCATTACATATGTCATCACAATGCTCACTGACACCTCTCTTCACAATACTGCATGACCTGGTCATCACAAAGTTCCATGCCCTTGTCATCACAATGCGCCATTGCAACTCTCATCACAATAATCCATGAAACTTATTAGACCAATGCTGCATGCCCATGTCATCACAATGCTCCATGCACTTGTTATCACAATGTTCCAAGACCCCTGTAATCAGAATGCTCCATGCCCCTTTTCATCAGTATGCTCCATGAGACTTGTCATCACAAGGCTCCATGGTTTTCTCATCACAATGCTCCAGGACCTTGTCATCACAATTCTTCACGACATTGTCATGAAAATTCTCAATGGCCCTTGTCATCATAATGCTCCAAGCCCTAGTCATCACAATGCTCCATTATATTTGTCATCACAATCCTCCATTACATTTGGCATCACAATGCTCCCTGCCATTGTCATCGCAATGGACCATGACATATGTCATCACAATGCTCCCTGACACCTGTCTTCACAATACTCCATGCCCTTGTCATCACAATGATCCATGCCCTTGTCATCACAATGCACCATGTCCTCTGTCATCACAATAATCTCTGAAACTAGTCAGACCAAAGCTCCATGCCCCGGTCATCACAATGTTCCATGCCCTTTTCATCACAATGCTCCATGACCCCTGTCATCACAATGCTCCGTGACTCCAGTCATCACAATGCTTCATAACGTTTGTCATCACAACGGTCCATGTCCGCATCATCACAAGGCTCTGTGACTTTTTAAACAAAATGTCCTTGAACTTTTCATCACAATGCTCTGTGACCTTTGTCATCACTATACTCCATGTCTTTGTCAGAACAATGCTCCATAACCCTTGTCATCACAATGTGCCATGCACTTTTCATCACAATGATCCAAAAACTTGTCATCGCTATGCTCCATAAACCTTGTAATCACAATGCTCCATGCACTTCTCATCCAAATGCTCTCTCACATGAGATATCACAATGTTCCATCACTAGTCATCACAATCCTCCCTCACCCCTGTTATCACAATATTCCATGACCCCTGTCATCACAATGCTACATCCCCTTATCAGCACAATGTTCCATGACCCCTGACATCACAATGTTCCATAACCCCTGTCATCAAAATGCTCTATGACCCTTTTCATCCCAAAGCTCCATGACCCCTGGCATCACAATGTTCTATAACCCCTGTCATCAAAAGGTTCCATTACACTTTTCATCAAATTGCTGCATGACCCTGTCATCAAAATGCTCCATGACCTTTGTCATCACTAAGCTCCATGACCTTTGGCATCACAATGCTACATGTCATTGTCATCACAATGCTCCATGAACCCTCTCATCACATTGCTTCATGCCCTTGTCATCACAAAGCTCCATGGCACTTGTCATCACATTGCTCGATGCCCTTCTCATCACAATAATCCATGCCCTTGTCATTACAATCCTCCATGACCCATGTATCACAGTGTACCGTGCCCTTGTCATCACAATGTGCCATGTCCACTCTCATCACAATAATCCATGAAACATTTCAGAGCAAAGCTCAATGCCCTTCTCATCACAATGCTCCATTACTTCTGTCATAACAAGCTCCATGACCCCTGCCATCACAATGTTCCCGGGCCTTGTCATCACAAGGCTCCATGACCCTTGTCATCACAATGCTCCAAGACCCATGTAATCACAATGCTCCATGCCCTAGTCAAAAAAGCTCCATGACGCATGTCATCAGAATGTTCCATGGCCTTCTCCTCACAATGCTCCAAGCCCTTGTCAGCACAATGCTCCAAGACCCCCGTAATCACAATGCTCCATGCCCCTTTTCATCAGAATGCTCCATTAGACTTGTCATCACAAGTCTCCATGGTCATCTCATCACAATGCTCCATTCCCTTGTCATCACAATACTCCATGAATATTTTCAGCACAATGCTCCATGACCTTCTCATCACAATGCTCCATGACCAATATTATCACAATGCTCCATGACCACTGTCATCACAAAACTCCATGACACCTGACAACACAATGATCCGGGACTCTTGTCATCACAATGCTCCAAGACCCCTGCAATCACAGTGCTCCATGTCCCCTGTCATCACAATACTCCATGTACATTTTCAGCCCAATGCTCCATGACACTTGTCATCACAATGATCCATGCCCTTGTCATCCCAATGCTCCATGACCCCTGTATTCACAATGCTCCGTGACGCTTTTCATCACATTGCTCCATGTCACATGTCATCACAATGCTCCATGCCTTTGTCAGCAATATGCTACATGACCTTGTCAGTACAATGCTCTATGTGCTTATCATCACAATACTCCATTACCATTGTCATCACAATCCTCCATGTACCTTAGGATCACATTGCTTCATGCGCATGTCATCAAAATGCTCCATGCTCCTTGAAATCAAAATGATCCATGACCTCTTTCATCACAATTCTCCAAACCCTTGTGATCACTATGTTCCATAACACTTGTCATCACAACGCTCCATGATGCCTGTCATCACAATACTCCATGCCCTTTTCATCACAATGCTCCATGACCTTTGTCACCACAATTCTCAATACACTTGTCATCACAATGCTCCCTGACACTTGTCCTCAGAATGCTCCTTGAAACCTGTCACGAAAAGGCTCCATGCCGTTTTCATCACAAAGCCCCATGCGGTTTTCAGCCCAATGCTCCATGCCATTGTCATCAAAATACTCCACAAGCTTGTCATCAGAATGCTCCATGACCCTTGTCATCACAATTCTCCATGCACTTGTCAGCACAATGCTCACTGACCCTTCTCATAACAATGCTCCAAGCCATTGTCACCACAATGCTCCATTCCCTTTGTCATCAGAATCCTCCATGACACATGGCATCCCAATGAGCCATGCCATTGTCATCACAATGGGCCATTACATATGTCATCACAATGCTCCCTGACACTTCTCTTCACAATACTGCATGACCTGGTCATCACAATGCTCCATGCCCCTTTTCATCAGTATGCTCCATGAGACGTGTCATCACAAGGCTCCATGGATTTCTCATCACAATGCTCCTGGTCCTTGTCATCTCAACGCTTCAGGACCTTGTCATGAAAATTCTCAATAGCCCTTGTCATCATAATGCTCCAAGCCCTAGTCATCACAATGCTCCTTTATATTTGTCAACACAATCCTCAAATACATTTGGCATCACAATGCTCCATGCCATTGTCATCGCAATGGACCATGACATATGTCGTCACAATGCTCCCTGTCACCTGTCTTCACAATACTCAATGCCCTTGTCATCACAATGCTCCATGCCCTTGTCATCACAATGCACCATGTCCACTGTCATCTCAATAATCTATGAAACTTCTCAGACCAGTGCTCCATGCCCCTGTCATCACAATGCTCCATGCCCTTGTCATCACAATGCTCCATGACCCCTGTCATCAGAATGCTCCGTGAATCCAGTCATCACAATGCTCCATTACCTTTGTCATCAGAATCCTCCCTGACACTTGGCATCACAATGCTCCATGCCATCCTCATCACAATGGGCCATTACATATGTGATCACAATGCTCTCTGAAACCTGTCTTCACAATACGACATGACCTGGTCATCACAATGCTCCATGCCCTTGTCATCACAGAGTGCCATTCCAACTCTCATCGCAATACTCCATGAAAGGTATTAGACCAATGTTCCATTGCCTTGTCATCACAATGCTCCATGCCCTTGTTATCACAATGCTCCA
Organism: Mesoplodon densirostris; assembly: GCF_025265405.1. NCBI lineage: Eukaryota > Metazoa > Chordata > Mammalia > Artiodactyla > Ziphiidae > Mesoplodon > Mesoplodon densirostris. The sequence goes on along the minus strand of NW_026778196.1, from coordinate 7,578,064 downwards.
TGACCCCTGTCATCACAATGCTCCGTGACTCCAGTCATCTCAGTGATTCATTACCTTTGTCATCACAATGGTCCATGCCCTCGTCATCAACAGTCTCTGTGACCTTTTTAACCACAATGCTCCATGAACTTTTCATCACAATACTCTTTGACCCTTGTCATCACAATGCTCTATGCCTTTCTCAGCACAATGCTCCATGACACTTGTCATCACAAAGCTCCATGTGCTTGTCAGCACAATGCTCCATGACACATGTCATCACAATGCACCATGCGCTTGTCATCACAGTGCTCCACAACATTGTCATCACAATGCTCTATAAAATTTGTCATCACAATGCCCCATGCACTTCTCATCAAAATGCTCTCTCACCACTGATATCACAATGCTACATCATTATTTGTCACAATACTTCCTCACCCCTGTCATCACAATGTTCCATGACTCCTGTCATCACAATGCTACATGCACTTATCATCACAATGTTCGATAACCCCTGACATCACAATGTTCCATAACACCTGTCATCAAAATGTTCCATGACACTTTTCATCAAATTGCTCCATGACCCAGTCATCACAATGCTCCCTGCAATTCTCATCACAATGCACAACGCCCTTGCCATCAAAATGCTCCATGACCTTTGTTATCACAAAGATCCATGACCCTTGGCATCACAATGCTCCATGTCATTGTCATCACAATGTTCCATGAACGCTCTCATCACATTGCTCCAGGCCCTTGTCTTCACATAGCTCCATGACACATGTCATTAGTATGCTCCATGGCCTTCTCATCACAATGCTCCAAGCCCTTGCCATCACAATGCTCCATTACCCTTGTCATAACAATGCTCCATGACCCCTGCCATCACGATGTTCTATAACACCTGCCATCTAAATGTTCTATTACACTTTTTATCAAATTGCTGCATAAACCGTTCATCAAAATGCTCCCTGCCCTTCCCATCACAATGCACAATGCTCTTGTCATCAAAAAGCTTCATGACTTGTTATCAAAATGCTCCATGACCCTTGGCATCACAATGCTCCATGTCATTGTCATCACAATGCTCCATGAAACCTCTCATAATATTGCTCAGTGCCCTTGTCATCACAAAGCTCCATGACACTTGTCATCACAATGCTCGATGCCCTTCTCATCACAATCCTCCATGCCCTTGTCATTAGAGTCCTGCATGACCCATGTATCACAGTGTTCTGTGCCCTTGTCATCACAATGCTCCATGCCCACTCTCATCACAATAATCCATGAAACATTTCAGACCAAAGTTCCATACCCTTCTCATCACAATGCTCCATTACCCCTGTCATAACAATGCACCATGACCCCTGCCATCACAATATTCCACGGCCTAGTCATCACCAGGTTCCATGACACTTCTCATTACAATGCTCAAGACCCCTGAAATCACAATGATACATTCCCTTGTCATCACAAAGCTCCATGACGCATGTCATCAGAATGATCCATGGCCTTCTCATCACAATGCTCCATACCCTTGTCATCACAATGCTCCAAGACCCCTGTAATCACAATGCTCCATGCCCCATTTTATCTCAATGCATCATGAACCCTGTCATCACAATGAACCATGGACCTCATCATAATGCTTCAGGCTATTGTCATCACAATTAAATCAATATTTTCCATGACCTCTGTGATCATAATGCTCCAAACCCTTGTGATCACAATGTTGCATAACACTTATCATCACAACACCCCATGACGCTTATCATCACAGTTATCCATGGTCTTCTCATCACAATGCTCCATGATCTTTGTCATCACAATGCTTAATACACTTATCATCACAGTGCTCCCTGACACTTGTCGTCAGTATGCTCCTTGCACCCTGTCATGACAAGGCTCCATGCCTTTTTCATCACAATGATCCAAGACCTTTTCATCACAATCCTCCAAGATCCCTGTAATCACAATGCTCCATGCCCTTGTCATCACAAAACTCCATGACACATGTCATCAGAATGCTCCATGGCCTTCTCATCACAATGATCCATCCCCTTGTCATCACAATGCTCCAAGACCCCTGTAATCACAATGCTCCATGCCCCTTTTCATCAGAATGCTCCATGAGACTTGTCATCACAAGTCTCCATGGTCTTCTCATCACAATGCTCCAGGACCTTGTCATCACCATGTTCCATTCTCTTGTCATCACAATGCTCCATGACCCCTGTCATCACAATAATCCATGAATATTTTCAGCCCAATGCTCCACTACCTTCTCATCACAATGCTCCATGGCCAATATCATCACCATGCTCCATGACCACTGTCATCACAACACTCCATGACACCTGACAACACAATGATCCGGGACTCTTCTCATCAAAATGCTCCATTCACTAGTCATCACAATGCTCCATGACACCTGTCATCACAACACTCCATGAACATTTTCAGCCCAGTGCTCCATGACCCTTGTCATCACAATGATCCATGCCCTTGTCATCCCAATGCTCCATGACCCCTGTATTCACAATACTCCGTGAAGCTTGTCATCACAGTGCTCCATGACACATGTCATCACAATGCTCCATGCCTTTGTCAGCAAAATGTTACAAGAACTTGTCATTACAGTCCTCTATGCGCTTGTCATCACAATGCTCCATTTCTATTGTCATCACAATCCTCCATGTACCTTGGGATCACATTGCTTCATGCCCTTGTCATCACAATGCTCCATGCTCCTTGAAGTCAAAATGATCCAAACCTCTGTCATCACAATGCTCCAAACACTTGTGATCACAATGTTCTATAACACTTGTCATCACAACGCTCCATGATGCCTGTCATCACAATACTCCATGCCCTTTTCATTACAAAGCTCCATGACCTTTATCATAACAATTCTCAATACACTTGTCATCACAATGCTCCCTGACACTTGTCATCAGAATGCTCCTTGAACCCTGTCACGAAAAGGCTTCATGCCTTTACCATCACAATGCCCCATTCCATTTTCATCACAATACTCAATGCCATTGTCATCAAAATACTCCACAAGCTTGTCATCAGAATGTTCCATGACCCTTTTCATCACAATGCTCCAAGCCATTGTCATCACAATGCTCCATTGCCTTTATCATCAGATTCCTCCATGACACTTGTCATCGCTATGCTCCATGCCATCGTCATCACAATGGGCCATTACATATGTCATCACTATGCTCCCTGACACCTGGCTTCAGAATACTGCATGACCTGGTCATCAGGATGCTCCATGCCCTTTTCATCAAAATGCGCCATTCCAAATGTCATCGCAATAATCCATGAAACTTATTAGACCAATATTCCATGCCCTTGTCATCACAATGCACCATGCCCACTCTCATCATAATAATCTATGAAACATGTCAGACCAGTGCTCCATGCCTCTGTCATCACAATGCACCATGCCCTTGTCATCACAATGCTCATGACCCCTGTCATCACAATGCTCCGTGACTCCAGTCATCACAATGCTTCATAACGTTTGTCATTACAATGGTCCATGCCCGCGTCATCACAAGTCTATGTGACCTTTGTAACCACAATGCTCCATGAACTTTTCATCACAATTCTCTGTGACCCTTGTCATCACAATGCTCCATGTTTTTTTCAGAGCAATGCTCCATGACCATTGTCATCACAATGTGCCATGCGCATCTCACCACAACAGTCCACAACCTTGTCATTGCAATGCTCCATAAACCTTGTAATCACAATGGTCCATGCACTTCTCATCAAAATGCTCTCTCACCAGAGATATCACAATGTTCCATCATTAGTCATCACAATACTCCCTCACCCGTGGAATCACAATGATCCATGACCCTGTCATCACAATGCTACATCCACTTATCATCACAATGTTCCATGACCCCTGCCATCACAATGTTCCATAACCCCTGTCATCAAAATCCTCCATGACCTTTTCCATCCCAAAGCTCCAAACCCCTGACATCACAATGTTCTATAACGCCTGCCATCTAAATGTTCCATTACACTTTTTATCAAATTGCTGCATGACCCGGTCATCAAAATGCTCCCTGCCCTTCTCATCACAATGCACCATGCCCTTGTCATCAAAATGCTCCATAACTTGTCATCACAAAGCTCCATGATCCTTGGCATCACACTGCTCCATGTCATTGTCATCACAATGCTCCATGAACCCTCTCATAACATTGTTCAATGCCATTGTCATCACAAAGCTCCATGATACTTGTCATCACAATGCTCGATGCCCTTCTCATCACAATGCTCCATGCCCTTGTCATTACAGTCCTGCATGACCCATGTATCACAGTGTTCCGTGCCCTTGTCATCACAATGCTCCATGCCCACTCTCATCACAATAATCCATGAAACATTTCAGAGCAAAGTTCCATACCCTTCTCATCACAATGCTCCATTACCCCTGTCATAACAATGCACCATGACCGCTGCCATCACAATGTTCCACGGCCTAGTCATCACAAGGTTCCATGACACTTCTCATCACAATGCTCAAGACCCCTGAAATCACAATCCTCCATGCCCTTGTCATCACAAAGCTACATGACGCATGTAATCAGAATGTTCCATGGCCTTCTCATCACAATGATCCTTGCCCTTGTCATCACAATGCTCCAAAACCCTTGTAATTACAATGCTCCATGCCCCTTTTCATCTCAATGATCCATGAACCCTGTCATTACAATGCACCATGCACATCATCATAATGCTTCAGGCTATTGTCATCACAATGAAATCAATATTTTCCATGACCTCTGTCATCATAATGCTCCAAACCCTTGTGATCACAATGTTGCATAACACTTATCATCACAACACACCATGATGCTCATCATCACAATTTTCCATGGTCTCCTTAACAATGCTCCATGATTTTTGTCATCCCAATGCTCAATACACTTGTCATCACAATGATGCCTGACACTTGTCGTCAGTATGCTCCTTGAACCCTGTCATGACAAGGCTCCATGCCTTTTTCATCACAATGATCCATGACTTTTTCATCACAATACTCCAAGATCCCTGTAATCACAATGCTCCATGCGCTTGTCATCACAAAACTCCATGACACATGTCAACAGAATGCTCCATGGATTTCTCATCACAATGCTCCATGCCCTAGTCATCACAATGCACCAAGACCACTGTAAACACAATGCTCCAGGCCCCTTTTCTTCAGAATGCTCCATGAGGCTTGTCATCACAACTCTCCATGGTCTTCTCATCACAATGCTCCAGGACCTTGACATCACCATGCTCCATTCCCTTGTCATGACAATGCTCCATGCTCCTTGAAATCAAAATGATCCATGACCTCTGTCATCACAATGCTCCAAACCCTTGTGATCACAATGTACCATAACTCTTCTCATGACAACACTCCATGATGCCTCTCATCACAATGCTCCATGCCCTTTTCATTACAAAGCTCCATGACCTTTCTCATCACAATTCTCAATACACTTGTCATCAAAATGCTCCCTGACACTTGTCATGACAATGCTCCTTGAACCCTGTCAAGAAAAGCCTCCATGCCTTTTTCATCACAATGCCCCATGCCGTTTTCATCACAATGCTCCATGCCATTGTCATCAAAATACTCCAAAAGCTTGTCATCAGAATGCTCCATGACCCTTGTCATCACAATTCTCCATGCACTTGTCAGCACAATGCTCCCTCACCCCTGTCATCACAATGTTCCATGACTCCTGTCATCACAATGCTACATGCAATTATCATCACAATGTTCGGTGACCCCTGACATCACAATGTTCCATAACAACTGTCATCAATATGTTCCATGACACTTTTCATCAAATTGCTCCATGACCCTGTCATCAGAATGCTCCCTGCCCTTCTCATCACAATGCACCACGCCCTTGCCATCAAAATGGTCCATGACCATTGTCATCACAAAGATCCATGACCCTTGGCATCACAATGCTCCATGTCATTGTCATCACAATGCTCCATGAACGCTCTCATCACATTGCTCCATGCCGTTGTCATCAAAAAGCTCCATGACACATGTCATCACAATGCTCCATGGGCTTCTCATCACAATGATCCATGCCCTTGCCATCACAATGCTCCATTACACCTGTCATAACAATGCTCCATGACCCATGCCATCAGGATGTTCCATGGTCTTGTCATCACAAGGCTCCATGACCCTTCTCATCACATTGCTCCATGCCGTTGTCATCAAAAAGCTCCATAACACTTGTCATCACAATGCCCCATGTGGCTCGTCATCACAATTATCAATGGACTTCTCATCACAATGTTCCTTGACCTTTGTCATCACAATGCTCAATACACTTGTCATCACAATGCTCCCTGACACTTGTCAGTATGCTCCTTGCACCCTGTCATGACAAGGCTCCATGCCTTTTTCATCACAATGATCTATGACCTTTTCATCACAATTCTCCAAGATCTCTGTAATCACAATGCTCCATGTCCTTGTCATCAAAAAACTCCATGACGCATGTCATCAGAATGCTCCATGGCCTTCTCATCACAATGTTCCATGTCCTTGTCATCTCAATGCTGCAAGACCCCTGTAATCACAATGCTCCATGCCCCTTTTCATCAGAATGCTCCATGAGACTTGTCATCACAAGTCTCCATGGTCTTATCATCACAATGGTCCAGGAACTTGTCATCACCATGCTCCATTCCCTTGTCATCACAATGCTCCATGACCACTGTCATCACAGTAATCCATGAACATTGTCAGCCCAATGCTCCACGACGTTTCATCACAATGCTCCATGGCCAATATCATCACAATGCTCCATGACCACTGTCATCACAACACTCCATGACAGCTGACAACACAATGAGCCGGGACACTTGTCATCACAATGCTCCATTCCCTAGTCATCACAATGCTCCATGACCCCTGTCATCACAACACTCCATGAATATTTTCAGCCCAGTGCTCCATGACCCGTGTCATCACATTGATCCATGCCCTTGTCATCCCAATGCTCCATGACCCCTGTATTCACAATGCTCCGTGAAGCTTTTCATCACAGTGATCCATGACACATGTCATCACAATGGTCCATGCCTTTGTCAGCAAAATGCTACAAGACCTTGTCATTACAGTCCTCTATGCGCATGTCATCACAATACTCCATTTCCATTGTCATCACAATCCTCCATGAACCTTGGGATCACATTGCTTCATGCCCTTGTCATCACAATGCTCCATGCTCCTTGAAGTCAAAATGATCCAAACTTCTGTCATCACAATGCTCCAAAAGCTTGTGATCACAATGTTCCATAACACTTGTCCTCACAACGCTCCATGATGCCTGTCATCACAATACTCCATGACCTTTTCATTACAACCTCCATGACCTTTGTCATCACAATGCTCAATACACTTGTCATCACAATGCTCCCTGACACTTGTCATCAGAATGCTCCTTGAACCCTGTGATGAAAAGGCTTCATACGTTTTTCATCAAAAGGCCCCATTCCATTTTCATCACAATAGTCCATTCCATTGTCATCAAAATACTCCACAAGCTTGTCATCAGAATGCTCCATGACCCTTGTCATCACAATTCTCCATGTACTTGTCAGCACAATGCTCCCTGACCCTTGTCATCACAATGCTCCAAGCCATTGTCATCACAATGCTCCATTAACTTTGTCATCAGAATCCTCCATGACAATTGGCATCACAATGCTCCATGCCATTGTCATCACAATGGGCCATTACATATGTCATCACAATGCTCCCTGACACCTGGTTTCACAATACTGCATGACCTGGTCATCAGGATGCTCCATGCCCTTGTCATCACAATGCGCTTTTCCAACTGTCAACGCAATAATCCATGAAACTTATTAGACCAATGTTCCATGCCCTTGTCATCACAATGCTCCATGCCCTTGTTATCACAATGCTCCATGACCCCTGTCATCACAATGCTCCGTGACTCCAGTCATCACAATGCTTCATGACCTTTGTCATCACAATGGTCCATGCCCTCGTCTTCAACAGTCTCTGTGACCTTTTTAACCACAATGCTCCATGAACTTTTCATCACAATGCTCTTTGACCCTTGTCATCACAATGCTCTATGCCTTTCTCAGCACAATGCTCCATGACCCTTGTCATCACAATGCTCCATGCGCTTGTCAGCACAATGCTCCATGACACATTTCATCACAATGGACCATGCGCTTGTCATCACAGTGCTCCACAATCTTGTCATCACAATGCTCCATAAAATTTGTCATCACAATGCTCCATGCACTTCTCATCAAAATGCTCTCTTACCACTGATATCAAAATGCTACATTACTATTTGTCACAATACTCCCTCACCCCTGTCATCACAATGTTCCATGACTCCTGTCATCACAATGCTACATGCACTTATCATCACAATGATCGATGACCCCTGGCATCACAATGTTCCATAACACCTGTCATCAAAATTTTCCATGAGACTTTTCATCAACTTGCTCCATGACCCTGTCATCACAATGCTCCAAGACCCCTGTAATCACAATGCTCCATGCCCCTTTTCATCGGAATGCTCCATTAGACTAGTCATCACAAGTCTCCATGCTTAACTCATCACAGTGCTCCAAGACCTTGTCATCACCATGCTCCATTCCCTTGTCATCACAATGCTCCATGACCCCTGTCATCACAATACTCCATGAACATATTCAGCCCAGTGCTCCATGACATTCTCATCACAATGCTCCATGACAAATATCATCACAATGCTCCATGACCACAGTCATCACAACACCCAATGACACCTGACAACACAGTGATCTGAGACCCTTGTCATCGTAATGCTCCAAGACCCCTGTAATCACAATGCTCCATGACCCCTGTCATCAAAATACTTCATGAACATTTTCAGCCCAATGCTCCATGACCCTTGTCATCAAAATGGTCCATGTCCTTGTTATCCCAATGCTCCATGAACCCTGTATTCACAATGCTCCGTGACGCTTGTCATCACAGTGCTCCATGACACCTGTCATCACAATGCTCCATGCCTTTGTCAGCAAAATGCTACATGACCTTGTCATTACAATGCTCTATGCGCTTGTCATCACAATACTCCATTACCATTGTCATCACAATCCTCCATGAACCTTGGGATCACATTGATTCATGCCCTTGTCATCACAGTGCTCCATGCTCCTTGAAATAAAAATGATCCATGACCTCTGTCATCACAATGTTCCAATCCCTTGTGATCACAATGTTCCAAAGCACTTGTCCTCACAACGCTCCATGATGCCTGTCATCACAGTACTCCATGCCCTTTTCATCACAATGCTCCATGAACTTTGTCATCACAATTCTCAATAAACTTGTCCTCACAATGCTCCCTGACACTTGTCGTCATAATGCTCCTTGAAACCTGGCACGAAAAGGCTCCATGCCTTTTTCATCACAAAGCCCCATGCCGTTTTCATCCCAATGCTCCATGCCATTGTCATCAAAATACTCCACAAGCTTGTCATCAGAATGCTCCCTGACCCTTGTCATCACAATGCTCCAAGCCATTGTCATCACAATGCTCCATTACCTTTTTCATCAGAATCCCTCATGACACTTGGCATCACAATGCTCCATGCCATTGTCATCACAATGGGCCATTACATATGTCATCACAATGCTCCCTGACACCTCTCTTCACAATACTGCATGACCTGGTCATCACAAAGTTCCATGCCCTTGTCATCACAATGCGCCATTGCAACTCTCATCACAATAATCCATGAAACTTATTAGACCAATGCTGCATGCCCATGTCATCACAATGCTCCATGCACTTGTTATCACAATGTTCCAAGACCCCTGTAATCAGAATGCTCCATGCCCCTTTTCATCAGTGTGCTCCATGAGACTTGTCATCACAAGGCTCCATGGTTTTCTCATCACAATGCTCCAGGACCTTGTCATCACAATTCTTCACGACATTGTCATGAAAATTCTCAATGGCCCTTGTCATCATAATGCTCCAAGCCCTAGTCATCACAATGCTCCATTATATTTGTCATCACAATCCTCCATTACATTTGGCATCACAATGCTCCCTGCCATTGTCATCGCAATGGACCATGACATATGTCATCAAAATGCTCCCTGACACCTGTCTTCACAATACTCCATGCCCTTGTCATCACAATGATCCATGCCCTTGTCATCACAATGCACCATGTCCTCTGTCATCACAATAATCTCTGAAACTAGTCAGACCAAAGCTCCATGCCCCTGTCATCACAATGTTCCATGCCCTTTTCATCACAATGCTCCATGACCCCTGTCATCACAATGCTCCGTGACTCCAGTCATCACAATGCTTCATAACGTTTGTCATCACAACGGTCCATGTCCGCATCATCACAAGGCTCTGTGACTTTTTAAACAAAATGTCCTTGAACTTTTCATCACAATGCTCTGTGACCTTTGTCATCACTATACTCCATGTCTTTGTCAGAACAATGCTCCATAACCCTTGTCATCACAATGTGCCATGCGCTTTTCATCACAATGATCCAAAAACTTGTCATCGCTATGCTCCATAAACCTTGTAATCACAATGCTCCATGCACTTCTCATCCAAATGCTCTCTCACATGAGATATCACAATGTTCCATCACTAGTCATCACAATCCTCCCTCACCCCTGTTATCACAATATTCCATGACCCCTGTCATCACAATGCTACATCCCCTTATCAGCACAATGTTCCATGACCCCTGACATCACAATGTTCCATAACCCCTGTCATCAAAATGCTCTATGACCCTTTTCATCCCAAAGCTCCATGACCCCTGGCATCACAATGTTCTATAACCCCTGTCATCAAAAGGTTCCATTACACTTTTCATCAAATTGCTGCATGACCCTGTCATCAAAATGCTCCATGACCTTTGGCATCACAAAGCTCCATGACCTTTGGCATCACAATGCTACATGTCATTGTCATCACAATGCCCCATGAACCCTCTCATCACATTGCTTCATGCCCTTGTCATCACAAAGCTCCATGGCACTTGTCATCACATTGCTCGATGCCCTTCTCATCACAATAATCCATGCCCTTGTCATTACAATCCTCCATGACCCATGTATCACAGTGTACCGTGCCCTTGTCATCACAATGTGCCATGTCCACTCTCATCACAATAATCCATGAAACATTTCAGAGCAAAGCTCAATGCCCTTCTCATCACAATGCTCCATTACTTCTGTCATAACAAGCTCCATGACCCCTGCCATCACAATGTTCCCGGGCCTTGTCATCACAAGGCTCCATGACCCTTGTCATCACAATGCTCCAAGACCCATGTAATCACAATGCTCCATGCCCTAGTCAAAAAAGCTCCATGACGCATGTCATCAGAATGTTCCATGGCCTTCTCCTCACAATGCTCCAAGCCCTTGTCAGCACAATGCTCCAAGACCCCCGTAATCACAATGCTCCATGCCCCTTTTCATCAGAATGCTCCATTAGACTTGTCATCACAAGTCTCCATGGTCATCTCATCACAATGCTCCATTCCCTTGTCATCACAATGCTCCATGACCCCTGTCATCACAATACTCCATGAATATTTTCAGCACAATGCTCCATGACCTTCTCATCACAATGCTCCATGACCAATATTATCACAATGCTCCATGACCACTGTCATCACAAAACTCCATGACACCTGACAACACAATGATCCGGGACTCTTGTCGTCACAATGCTCCAAGACCCCTGCAATCACAGTGCTCCATGTCCCCTGTCATCACAATACTCCATGTACATTTTCAGCCCAATGCTCCATGACACTTGTCATCACAATGATCCATGCCCTTGTCATCCCAATGCTCCATGACCCCTGTATTCACAATGCTCCTTGACGCTTGTCATCACAGTGCTCCATGACACATGTCATCACAATGCTCCATGCCTTTGTCAGCAAAATGCTACATGACATTGTCATTACAATGCTCTATGCACTTGTCATCACAATACTCCATTTCCATTGTCATCACAATCCTCCATAAACTTTGGGATCACATTGCTTCATGCCCTTGTCATCACAATGCTCCATGCTCCTTGAAATCAAAATGATCCATGACCTCTGTCATCACAATGCTCCAAACCCTTGTGATCACAATGTTCCATAACACTTGTCATCACAACGCTCCATGATGCCTGTCACCACAATACTCCATGCCCTTTTCATCACAATGCTCCTTGACCTTTGTCACCACAATTCTCAATACACTTGTCATCACAATGCTCCCTGACACTTGTCATCAGAATGCTCCTTGAAACCTGTCACGAAAAGGCTCCATGACTTTTACATCACAATGCCCCATGCCATTTTCATCACAATGCTCCATGCCGTTGTCATCAAAATACTCCACAAGCTTGTCATCAAAATGCTCCATGACCCTTGTCATCACAATTTTCCATGCACTTGTCAGCACAGTGCTCCCTGACCCTTGTCATCACAATGCTCCAAGCCATTGTCATCACAATGCTCCATGACCTTCGTCATCACAATGCTCAATACACTTGTCATCAACATGCTCCCTGACACTTGTTGTCTGTATGCTCCTTGAACCCTGTCATGACAAGGCTCCATGCCTTTTTCATCACAATGATCCATGCCCTTTTCATCACAATGCTCCAAGTCCCATGTAATCACAATGGTCCATGCCATTGTCATCACAAAGCACAATGACGCATGCCATCAGAATGCTCCTTGGTCTTCTCCTCACAGTGCTTCATGCCCTTGTCTTCACAATGTTCCAAGACCCCTGTAATGACAATACTCCATTCCCCTTTTCATCAGTATACTCCATGAGACTTGTCATCACAAGACTCCATGGTTTTGTCATCACAATGCTCCAGGACCTTGTCATCACAATGCTTCACGACCTTGTCATCAAAATTTTCAATGGCCCTTGTCATCATAATGTTTCAAGCCCTAATCATCACAATGCTCCATTATATTTGTCATCACAATCCTCCATTACATTTGGTATCACAAAGCTCCATGCCATTGTCATCGCCATGGACCATGACATATGTCATCACAATACTCCCTGACACCTGTCTTCACAATACTCCATGACCTTATCATCACAATGCTCCATGCCCTTGTCATCACAATGCACCATGCCCACTCTCATCACAATAATCTATGAAACTTGTCAGACCAATGCTCCATGCCACTGTCATCCCAAATCTCCATGCCCTTGTCATCACAATGCTCCATGACCCCTGTCATCACAATGCTCTGTGAATCTAGTCATCACAATGCTTCATAACGTTTGTCATCACAATGGTCCATGCCCGCGTAATCACAAGGCTCTGTGACCTTTGTAACCACAATGCTCCATGAACTTTTCCTCACAATTCTCTGAGAAACTTGTCATCACAATGCTCCATGTCTTTGTCTGAACAATGCTCCATGACCATTATCATCACAATGTGCCACGTGCATTTCATCACAACGTTCCAAACCTTGTCATTGCAATGTTCCATAAACCTTGTAATCACAATGGTCCATGCACTTCTCATCAAAATGCTCTCTCACCAGAGATATCACAATGTTCCATCACTAGTCATCACAATACACCCTCATCCTTGTAATCACAATGTTCCATGACACTGTCATCACAATGCTACATCCCCTTATCGTCACAATGTTCCATGACCCCTGCCATCACAATGTTGCATAAGCCCTGTCATCAAAATGCTCCATGACCCTTTCCATTCCAAAGCTCCAAGACCCCTGCCATCACAATGTTCTATAACCCCTGCCATCAAAATGTTCCATTACACTTTTTATCAAATTGCTGCATGACCCGGTCATCAAAATGCTCCCTGCCCTTCTCATCAAAATGCTCGATGACTTGTCATCACAAAGCTCCAAGACCCTTGGCATCACAATGCTCCCTGTCATTGTCATCACAATGCTCCATGAGCCCTCTCACCACATTGCTCCATGCCCTTGTCATCACACAGCTCCATGACACTTGTCATCACAATGCTCGATGCCCTTCTCATCACAATGCTCCATGCCCTTGTCATTACAGTCCTGCATGACCCATGTATCACAGTGTTCCGTGCCCTTGTCATCACAATGCTCCATGCCCACTCTCATCACAATAATCCATGAAACATTTCAGACCAAAGTTCCATACCCTTCTCATCACAATGCTCCATTAACCCTGTCATAACAATGCACCATGACACCTGCCATCACAATGATCCACGGCCTAGTCATCACAAGGTTCCATGATAATTCTCATCACAATGCTCAAGACCCCTGATATCATAATGCTCCATGCCCTTGTCATCACAAAGCTCCATGACGCATGTCATCAGAATGTTCCATGGCCTTCTCATCACAATGCTCCATGCCCTTGTCATCACAATGCTCCAAGACCTTTGTCATCACAATGCTCCATGCCCCATTTCATCTCAATGCTCCATGAAGTCTGTTATCACAATGCTCCAAGACCCTTGTAATCACAATGCTCCATGCCCCTTTTCATCTCAATGCTCCATGAACCCTGTCATCACAATGCACCATGCCCATCATCATAATGCTTCAGGCTATTGTCATCACAATGAAATCAATATTCTGCATGACCTCTGTCATCATAATGCTCCAAACCCTTGTGATCACAATGTTGCATAACACGTATCATCACAACACCCCATGACGCTCATCATCACAATTATCCATGGTCTTCTCATCATAATGCTCCAAGATCTTTGTCATCACAATGCTCAATACACTTGTCATCACAATGCTCCCTGAACCTTGTCGTCAGTATGCTCCTTGAACCCTGTCATGACAAGTTTCCATGCATTTTTCATCACAATGATCCATGACCATTTCATCACAATGCTCCAAGGTCCCTGTAATCACAATGCTCGATGCCCTTGTCATCACAAAACTCCATGACCACTCTCATCACAACACTCCATGACACCTGACAACACAATAATCCGGGACCCTTGTCATCACAATGCTCCAAGACCCCTGTCATCACAATACTCCATGAACATTTTCAGCCCAATGCTCCATGACCTTCTCATCACAATGCTCCATGCCCTTGTCATCACAATGCACCATATCCACTGTCATCACAATAATCTATGAAACTTGTCAGACCAGTGCTCAATGTCCCTGTGAACACAATGCTCCAAGACCCATGTAATCACAATGCTCCATGCCCTTGTCATCACAAAGCTCCATGACGCATGTCATCAGAATGTTCCATTGCCTTCTCCTCACGATGCTCCATGCCCTTGTCATCACAATGCTCCAAGACCCCCGTAATCATAATGCTCCATGCCCCTTTTCATCAGAATGCTCCATTAGACTAGTCATCACAAGTCTCCATGCTTAACTCATCACAGTGCTCCAAGACCTTGTCATCACCATGCTCCATTCCCTTGTCATCACAATGCTCCATGACCCCTGTCATCACAATACTCCATGAACATATTCAGCCCAGTGCTCCATGACATTCTCATCACAATGCTCCATGACAAATATCACAATGCTCCATGACCACAGTCATCACAACACCCCATGACACCTGACAACACAGTGATCTGAGACCCTTGTCATCGTAATGCTCCAAGACCCCTGTAATCACAATGCTCCATGACCCCTGTCATCAAAATACTTCATGAACATTTTCAGCCCAATGCTCCATGACCCTTGTCATCAAAATGGTCCATGTCCTTGTTATCCCAATGCTCCATGACCCCTGTATTCACAATGCTCCGTGACGCTTGTCATCACAGTGCTCCATGACACCTGTCATCACAATGCTCCATGCATTTGTCAGCAAAATGCTACATGACCTTGTCATTACAATGCTCTATGCGCTTGTCATCACAATACTCCATTACCATTGTCATCACAATCCTCCATGAACCTTGGGATCACATTGATTCATGCCCTTGTCATCTCAGTGCTTCATGCACCTTGAAATAAAAATGATCCATGACCTCTGTCATCACAATGTTCCAATCCCTTGTGATCACAATGTTCCAAAGCACTTGTCCTCACGTTCCATGATGCCTGTCATCACAATACTCCATGCCCTTTTCATCACAATGCTCCATGAACTTTGTCATCACAATTCTCAATAAACTTGTCCTCACAATGCTCCCTGACACTTGTCGTCATAATGCTCCTTGAAACCTGGCACGAAAAGGCTCCATGCCTTTTTCATCACAAAGCCCCATGCCGTTTTCATCCCAATGCTCCATGCCATTGTCATCAAAATACTCCACAAGCTTGTCATCAGAATGCTCCCTGACCCTTGTCATCACAATGCTCCAAGCCATTGTCATCACAATGCTCCATTACCTTTTTCATCAGAATCCCTCATGACACTTGGCATCACAATGCTCCATGCCATTGTCATCACAATGGGCCATTACATATGTCATCACAATGCTCACTGACACCTCTCTTCACAATACTGCATGACCTGGTCATCACAAAGTTCCATGCCCTTGTCATCACAATGCGCCATTGCAACTCTCATCACAATAATCCATGAAACTTATTAGACCAATGCTGCATGCCCATGTCATCACAATGCTCCATGCACTTGTTATCACAATGTTCCAAGACCCCTGTAATCAGAATGCTCCATGCCCCTTTTCATCAGTATGCTCCATGAGACTTGTCATCACAAGGCTCCATGGTTTTCTCATCACAATGCTCCAGGACCTTGTCATCACAATTCTTCACGACATTGTCATGAAAATTCTCAATGGCCCTTGTCATCATAATGCTCCAAGCCCTAGTCATCACAATGTTCCATTATATTTGTCATCACAATCCTCCATTACATTTGGCATCACAATGCTCCCTGCCATTGTCATCGCAATGGACCATGACATATGTCATCACAATGCTCCCTGACACCTGTCTTCACAATACTCCATGCCCTTGTCATCACAATGATCCATGCCCTTGTCATCACAATGCACCATGTCCTCTGTCATCACAATAATCTCTGAAACTAGTCAGACCAAAGCTCCATGCCCCGGTCATCACAATGTTCCATGCCCTTTTCATCACAATGCTCCATGACCCCTGTCATCACAATGCTCCGTGACTCCAGTCATCACAATGCTTCATAACGTTTGTCATCACAACGGTCCATGTCTGCATCATCACAAGGCTCTGTGACTTTTTAAACAAAATGTCCTTGAACTTTTCATCACAATGCTCTGTGACCTTTGTCATCACTATACTCCATGTCTTTGTCAGAACAATGCTCCATAACCCTTGTCATCACAATGTGCCATGCAATTTTCATCACAATGATCCAAAAACTTGTCATCGCTATGCTCCATAAACCTTGTAATCACAATGCTCCATGCACTTCTCATCCAAATGCTCTCTCACATGAGATATCACAATGTTCCATCACTAGTCATCACAATCCTCCCTCACCCCTGTTATCACAATATTCCATGACCCCTGTCATCACAATGCTACATCCCCTTATCAGCACAATGTTCCATGACCCCTGACATCACAATGTTCCATAACCCCTGTCATCAAAATGCTCTATGACCCTTTTCATCCCAAAGCTCCATGACCCCTGGCATCACAATGTTCTATAACCCCTGTCATCAAAAGGTTCCATTACACTTTTCATCAAATTGCTGCATGACCCTGTCATCAAAATGCTCCATGACCTTTGTCATCACTAAGCTCCATGACCTTTGGCATCACAATGCTACATGTCATTGTCATCACAATGCTCCATGAACCCTCTCATCACATTGCTTCATGCCCTTGTCATCACAAAGCTCCATGGCACTTGTCATCACATTGCTCGATGCCCTTCTCATCACAATAATCCATGCCCTTGTCATTACAATCCTCCATGACCCATGTATCACAGTGTACCGTGCCCTTGTCATCACAATGTGCCATGTCCACTCTCATCACAATAATCCATGAAACATTTCAGAGCAAAGCTCAATGCCCTTCTCATCACAATGCTCCATTACTTCTGTCATAACAAGCTCCATGACTCCTGCCATCACAATGTTCCCGGGCCTTGTCATCACAAGGCTCCATGACCCTTGTCATCACAATGCTCCAAGACCCATGTAATCACAATGCTCCATGCCCTAGTCAAAAAAGCTCCATGACGCATGTCATCAGAATGTTCCATGGCCTTCTCCTCACAATGCTCCAAGCCCTTGTCAGCACAATGCTCCAAGACCCCCGTAATCACAATGCTCCATGCCCCTTTTCATCAGAATGCTCCATTAGACTTGTCATCACAAGTCTCCATGGTCATCTCATCACAATGCTCCATTCCCTTGTCATCACAATGCTCCATGACCCCTGTCATCACAATACTCCATGAATATTTTCAGCACAATGCTCCATGACCTTCTCATCACAATGCTCCATGACCAATATTATCACAATGCTCCATGACCACTGTCATCACAAAACTCCATGACACCTGACAACACAATGATCCGGGACTCTTGTCATCACAATGCTCCAAGACCCCTGCAATCACAGTGCTCCATGTCCCCTGTCATCACAATACTCCATGTACATTTTCAGCCCAATGCTCCATGACACTTGTCATCACAATGATCCATGCCCTTGTCATCCCAATGCTCCATGACCCCTGTATTCACAATGCTCCGTGACGCTTTTCATCACATTGCTCCATGTCACATGTCATCACAATGCTCCATGCCTTTGTCAGCAATATGCTACATGACCTTGTCAGTACAATGCTCTATGTGCTTATCATCACAATACTCCATTACCATTGTCATCACAATCCTCCATGTACCTTAGGATCACATTGCTTCATGCGCATGTCATCAAAATGCTCCATGCTCCTTGAAATCAAAATGATCCATGACCTCTTTCATCACAATTCTCCAAACCCTTGTGATCACTATGTTCCATAACACTTGTCATCACAACGCTCCATGATGCCTGTCATCACAATACTCCATGCCCTTTTCATCACAATGCTCCATGAACTTTGTCACCACAATTCTCAATACACTTGTCATCACAATGCTCCCTGACACTTGTCCTCAGAATGCTCCTTGAAACCTGTCACGAAAAGGCTCCATGCCGTTTTCATCACAAAGCCCCATGCGGTTTTCATCCCAATGCTCCATGCCATTGTCATCAAAATACTCCACAAGCTTGTCATCAGAATGCTCCATGACCCTTGTCATCACAATTCTCCATGCACTTGTCAGCACAATGCTCACTGACCCTTCTCATAACAATGCTCCAAGCCATTGTCACTACAATGCTCCATTCCCTTTGTCATCAGAATCCTCCATGACACATGGCATCCCAATGAGCCATGCCATTGTCATCACAATGGGCCATTACATATGTCATCACAATGCTCCCTGACACTTCTCTTCACAATACTGCATGACCTGGTCATCACAATGCTCCATGCCCCTTTTCATCAGTATGCTCCATGAGACGTGTCATCACAAGGCTCCATGGATTTCTCATCACAATGCTCCTGGTCCTTGTCATCTCAACGCTTCAGGACCTTGTCATGAAAATTCTCAATAGCCCTTGTCATCATAATGCTCCAAGCCCTAGTCATCACAATGCTCCTTTATATTTGTCAACACAATCCTCAAATACATTTGGCATCACAATGCTCCATGCCATTGTCATCGCAATGGACCATGACATATGTCGTCACAATGCTCCCTGTCACCTGTCTTCACAATACTCAATGCCCTTGTCATCACAATGCTCCATGCCCTTGTCATCACAATGCACCATGTCCACTGTCATCTCAATAATCTATGAAACTTCTCAGACCAGTGCTCCATGCCCCTGTCATCACAATGCTCCATGCCCTTGTCATCACAATGCTCCATGACCCCTGTCATCAGAATGCTCCGTGAATCCAGTCATCACAATGCTCCATTACCTTTGTCATCAGAATCCTCCCTGACACTTGGCATCACAATGCTCCATGCCATCCTCATCACAATGGGCCATTACATATGTGATCACAATGCTCTCTGAAACCTGTCTTCACAATACGACATGACCTGGTCATCACAATGCTCCATGCCCTTGTCATCACAGAGTGCCATTCCAACTCTCATCGCAATACTCCATGAAAGGTATTAGACCAATGTTCCATTGCCTTGTCATCACAATGCTCCATGCCCTTGTTATCACAATGCTCCATGACCCCTGTCATCACAATGCTCCGTGACTCCAGTCATCTCAGTGATTCATTACCTTTGTCATCACAATGGTCCATGCCCTCGTCATCAACAGTCTCTGTGACCTTTTTAACCACAATGCTCCATGAACTTTTCATCACAATACTCTTTGACCCTTGTCATCACAATGCTCTATGCCTTTCTCAGCACAATGCTCCATGACACTTGTCATCACAAAGCTCCATGTGCTTGTCAGCACAATGCTCCATGACACATGTCATCACAATGCACCATGCGCTTGTCATCACAGTGCTCCACAACATTGTCATCACAATGCTCTATAAAATTTGTCATCACAATGCCCCATGCACTTCTCATCAAAATGCTCTCTCACCACTGATATCACAATGCTACATCATTATTTGTCACAATACTTCCTCACCCCTCTCATCACAATGTTCCATGACTCCTGTCATCACAATGCTACATGCACTTATCATCACAATGTTCGATAACCCCTGACATCACAATGTTCCATAACACCTGTTATCAAAATGTTCCATGACACTTTTCATCAAATTGCTCCATGACCCAGTCATCACAATGCTCCCTGCCATTCTCATCACAATGCACAACGCCCTTGCCATCAAAATGCTCCATGACCTTTGTTATCACAAAGATCCATGACCCTTGGCATCACAATGCTCCATGTCATTGTCATCACAATGTTCCATGAACGCTCTCATCACATTGCTCCAGGCCCTTGTCTTCACATAGCTCCATGACACATGTCATTAGTATGCTCCATGGCCTTCTCATCACAATGCTCCAAGCCCTTGCCATCACAATGCTCCATTACCCTTGTCATAACAATGCTCCATGACCCCTGCCATCACGATGTTCTATAACACCTGCCATCTAAATGTTCTATTACACTTTTTATCAAATTGCTGCATAAACCGTTCATCAAAATGCTCCCTGCCCTTCCCATCACAATGCACAATGCTCTTGTCATCAAAAAGCTCCATGACTTGTTATCAAAATGCTCCATGACCCTTGGCATCACAATGCTCCATGTCATTGTCATCACAATGCTCCATGAAACCTCTCATAATATTGCTCAGTGCCCTTGTCATCACAAAGCTCCATGACACTTGTCATCACAATGCTCGATGCCCTTCTCATCACAATGCTCCATGCCCTTGTCATTAGAGTCCTGCATGACCCATGTATCACAGTGTTCTGTGCCCTTGTCATCACAATGCTCCATGCCCACTCTCATCACAATAATCCATGAAACATTTCAGACCAAAGTTCCATACCCTTCTCATCACAATGCTCCATTACCCCTGTCATAACAATGCACCATGACCCCTGCCATCACAATATTCCACGGCCTAGTCATCACCAGGTTCCATGACACTTCTCATTACAATGCTCAAGACCCCTGAAATCACAATGATACATTCCCTTGTCATCACAAAGCTCCATGACGCATGTCATCAGAATGATCCATGGCCTTCTCATCACAATGCTCCATACCCTTGTCATCACAATGCTCCAAGACCCCTGTAATCACAATGCTCCATGCCCCTTTTTATCTCAATGCATCATGAACCCTGTCATCACAATGAACCATGGACATCATCATAATGCTTCAGGCTATTGTCATCACAATTAAATCAATATTTTCCATGACCTCTGTGATCATAATGCTCCAAACCCTTGTGATCACAATGTTGCATAACACTTATCATCACAACACCCCATGACGCTTATCATCACAGTTATCCATGGTCTTCTCATCACAATGCTCCATGATCTTTGTCATCACAATGCTTAATACACTTATCATCACAGTGCTCCCTGACACTTGTCGTCAGTATGCTCCTTGCACCCTGTCATGACAAGGCTCCATGCCTTTTTCATCACAATGATCCAAGACCTTTTCATCACAATCCTCCAAGATCCCTGTAATCACAATGCTCCATGCCCTTGTCATCACAAAACTCCATGACACATGTCATCAGAATGCTCCATGGCCTTCTCATCACAATGATCCATCCCCTTGTCATCACAATGCTCCAAGACCCCTGTAATCACAATGCTCCATGCCCCTTTTCATCAGAATGCTCCATGAGACTTGTCATCACAAGTCTCCATGGTCTTCTCATCACAATGCTCCAGGACCTTGTCATCACCATGTTCCATTCTCTTGTCATCACAATGCTCCATGACCACTGTCATCACAATAATCCATGAATATTTTCAGCCCAATGCTCCACTACCTTCTCATCACAATGCTCCATGGCCAATATCATCACCATGCTCCATGACCACTGTCATCACAACACTCCATGACACCTGACAACACAATGATCCGGGACTCTTCTCATCAAAATGCTCCATTCACTAGTCATCACAATGCTCCATGACACCTGTCATCACAACACTCCATGAACATTTTCAGCCCAGTGCTCCATGACCCTTGTCATCACAATGATCCATGCCCTTGTCATCCCAATGCTCCATGACCCCTGTATTCACAATACTCCGTGAAGCTTGTCATCACAGTGCTCCATGACACATGTCATCACAATGCTCCATGCCTTTGTCAGCAAAATGTTACAAGAACTTGTCATTACAGTCCTCTATGCGCTTGTCATCACAATGCTCCATTTCTATTGTCATCACAATCCTCCATGTACCTTGGGATCACATTGCTTCATGCCCTTGTCATCACAATGCTCCATGCTCCTTGAAGTCAAAATGATCCAAACCTCTGTCATCACAATGCTCCAAACACTTGTGATCACAATGTTCTATAACACTTGTCATCACAACGCTCCATGATGCCTGTCATCACAATACTCCATGCCCTTTTCATTACAAAGCTCCATGACCTTTATCATAACAATTCTCAATACACTTGTCATCACAATGCTCCCTGACACTTGTCATCAGAATGCTCCTTGAACCCTGTCACGAAAAGGCTTCATGCCTTTACCATCACAATGCCCCATTCCATTTTCATCACAATACTCAATGCCATTGTCATCAAAATACTCCACAAGCTTGTCATCAGAATGTTCCATGACCCTTTTCATCACAATGCTCCAAGCCATTGTCATCACAATGCTCCATTGCCTTTATCATCAGATTCCTCCATGACACTTGTCATCGCTATGCTCCATGCCATCGTCATCACAATGGGCCATTACATATGTCATCACTATGCTCCCTGACACCTGGCTTCAGAATACTGCATGACCTGGTCATCAGGATGCTCCATGCCCTTTTCATCAAAATGCGCCATTCCAAATGTCATCGCAATAATCCATGAAACTTATTAGACCAATATTCCATGCCCTTGTCATCACAATGCACCATGCCCACTCTCATCATAATAATCTATGAAACATGTCAGACCAGTGCTCCATGCCTCTGTCATCACAATGCACCATGCCCTTGTCATCACAATGCTCATGACCCCTGTCATCACAATGCTCCGTGACTCCAGTCATCACAATGCTTCATAACGTTTGTCATTACAATGGTCCATGCCCGCGTCATCACAAGTCTCTGTGACCTTTGTAACCACAATGCTCCATGAACTTTTCATCACAATTCTCTGTGACCCTTGTCATCACAATGCTCCATGTTTTTTTCAGAGCAATGCTCCATGACCATTGTCATCACAATGTGCCATGCGCATCTCACCACAACAGTCCACAACCTTGTCATTGCAATGCTCCATAAACCTTGTAATCACAATGGTCCATGCACTTCTCATCAAAATGCTCTCTCACCAGAGATATCACAATGTTCCATCATTAGTCATCACAATACTCCCTCACCCGTGGAATCACAATGATCCATGACCCTGTCATCACAATGCTACATCCACTTATCATCACAATGTTCCATGACCCCTGCCATCACAATGTTCCATAACCCCTGTCATCAAAATCCTCCATGACCTTTTCCATCCCAAAGCTCCAAACCCCTGACATCACAATGTTCTATAACCCCTGCCATCTAAATGTTCCATTACACTTTTTATCAAATTGCTGCATGACCCGGTCATCAAAATGCTCCCTGCCCTTCTCATCACAATGCACCATGCCCTTGTCATCAAAATGCTCCATAACTTGTCATCACAAAGCTCCATGATCCTTGGCATCACACTGCTCCATGTCATTGTCATCACAATGCTCCATGAACCCTCTCATAACATTGTTCAATGCCATTGTCATCACAAAGCTCCATGATACTTGTCATCACAATGCTCGATGCCCTTCTCATCACAATGCTCCATGCCCTTGTCATTACAGTCCTGCATGACCCATGTATCACAGTGTTCCGTGCCCTTGTCATCACAATGCTCCATGCCCACTCTCATCACAATAATCCATGAAACATTTCAGAGCAAAGTTCCATACCCTTCTCATCACAATGCTCCATTACCCCTGTCATAACAATGCACCATGACCGCTGCCATCACAATGTTCCACGGCCTAGTTATCACAAGGTTCCATGACACTTCTCATCACAATGCTCAAGACCCCTGAAATCAAAATCCTCCATGCCCTTGTCATCACAAAGCTACATGACGCATGTAATCAGAATGTTCCATGGCCTTCTCATCACAATGATCCTTGCCCTTGTCATCACAATGCTCCAAAACCCTTGTAATTACAATGCTCCATGCCCCTTTTCATCTCAATGATCCATGAACCCTGTCATTACAATGCACCATGCACATCATCATAATGCTTCAGGCTATTGTCATCACAATGAAATCAATATTTTCCATGACCTCTGTCATCATAATGCTCCAAACCCTTGTGATCACAATGTTGCATAACACTTATCATCACAACACACCATGATGCTCATCATCACAATTTTCCATGGTCTCCTTAACAATGCTCCATGATTTTTGTCATCCCAATGCTCAATACACTTGTCATCACAATGATCCCTGACACTTGTCGTCAGTATGCTCCTTGAACCCTGTCATGACAAGGCTCCATGCCTTTTTCATCACAATGATCCATGACTTTTTCATCACAATACTCCAAGATCCCTGTAATCACAATGCTCCATGCGCTTGTCATCACAAAACTCCATGACACATGTCAACAGAATGCTCCATGGATTTCTCATCACAATGCTCCATGCCCTAGTCATCACAATGCACCAAGACCACTGTAAACACAATGCTCCAGGCCCCTTTTCTTCAGAATGCTCCATGAGGCTTGTCATCACAACTCTCCATGGTCTTCTCATCACAATGCTCCAGGACCTTGACATCACCATGCTCCATTCCCTTGTCATGACAATGCTCCATGCTCCTTGAAATCAAAATGATCCATGACCTCTGTCATCACAATGCTCCAAACCCTTGTGATCACAATGTACCATAACTCTTCTCATGACAACACTCCATGATGCCTCTCATCACAATGCTCCATGCCCTTTTCATTACAAAGCTCCATGACCTTTCTCATCACAATTCTCAATACACTTGTCATCAAAATGCTCCCTGACACTTGTCATGACAATGCTCCTTGAACCCTGTCAAGAAAAGCCTCCATGCCTTTTTCATCACAATGCCCCATGCCGTTTTCATCACAATGCTCCATGCCATTGTCATCAAAATACTCCAAAAGCTTGTCATCAGAATGCTCCATGACCCTTGTCATCACAATTCTCCATGCACTTGTCAGCACAATGCTCCCTGACCCTTGTCCTCACAATGCTCCAAGCCATGGTCATCACAATGCTCCATTACTTTTGTCATCAGAATCCTCCATGACACTTGGCATCACAATGCTCCATGCCATCGTCATCACAGTGGGCCATTACATATGTCATCACAATGCTCCCTGACACCTGTCTTCACAATACTGCCTGACCTGGTCATCAGGATGCTCCATGCCTTTGTCATCACAATGCGCCATTCCAACTGTCATCACAATAATCCATGAAACTTATTAGACCAATGTTCCATGCCCTTGTCATCACAATGCTCCATGACCCCTGTCATCACAATGCTCCGTGACTCCAGTCATCACAATGCTTCATGACCTTTGTCATCACAATGGTCCATGCCCTCGTCATCAACAGTCTCTGTGACCTTTTTAACCACAATGCTCCATGAACTTTTCATCACAATGCTCTTTGACCCTTGTCATCACAATGCTCTATGCCTTTCTCAGCACAATGCTCCATGACCCTTGTCATCACAAGGCTCCATGCGTTTGTCACCACAATGCTCCATGACACATGTCATCACAATGCACCATGTGCTTGTCATCACATTGCTCCACAATCTTGTCATCACAATGCTCCATAAAATTTGTCATCACAATGCTCCATGCACTTCTCATCAAAATCCTCTCTCACCACTGATATCACAATGCTACATCACTATTTGTCTCAATACTCCCTCACCCCTGTCATCACAATGTTCCATGACTCCTGTCATCACAATGCTACATGCAATTATCATCACAATGTTCGGTGACCCCTGACATCACAATGTTCCATAACAACTGTCATCAATATGTTCCATGACACTTTTCATCAAATTGCTCCATGACCCTGTCATCAGAATGCTCCCTGCCCTTCTCATCACAATGCACCACGCCCTTGCCATCAAAATGGTCCATGACCATTGTCATCACAAAGATCCATGACCCTTGGCATCACAATGCTCCATGTCATTGTCATCACAATGCTCCATGAACGCTCTCATCACATTGCTCCATGCCGTTGTCATCAAAAAGCTCCATGACACATGTCATCACAATGCTCCATGGGCTTCTCATCACAATGATCCATGCCCTTGCCATCACAATGCTCCATTACACCTGTCATAACAATGCTCCATGACCCATGCCATCAGGATGTTCCATGGTCTTGTCATCACAAGGCTCCATGACCCTTCTCATCACATTGCTCCATGCCGTTGTCATCAAAAAGCTCCATAACACTTGTCATCACAATGCCCCATGTGGCTCGTCATCACAATTATCAATGGACTTCTCATCACAATGTTCCTTGACCTTTGTCATCACAATGCTCAATACACTTGTCATCACAATGCTCCCTGACACTTGTCAGTATGCTCCTTGCACCCTGTCATGACAAGGCTCCATGCCTTTTTCATCACAATGATCTATGACCTTTTCATCACAATTCTCCAAGATCTCTGTAATCACAATGCTCCATGTCCTTGTCATCAAAAAACTCCATGACGCATGTCATCAGAATGCTCCATGGCCTTCTCATCACAATGTTCCATGTCCTTGTCATCTCAATGCTGCAAGACCCCTGTAATCACAATGCTCCATGCCCCGTTTCATCAGAATGCTCCATGAGACTTGTCATCACAAGTCTCCATGGTCTTATCATCACAATGGTCCAGGAACTTGTCATCACCATGCTCCATTCCCTTGTCATCACAATGCTCCATGACCACTGTCATCACAGTAATCCATGAACATTGTCAGCCCAATGCTCCACGACGTTTCATCACAATGCTCCATGGCCAATATCATCACAATGCTCCATGACCACTGTCATCACAACACTCCATGACAGCTGACAACACAATGAGCCGGGACACTTGTCATCACAATGCTCCATTCCCTAGTCATCACAATGCTCCATGACCCCTGTCATCACAACACTCCATGAATATTTTCAGCCCAGTGCTCCATGACCCGTGTCATCACATTGATCCATGCCCTTGTCATCCCAATGCTCCATGACCCCTGTATTCACAATGCTCCGTGAAGCTTTTCATCACAGTGATCCATGACACATGTCATCACAATGGTCCATGCCTTTGTCAGCAAAATGCTACAAGACCTTGTCATTACAGTCCTCTATGCGCATGTCATCACAATACTCCATTT
Source organism: Mesoplodon densirostris (assembly GCF_025265405.1). Classification (NCBI taxonomy): domain Eukaryota; kingdom Metazoa; phylum Chordata; class Mammalia; order Artiodactyla; family Ziphiidae; genus Mesoplodon; species Mesoplodon densirostris. Next base: position 7,549,836 of record NW_026778196.1, on the reverse strand, counting down.
CCATTGTCATCACAATCCTCCATGAACCTTGGGATCACATTGCTTCATGCCCTTGTCATCACAATGCTCCATGCTCCTTGAAGTCAAAATGATCCAAACTTCTGTCATCACAATGCTCCAAACACTTGTGATCACTATGTTCCATAACACTTGTCATCACAACGCTCCATGATGCCTGTCATCACAATACTCCATGACCTTTTCATTACAACCTCCATGACCTTTGTCATCACAATGCTCAATACACTTGTCATCACAATGCTCCCTGACACTTGTCATCAGAATGCTCCTTGAACCCTGTGATGAAAAGGCTTCATACGTTTTTCATCAAAAGGCCCCATTCCATTTTCATCACAATAGTCCATTCCATTGTCATCAAAATACTCCACAAGCTTGTCATCAGAATGCTCCATGACCCTTGTCATCACAATTCTCCATGTACTTGTCAGCACAATGCTCCCTGACCCTTGTCATCACAATGCTCCAAGCCATTGTCATCACAATGCTCCATTAACTTTGTCATCAGAATCCTCCATGACAATTGGCATCACAATGCTCCATGCCATTGTCATCACAATGGGCCATTACATATGTCATCACAATGCTCCCTGACACCTGGTTTCACAATACTGCATGACCTGGTCATCAGGATGCTCCATGCCCTTGTCATCACAATGCGCTTTTCCAACTGTCAACGCAATAATCCATGAAACTTATTAGACCAATGTTCCATGCCCTTGTCATCACAATGCTCCATGCCCTAGTTATCACAATGCTCCATGACCCCTGTCATCACAATGCTCCGTGACTCCAGTCATCACAATGCTTCATGACCTTTGTCATCACAATGGTCCATGCCCTCGTCTTCAACAGTCTCTGTGACCTTTTTAACCACAATGCTCCATGAACTTTTCATCACAATGCTCTTTGACCCTTGTCATCACAATGCTCTATGCCTTTCTCAGCACAATGCTCCATGACCCTTGTCATCACAATGCTCCATGCGCTTGTCAGCACAATGCTCCATGACACATTTCATCACAATGGACCATGCGCTTGTCATCACAGTGCTCCACAATCTTGTCATCACAATGCTCCATAAAATCTGTCATCACAATGCTCCATGCACTTCTCATCAAAATGCTCTCTTACCACTGATATCAAAATGCTACATTACTATTTGTCACAATACTCCCTCACCCCTGTCATCACAATGTTCCATGACTCCTGTCATCACAATGCTACATGCACTTATCATCACAATGATCGATGACCCCTGGCATCACAATATTCCATAACACCTGTCATCAAAATTTTCCATGAGACTTTTCATCAACTTGCTCCATGACCCTGTCATCACAATGCTCCATGCCCTTCTCATCCCAATGAACAACGCCCTTGCCATCAAAATGCTCCATGACCTTTGTCATCACAAAGATCCATGACCCTTGGCATCACAATGCTCCATGTCATTGTCATCACAATGCTCCATGAACACTCGCATCACATTGCTCCATGCCCTTGTCTTCACATAGCTCCATGATACATGTCATCAGAATGCTCCATGGCCTTCTCATCACAATGCTCCATGCCCTTGCCATCACAATGCTCCATTACACCTGTCATAACAATGCTCCATGACCCCTGCCATCACGACGATCCATGGCCTTCTCATCACAAGGCTCCATGACCCTTCTCATCACAATGCTCCAAGAACACTGTAATCACAATGCTCTATGCCCCTATTCATCTCAATGATCCATGAACCCTGTCATCACAATGCACCATGCCCATCATCATAATGCTTCATGCTATTGCCATCACAATGAAATCTAATGCTCCATTACCTCTGTCATAACAATGCTCCAAACCCTAGTGATCACAGTATTCCATAACACTTGTCATCACAATGCCCCAGGACGCTCGTCATCACAATTATCCATGGTCTTCTCATCACAATGCTACATGACCTTCGTCATCAAAATGCTCAATACACTTGTCATCAAAATGCTCCCTGACACTTGTTGTCTGTATGCTCCTTGAACACTGTCTTGACATGTGTCCATGCCTTTTTCATCACAATGATCCATGCCCTTTTCATCACAATGCTCCAGGCACTTTTCCTCACAATGCTCCAAAACCCATGTAATCACAATGCTCCATGCCCTTGTCATCACAAAGCTCAATGACGCATCCCATCAGAATGCTCCTTGGTCTTCTCCTCACTATGCTCCATGCCCTTGTCATCACATTGTTCGAAGACCCCTGTAATCACAATGCTCCATACCCCTTTTCATCAGTATGCTCCATGAGACTTGTCATCACAAGGCTCCATGTGTTTGTTATCACAATGCTCCAGGACTTGTCCTCACAATGCTTCATGACCCTTTCAAGAAAATTTTCAATGGCCCTTGTCATCATAATGCTCCAAGCCCTAATCATCACAATGCTGCATTATATTTGTCATCACAGTCCTCCATTACATTTGGCATCACAATGCTCCATGCCATTGTCATCGCAATGGACCATAACATATGTCATCAAAATGCTCCCTGACACCTGTCTTCACAATACTACATGACCTTATCATTACAATGCTCCATGCTCTTGTCATCACAATGCACCATGCCCACTCTCATTACAATAATCTATGAAACTTGTCAGACCATTGCTCCATGCACCTGTCATCACAATGCTCCATGCCCTTGTCATCACAATGGTCCATGACCCCTGTCATCACAATGCTCGGTGACTCCAGTCATCAAAATGATTCATGACCTTTGTCATTACCGTGGTCCATGCCCTCCTCAGCAACCGTCTCTGTGACCTTTTTAACCTAAATGTTCCATGAACTTTTCATCACAATGTTCTTTGACCCTTGGCATAACAATGCTCTATGCTTTTCTCCGCACAATGCTCCATGACCCTTGTCATCACTATGTTCATTGCACTTGTCAGCACAATGTTCCTTGACACATTTCATCACAATGTTCCATGACCACTGACATCACAATGTTCCATAAACCCTGTCATGAAAATGCTCCATGACCCTTTTCATCCCAAAGCTCCAAGACCGCTGACATCACAATGTTTTATAACCCCTTCCATCAAAATATTCCATTACACTTTTCATCAAATTGCTGCATGACCCGGTCATCAAAATGCTCCCTGCCCTTCTCATCACAATGCACCATGCACTTATAATCAAAATGCTCCATGACTTGTCATCACAAAGCTCCATGACCCTTGGCATCACAATGTTCCATGTCATTGTCATCACAATGCTCCATGAAACCTCTCATAACATTGCTCAATGCCCTTGTCATCACAAAGCTCCATGACACTTGTCATCTCAATGTTCCATGCCCACTCTCATCACATAAATCCATGAAACATTTCAGACCAATGTTCCATGCCCTTCTCATCACAATGCTCCATTACCTCTGTCATAACAATGCACCATGACCCCTGCCATCACAATGTACCACGGCCCAGTCATCAAAATGTTCCATGAAACTTGTCATCGCAATTCTGAAGACCACTGAAATCACAATGCTCCATGCCCTTGTTATCACAAAGCTCTATGACGCATGACATCAGAAAGTTCCATGGCCTTCTCATCACAATGCTCCATGCCATTGTCATCACAATGCTCCAAGACCCCTGTAAACATAATGCTCCATGCCCCTTTTCATCTCAATGCTCCATGAACCCTGTCATCACAATGCACCATGCCCATCATCATAATGCTTCATGCTATTGTCATAACAACGAAATCAAAATGTTCCATGACCTCTGTCGTAACAATGCTCCAAACCCTTGTGATCACAATGTTCCATAACATTTATCATCACAACATCCCATGACGCTCATCATCACAGTTATCCATGGACTTCTCATCACAATGCTCCATGATCTTTGTCATCAAAATGCTCAATACACTTGTCATCACAATGCTCCCTGACACTTGTCGTCAGTATTCCCCTTGAACCCTGTCATGAGAAGGCTCCATGCCTTTTTCATCACAATAATCCATGACCTTTTCATCACAATGCTCCAAGATCCCTGTAATCACAATGCTCCATGCCCTTCACATCAAAAAGCTGAATGACGCATGTCATCAGAATGTTCCATGGACTTCTCATCACAATGCTCCATGCTCTTCTCATCACTATGCTCCAAGACCCCTGTAATCACAATGCTCCATGCTCCTTTTCATCAGAATGCTCCATGAGACTTGTCATCACAAGTCGCCATGGACTTCTCATCACAATGCTCCAGGACCTTGTCATCACCATGCTCCATTCCCTTGTCATCACAATGCTCCATGACCCCTGTCATCACAATAATCCATGAATATTTTCAGCCCAATGCTCCACGACTTTCTCATCACAATGCTCCATGGCCAATATCGTCACAATGCTCCATGACCACTGTCATCACAACACTCCATGACACCTGACAACAAAATGATCCGGGACTCTTGTCATCACAATGCTCCATGACCCCTGTCATCACAACACTCCATTAACATTTTCAGCCAAGTGCTCCATGACCCTTGTCATCAGAGTGATCCATGCCCTTGTCATCCCAATGCTCCATGACCCCTGAATTCACAATGCTCCTTGACGCTTGTCATCACAGAGCTCCATGACACATGTCATCACAATGCTCCATGCCTTTGTCAGCAAAATGCTACATGACCTTGTCATTACAATACTCTATGAGCTTGTCATCAAAATACTCTATTTCCATTGTCATCACAATCCTCCATGAACTTTGGGATTACATTGCTTCATGCCCTTGTCATCACAATGCTCCATGCTCCTTGAAATCAAAATGATCCATGACCTCTGTCATCCCAATGCTCCAAACCCTTGTGATCACAATGTTCCATAACACTTGTCATCATAACGCTCCATGATGCCTGTCATCACAATACTCCATGCCCTTTTCATGACAATGCTCCATGACTTTTGTCACCACAATTCTCAATACACTTGTCATCACAATGCTCCCTGACACTTGTCATCAGAATGCTCCTTGAACCCTGTCACGAAAAGGCTCCATGCCTTTTTCATCACAATGCCCCATGCCGTTTTCATCACAATGCTCCATGCCATTGTCATCAAAATACTCCACAAGCTTGTCATCAGAATGCTCCATGACCCTTGTCATCACAATGCTCCAAGCCATTGTCATCACAATGCTCCATTAACTTTGTCATCAATATCCTCCCTGACACTTGGCATCACAATACTCCTGCCATCCTCATCACAATGGGCCATTACATATGTGATCAAAATGCTCCCTGACACCTGTCTTCACAATACGGCATGACCTGGTCATCACAATGCTCCATGCCCTTGTCATCACAGTATGCCATTCCAACTGTCATCGAAATACTGCATGAAACTCATTAGACAAATGTTCCATGCCATTCTCATCACGATGCTCAATGCCATTATTATCACAATGCTCCATGACTCCTGTCAGCACAATGCTCCATGACTCCAGTCATCACAATGCTTCATGACCTTTGTCATTACAATGGTCCATGCCCTCGTCATCAACAGTCTCTGTGATCTTTTCAACCACAATGCTCCATGAACTTTTCATCACAATGCTCTTTGACCCTTGTCATCACAATTTTCTATGTCTTTCTCAGCACAATGCTCCATGAACCTTGTTATCACAGTGCTCCATGCGCTTGTCAGCACAATGCTCCATGTCACATGTCATCACAATGCACCATGCGCTTGTCATCACAGTGCTCCACAACCTTGTCATCGCAATGCTCCATAAAATTTGTCATCACAGTGCTCCATGCACTTCTCATCAAAATGCTCTCTCACCACTGATATCACAATGCTACATCACTATTTGTCACAATACTCCCTCACCCCTGTCATCACAATGTTCCATGACTCCTGTCATCACAATGCTAAATGCACTTATCATCACAATGTTCGATGACCCCTGACATCACAATGTTCCATAACACCTGTCATCAAAATGTTCCATGACACTTTTCAGCAAATTGCTTTATGGACTTCCGGGTAAGATGGCGGAAGAGTAAGACGCGGAGATCACCTTCCTCCCCGCAGATACACCAGAAATACAGCTACACGTGGAACAACTCCTACAGAACACCTACTGAACGCTGGCAGAAGACCCCAGACCTCCCAAAAGGCAAGAAACTCCCCACATACCTGGGGAGGGCAAAGCAGAGAGATTCCCGCACAGAGGAGCGGTGCCGAGCGGCACTCACCAGCCCGAGAGGCTTGTCTGCTCCCCCGCCGGGGCGGACGGCGCTGGAGCTGAGGCTCGGGCTTCGGTCAGAGCGCAGGGAGAGGACTGGGGCTGGCGGCGAGAACTCAGACTGAAGGGAGCTAATGTGCCACAGCTAGCCGGGAGGGAGTCCGGGAAAACTCTGGAGCTGCCAAAGAGGCAGGAGACTTTTTCTTCCCTCTTGGTTTCCTGGTGTGCGAGGAGAGGGGATTAAGAGCGCCGCGTAAAGGAGCTCCAGAGACGGGCGCGAGTCGCGGCTGAAAGCGCGGAGCCCAGAGACGGGCGTGGGACGCTGGGGCTGCTGCTGCCGCCGCCAAGAAGCCTGTGTGCGAGCGCAGGTCACTGTCCACACCGCCCTTCCGGGAGCCTGTGCAGCCTGCCACTGCCGGGATCCCGGGATCCAGGGGCGGCTTCCCTGGGAGAACGCACGACGCGCCTCGGGCTGGTGCAACATCACGCCGACCTCTGCCGCTGCAGGCTCGCCCCTCACTCCGTGCCCCTCCCTCCCGCCCGGCCTGAGTGAGCCAGAGTCCCCGAAGAGGCTGCTCCTTTAACCCTGTCCTGTCTGAGTGAAGAACAGACGCCCTCCGGCGACCTACACGCAGAGGCGGGGCCAAATCCAAAGCTGAGACCCAGGAGCTGTGAGAACAAAGAAGAGAAAGGGAAACCTCTCCCAGCAGCCTCAGAAGCAGCGGATTAAAGCTCCACAATCAACTCCATGTACCCTGCATCTGTGGAATACATGAATAGACAACAAATCATCACAAATTGAGTAACCAGGAGTCAGTGCTGTGCCTCTGAGGTGGGAGAGCGAACTTCAGGACACTGGTCCACAAGAGACCTCCCAGCTCCACATAATATCAAACGGCGAAAATCTTCCAGAGATCTCCATCTCAACACCAGCACCCAGCTTCACTCAACGACCAGCAAGCTACAGTGCTGGACACCCTCTGCCAAACAACTAGCAAGACAGGAACACAATGCCACCCATTAGCAGAGAGGCTGCCTCAATTCATAAAAAGTCCGCAAACACCCCAAAACACACCACCAGGCGTGGACCTGCCCACCAGAAAGACAAGATACAGCCTCATCCACCAGAACACAGGCAGTAGTCCCCTCCACCAAGAAGCCTACACAACCCACTAAACCAACCTTAGCCACTAGGGACAGACACCAAAAATAACGGGAACTACGAACCTGCAGCCTGCAAAAAGGAGACCCCAAACACAGTAATATAAGCAAAATGAGAAGACAGAAAAACACACAGCAGGAGAAGGAGCAAGATAAAAACCCACCAGACCTAACAAATGAAGAGGTAATAGGCAGTCTATCTGAAAAAGAATTCAGAATAATGATGGTAAAGATGATCCAAAATCTTGGAAATAGAATAGACAAAATGCAAGAAACAGTTAACAAGGACCTAGAAGAACTAAAGACGAATCAAGCATCGATTAAAAACACAATAAATGAAATAAAAAATACTCTAGATGGGATCAATAGCAGAATAACTGAGGCAGAAGAACGGATAAGTGAGGTGGAAGATAAAATAGTGGAAATAACTGCTGCACAGCAAAATAAAGAAAAAAGAATGAAAAGAACAGAGGAAGTCTCAGAGACCTCTGGGACAACATTAAAAGCACCAACATTCGAATTATAGGGGTTCCAGAAGAAGAAGAGAAAAAAAAAGGGACTGAGAAAATATTTGAAGAGATTATAGTTGAAAACTTCCCTAATATGGGAAAGGAAATAGTTAATCAAGTCCAGGAGGCACAGAGAGTCCCATACAGAATAAATCCAAGGAGAAATACACCAAGACACATATTAATCAAACTGTCAAAAGTTAAACACAAAGAAATCATATTAAAAGCAGCAAGGCAAAAACAACAAATAACACACAAGGGAATCCCCATCAGGATAACAGCTGATCTTTCAGCAGAAACTCTACAAGCCAGAAGGGAGTGGCAGGACATACTTAAAGTGATGAAGGAGAAAAACCTGCAACCAAGATTACTCTACCCAGCAAAGATCTCATTCAGATTTGATGGAGAAATTAAAACCTTTACAGACAAGCAAAAGCTGAGAGAGTTCAGCACCACCAAACCAGCTTTACAACAAATGCTAAAGGAACTTCTCTAGGCAAGAAACACAACAGAAGGAAAAGAACTACAATAAAGAACCCAAAACAATTAAGAAAATGGGAATAGGAACATATATCAATAATTACCTTAAATGTAAATGGACTAAATGCTCCCACCAAAAGACACAGACTGGCTGAATGGATACAAAAACAAGAACCATATATATGCTGTCTACAAGAGACCCACTTCAGACCTAGAGACACATACAGACTGAAAGTAAGGGGATGGATAAAGATATTCCATGCAAATGGAAACCAAAAGAAAGCTGGAGTAGCAATTCTCATATCAGACAAAATAGACTTTAAAATAAAGACAACTAGAAGAGACACAGAAGGACACTACATAATGATCAAGGGATCAATCCAAGAAGAAGATATAACAATTGTAAATATTTATGCACCAAACATAGGAGCACCTCAATACATAAGGGAAATATTAACAGCCATAAAAGGAGAAATCGACAGTAACACAATCATAGTAGGGGACTTTAACACCCCACTTTCACCAATGGACAGGTCATCCAAAATGAAAATAAATAAGGAAACACAAGCTTTAAATGATACATTAAACAAGATGGACTTAATTGATATTTATAGGACATTCCATCCAAAAACAACAGAATACACATTTTTCTCAAGTGCTCATGGAACATTCTCCAGGATAGATCATATCTTGGGTCACAAATCAAGCCTTGGTAAATTTAAGAAAATTGAAATTGTATCAAGTATCTTTTCCGACCACAATGCTATGAGACTAGATATCAATTACAGGAAAAGAGCTGTAAAACATACAAACACATGGAGGCTAAACAATACACTACTTAATAACGAAGTGATCACTGAAGAAATCAAAGAGGAAATTAAAAAATACCTAGAAACAAATGACAATGGAGACACGACGACCCAAAACCTATGGGATGCAGCAAAAGCAGTTCTAAGAGGGAAGTTTATGGCAATACAATCCCACCTTAAGAAACAGGAAATATCTCGAATAAACAACCTAACCTTGCACCTAAAGCAATTAGAGAAAGAAGAACAAAAACATCCCAAAGTTAGCAGAAGGAAAGAAATCATAAAAATCAGATCAGAAATAAATGAAAAAGAAATGAAGGAAACGATAGCAAAGATCAATAAAACTAAAAGCTGGTTCTTTGAGAAGATAAACAAAATTGATAAACCATTAGCCAGACTCATCAAGAAAAAAAGGGAGAAGACTCAAATCAATAGAATTAGAAATGAAAAAGGAGAAGTAACAACTGACACTGCAGAAATACAAAAGATCATGAGAGATTACTATCAGCAATTCTATGCCAATAAAATGGACAACCTGGAAGAAATGGACAAATTCTTAGAAATGCACAACCTACCAAGACTGAATCAGGAAGAAATAGAAAATATGAACAGACCAATCACAAGCACTGAAATTGAAACTGTGATTAAAAATCTTCCAACAAACAAAAGCCCAGGACCAGATGGCTTCACAGGCGAATTCTATCAAGCATTTAGAGAAGAGCTAACACCTATCCTTCTCAAACTCTTCCAAAATATAGCAGAGGGAGGAACACTCCCAAACTCATTCTACGAGGCCACCATCACCTTGATACCAAAACCAGACAAGGATGTCACAAAGAAAGAAAACTACAGGCCAATATCACTGATGAACATAGATGCAAAAATCCTCAACAAAATACTAGCAAACAGAATCCAACAGCACATTAAAAGGATCATACACCATGATCAAGTGGGGTTTATTCCAGGAATGCAAGGATTCTTCAATATACGCAAATCAATCAATGTGATACACCATATTAACAAACTGAAGGAGAAAAACCATATGATCATCTCAATAGATGCAGAGAAAGCTTTTGACAAAATTCAACACCCATTTATGATAAAAACCCTGCAGAAAGTAGGCATAGAGGGAATTTTCCTCAACTTAATAAAGGCCATATATGACAAACCCACAGCCAGCATCGTCCTCAATGGTGAAAAACTGAAACCATTTCCACTAAGATCAGGAACAAGACAAGGTTGCCCACTCTCACCACTCTTATTCAACCTAGTTTTGGAAGTTTTAGCCACAGCAATCAGAGAAGAAAAGGAAATAAAAGGAATCCAAATGGGAAAAGAAGAAGTAAAGCTGTCACAGTTTGCAGATGACATGATACTATACATAGAGAATCCTAAAGATGCTACCAGAAAACTACTAGAGCTAATCAATGAATTTGGTAAAGTTGCAGGATACAAAATTAATGCACAGAAATCTCTGGCATTCTTATATACTAATGATGAAAAATCTGAAAGTGAAATCAAGGAAACACTCCCATTTACCATTGCAACAAAAAGAATAAAATATCTAGGAATAAACCTACCTAAGGAGACAAAAGACCTGTATGCAGAAAATTATAAGACACTGATGAAAGAAATTAAAGATGATACAAACAGATGGAGAGATGTACCATGTTCTTGGATTGGAAGAATCAACATTGTGAAAATGACTCTACTACCCAAAGCAATCTACAGATTCAATGCAATACCTATCAAACTACCAATGGCATTTTTCACAGAACTAGAACAAAAAATTTCACAATTTGTATGGAAACACAAAAGACCCCGAATAGCCAAAGCAATCTTGAGAACGAAAAATGGAGCTGGAGGAATCAGGCTCCCTGACTTCAGACTATACTACAAAGCTACAGTAATCAAGACAGTATGGTACTGGCACAAAAACAGAAAGATAGATCAATGGAACAGGATAGAAAGACCAGAGATAAACCCACGGACATATGGTCACCTTATCTTTGATAAAGGAGGCAGGAATGTACAGTGGAGAAAGGACAGTCTCTTCAATAAGTGGTGCTGGGAAAACTGGACAGGGACATGTAAAAGTATGAGATTAGATCACTCCCTAACACCATACACAAAAATTAGCTCAAAATGGATTAAAGACCTAAATATAAGGCCAGACACTATCAAACTCCTAGAGGAAAACATAGGCAGAACACTCTATGACATAAATCACAGCAAGATCCTTTTTGACCCACCTCCTAGAGAAATGGAAATAAAGACAAAAATAAACACATGGGACCTAATGAAACTTAAAAGCTTTTGCACAGCAAAGGAAACCATAAACAAGACCAAAAGACAACCCTCAGAATGGGAGAAAATATTTGCAAATGAAGCAACTGACAAAGGATTAATCTCCAAAATTTATAAGCAGCTCATACAGCTCAATAGCAAAAAAACAAACAACCCAATCCAAAAATGGGCAGAAGACCTAAATAGACATTTCTCCACAGAAGATATACAGACAGCCAACAAACACATGAAAGGATGCTCAACATCTTTACTCATTAGAGAAATGCAAATCAAAACTACAATGAGATATCATCTCACACCAGTCAGAACGGCCATCATCAAAAAATCTAGAAACAATAAATGCTGGAGAGGGTGCGGAAAAAAGGGAACACTCTTGCACTGCTGGTGGGAATGTGAATTGGTACAGCCACTATGGAGAACGGTATGGAGGTTCCTTAAAAAACTACAAATAGAACTACCATATGACCCAGCAATCCCACTACTGGGCATATACCCTGAGAAAACCATAATTCAAAAAGAGACATGTACCAAAATGTTCATAGCAGCCCTATTTACAATAGCCCGGAGATGGAAACAACCTAAGTGTCCATCATCGGATGAATGGATAAAGAAGATGTGGCACATATATACAATGGAATATTACTCAGCCATAAAAAGAAATGAAATTGAGCTATTTGTAATGAGGTGGATGGACCTAGAGTCTGTCATACAGAGTGAAGTAAGTCAGAAAGAGAAAGACAAATACTGTATGCTGACACATATATATGGAATTTAAGAAAAAAATGTCATCAAGAACATAGGGGTAAGACAGGAATAAAGACACAGACCTACTAGAGCATGGACTTGAGGATATGGGGAGGGGGAAGGGTAAGCTGTGACAAAGTGAAAGAGCGGCATGGACATATATACACTACCAAACGTAAGGTAGATAGCTAGTGGGAAGCAGCCGCATAGCACAGGGAGATCAGCTCGGTGCTTTGTGACCGCCTGGAGGGGTGGGATAGGGAGGGTGGGAGGGAGACGCAAAAGGGAGGGGATATGGGAACATATGTATATGTATAACTAATTAAATTTGTAAAATAAAAAAAATAAATAAAATAAAAAAAAATTGCTTTATGACCCAGTCATCAGAATGCTCCCTGCCCTTCTCATCACAATGCACAACGCCCTTGCCATCAAAATGCTCCATGACCTTTGTCATCACAAAGATCCATTACCCTTGGCATCACAATGCTCCATGTCATTGTCATCACAATGCTCCATGAACGCTCTCATCACATTGCTCCATGCCCTTGTCTTCACATAGTTCCATGACACATGTCATCAGAATGCTCCATGGCCTTCTCATCACAATGTTCCATGCCCTTGTCATCACAGTAGGCCATTCCAACTGTCATCGCAACAAACCATGAAACTTATTACACCAATGTTCCATGCCCTTGTCATCACAATGCTCCATGCCCTTGTTATCACAATGCTCCATGACCCATGTCATCACAATGCTCCGTGACTCCAGTCATCACAATGCTTCATGAACTTTGTCATCACAATGGTCCATGTCCTTGTCATCAACTGTCTCTGTGACCTTTTTAACCCCAATGCTCCATGAACGTTTCTTCGCAATGCTCTTTGACCCTTGTCATCACAATGTTCTATGCCTTTCTCAGCACAATGCTCCATGACCCTGGTCATCAAAATGCTCCATGCACTTGTCTGCACAATGTTCCATGACACATGTCATCACAGACCTCCATGACCCCTGTCATCACAATGCTCAGTGACTCCAGTCATCACAATGCTTCATAACGTTTTTCCTCAAAATTGTCCAAGCCCGCGTCATCACAAGGCTCTGTGACATTTGTTACCACAATGCTCCATGAACTTTTCATCACAATTCTCTGTGACCCTCGTCATCACAATGCTACATGTCTTTGTCAGAACAATGCTCCATAACCATTATCATCACAGTGTGCCATGCGCATTTCATCACAACGGTCCACAATCTTGTCATTGCAATGCTCCATAAACTTTGTAATCACAATTCTCCATGCACTTCTCATCAAAATGCGCTGTTACCAGAGATATCACAGTATTCCATCCCTAGTCATCGCAATACTCCCTCACCCCTGTAATCAGAATGTTCCATGACCCTGTCATCACACTGCTACATCCCCTTATCAACACAATGTTCCATGACCCATGACATCACAATGTTCCATAACCCATGTCATCAAAATGCTCCATGATCCTTTTCATCCCAAAGCTCCAAGACCCCTGACATCACAATGTTCTATAAACCCCGCCATCAAAATGTTCCATTACACTTTTCATCAAATTGCTGCATGACCCGGTCATCAAAATGCTCCCTGCCCTTCTCATCACAATGCACCATGTCCTTGTCATCAAAATGTTCCATGACTGGTCAGCAGAATGCTCCATGACCCCAGGCATCACAATGCTAAATGTCATTGTCATCACCATGCTCCATGTACCCTCTCATAACATTGCTCAATGCCCTTGTCATCACAGAGCTCCATGACACTTGTCATAACAATGCTCGATGCCCTTCTCATCACAATGCTCCATGCCCTTGTCATTACAATCCTGCATGACGAATGTATCATAGAGTTCCGTACCCTTGTCATCAAAATGCTCCATGCCCACTCTCATCACAAAAATCCATGAAACATCTCAGACCAATGTTCCATGGCCTTCTCATCACAATGATCCATTACCTCTGTCATAACAATGCACCATGAACCCTGCCATCACAATGTTCCACGCCGTAGTCTTCACAAGGTTCCATGACACTTGTCATCACAATGCTGAAAACCACTGTAATCACAATGCTCCATGCCCTTCTCATCACAAAGCTCCATGACGCATGTCATCAGAATATTCCATGGCCTTCTCATCACAATGATCTTTGCCCTTGTCATCACAATGCTCCAAGACCTTGTAAACACAATGCACCATGCCCATTTTCATCTCAATGCTCCATGAACCCTGTCATCACAGTGCACGTTGCCCATCATCATAATACTTCAGTCTATTGTCATCACAATGAAATCAATATTGTCCATGACCTCTGACATCATAATGCTCCAAACCCTTGTGATCACAATGTTCCATAAACTTATCATCACAGCACCCAATGACGCTCATCATCACAATTATCCATGGTTCTCTCATCACAATGCTCCATGACCTTTGTCATCCTGATGCTCAATACACTTGTCATCACAATGCTCCCTGACACTTGTCGTCAGTATGCTCCTTGAACCCTGTCATGACAAGGCTCCATGCCTTTTTCATCACAATAATCCATTCCCTTTCCATCACAGTGCTCCAAGATCCCTGTAATCACAATGCTCCATGGCCTTGTCATCAAAAAGCTCCATGAGGCATGTCATCAGAATGTTTCCTGGACTTCTCATCACAATGTTCCATGCCCTTTTCATCACAGTGCTCCAAGACCCCTGTAATCACAATGCTCCATGCCCCTTTTCATCAGAATGCTCCATGAGACTTTTCATCACAAGTCTCCATGGTCTTCCCATCACAGTGCTCCAGGACGTTGTCATCACCATGATCCATTCCCTTGTCATCACAATGCTACATGACCCCTGTCATCTCAATAATCCATGAACAAATGTCAGCCCAATGCTCCACGACCTTCTCATCATAATGCTCCATGGCCAATATCATCACAGTGCTCCATGACCACAGTCCTCACAACACTCCATGACACCTGACAACACAATGATCTGGGACATTTGTCATCACAATGCTCCATTCCCTAGGCTTCACAATGCTCCATGAACCCTGACATCACAACTCTCCATGAACATTTTCAGCACAGTGCTCCATGACCCTTGTCATCACAATGATTCATGCCCTTGTCATCCCAATGCTCCATGACGCCTGTATTCACAATGATCTTGACTCTTGTCATCACAGTGCTCCATGACCTTTGTCACCACAATTCTCTTTACACTAGTCATCACAATGCTCCCTGACAGATGTCATCATAATGCACCATGCACTTGTCATCACAGTGCTTCACAACCTTGTCATCACAATGCTCCATAAAATTTGTCATCACAGTGCTCCATGCACTTCTCATCAAAATGCTCTCTCACCACTGATATCACAATGCTACATTACTATTTGTCACAATACTCCCTCACCCCTGTCATCATAATTTTCCATGACTCCTGTCATCACAATGCTACATTCACTTATCATCACAATGTTCGATGACCCCTGACATCACAATGTTCCATAACAACTGTCATCAAAATGTTCCATGACACTTTTCATCAAATTGCTCCATGACCCTGTCATCAGAATTGACCCTGCCCTACTCATCACAATGCACAACGCCCTTGCCATCAAAATGCTCAAAGACCTTTGTCATCACAAAGATCCATGACCCTTGGCATCACAATGCTCCATGTCATTGTCATCACAATGTTCCATGAACGCTCTCATCACATTGCTCCATGCCCTTGTCTTCACATAGCTCCATGACACGTCATCAGAATGCTCCATGGCCTTCTCATCACAATGCTTCATGCCCTTGCCATCACAATGCTCCATTACCCCTGTCATAACAATGCTCCATGACCCCTGCCATCACGAAGTTCCATGGCCTTGTCATCAAAGGCTCCATGACCGTTCTCATCACAATGCTCCAAGAACACTGTAATCACAATGCTCTATGCCCCTTTTCATCTCAATGATCCATGAACCCTGTCATGACAATGCACCATGCCCATCATCATAATGCTTCATGCTATTGTCATCACAATAAAATCAAATTGCTCCATGACCTCTGTCATAACAATGCTCCAAACACTTGTGATCACAATATTCCATAACACTTGTCATCACAATGCCCCATGACGCTCGTCATCACAATTATCCATGGTCTTCTCATCACAATGCTCCATGAGCTTTGACATCACAATGCTCAATACACTTGTCATCAACATGCTCCCTGACACTTGTTGTCTGTATGCTCCTTGAAACCTGTCACGACAAGGCTCCATGCCTTTTTCATCGCAATGATCCATGCCCTTTGCATCACAATGCTCCAAGTCCCATGTAATCACAATGGTCCATGCCATTGTCATCACAAAGCTCAATGACGCATGCCATCAGAATGCTCCTTTGTCTTCTCCTCACAATTCTCCATGCACTTATCATCACAATGTTCCAAGAACCCTGTAATCACAATGCCCCATGCCCCATTTCATCAGTATGCTCCATGAGACTTGTCATCACAAGCCTCCATAGTTTTGTCATCACAATGCTCCAGGACCTTGTCATCACAATGCTTCACGACCTTGTCCTGAAAATTTTCAATGGCCCTTGTCATCATAATGCTCCAAGCCCTAATCATCACAATGCTCCATTATATTTGTCATTACAATCCTCCATTACATTTGGGTATCACAATGATCCATGCCACTGTCATCGCAATGGACCATGACATATGTCATCACAATGCTCCCTGACACCTTTCTTCACAATACTCCATGACCTTATCATCACAAGGCTCCATGACCCCTGTCATCACAATGCTCCATGACTACAGTCATCACAATGCTTCATAACGTTTGTCATCACAATGGTCCATGCCCCCGTCATCACAAAGCTCTTTGAAATTTGTAACCACAATTCTTCATGAACATTTCATAACAATTCTCTGTGAAACTTGTCATCACAATGCTCCATTTCTTTGTCAGAACGATTCTCCATGACCATTGTCATCAGAATGTGCCACGCGCAGTTCATCACAACGGTCCACAACCTTGTCATTGCAATGCTCCATAAAACTTGTAATCACAATGGTCAATGTAATTCTCATCAAAATGCTCTCTCACCAGACATATCACAATGTTACATCAGTAGTCATCAAAATACTCCCTCACCCTTGTAATCACAATGTTCCATGACACTGTCATCACAATGCTACATTCCCTTATCATAACAATGTTCCATGACCCCTGCCATCACAATGTTCATAAGCCCTGTCATCAAAATGCTCAATGACCCTTTCCATCCCAACCTCCAAGACCCCTGACATCACAATGTTCTATAACCCCTGACATCAAAATGCTCCATTACACTTTTTATCAAATTTCAGCATGACACGGTCATCAAAATGCTCCCTGCCCTTCTCATCAAAATGCTCCATGACTTGTCATCACAAAGCTCCAAGACCCTTGTCATCACAATGCTCCATGTCATTGTCATCACAATGCTCCATGAACCCTCTCATCACATTGCTCCATGCCCTTGTTATCACAAAGCTCCATGACACTTGTCATCACAATGCTCGATGTCCTTCTCATCACAATGCTCCATGCCCTTGTCATTACAGTCCTGCGTGACCCATGTATCACATTGTTCCGTGCCCTTGTCATCACAATGCTCCATGCCCACTCTCATCACAATAATACATGAAACATTTCAGACCAAAGTTCCATACCCTTCTCATCACAATGCTCCATTACCCCTGTCATAACAATGCACCATGACCCCTGCCATCACAATGTTCCACGGCCTAGTCATCCCAAGACTCCATGATACTACTCATCACAATGCTCAAGAGCCCTGATATCACAATGCTCCATGCCCTTGTCATCCCAAAGCTCCATGACGCATGTCATCAGAATGTTCCTTGGCCTTCTCATCACAATGCTCCATGCCCTTGTCATCACAATTCTCCAAGACCCTTGTAATCACAATGTTCCATGCCCTTTTTCATCTCAATGCCCCATGAAATCTGTCATCACAATGCTCCAAGACCCTTGTAATCACAATGCTCCATGCCCCTTTTCATCTAAATGCTCCATGAACCCTGTCATCACAATGCACCATTCCCATCATCATAATGCTTCAGGCTATTGTCATCACAATGAAATAAATATTTTCCATGACCTCTGTCATCATAATGCTCCAAACCCTTGTAATCACAATGTTGCATAACACGTATCATCACAACACCCCATGACGCTCATCATCACAATTATCAATGGTCTTCTCATCAAAATGCTCCATGATCTTTGTCATCACAATGCTCAATACACTTGTCATCACAATGCTTCCTGACCCTTGTCGTCAGTATGCTACTTGAACCCTGTCATGACAAGTTTCCATGCATTTTTCATCACAATGATCCATGACCATTTCATCACAATGCTCCAAGGTCCCTGTAATCATAATGCTCCATTCCCTTATCATCACAAAACTCCATGACGCATGTCATCAGAATCCTCCATGGCCTTCTCATCACAATGCTCTATGCCCTAGTCATAAATATGCTCCAAGACCCCTGTAATCACAATGCTCCATGCCCCTTTTCATCAGAATGCTCCATGAGACTTGCCATTACAAGTCTTCATGGTTTTCTCATCACAATGTTCCAGGACTTTGTCATCACCATGATCCATTCCCTTGTCATCACAATGCTCCATGATCACTGTCATCACAATAATCCATGAACATTTTCAGCCCAATGCTCCACGACCTTCTCAACACAATGCTCCATTGCCAATATCATCACAATGCTCCATGACCACTGTCATCACAACAATCCATGACACCTGACAACACAATGATCCAGGACTCTTGTCATCACAATGCTCCATTCCCTAGTCATCACAATGCTCCATGACCTCTGTCATCACAACACTCCATGACACCTGACTACACAATGATCCTGGACTCTTGTCATCGCAATGCTCCATTCCCTAGTCATCACAATGCTCCATGACACCTGTCATCACAACTCTCCATGAACATTTTCAGCCCAGTGCTCCATGTCCCTTGTTATCACAATGATCCATGCCCTTGTCATCCCAATGATCCATGACCACTGTATTCACAATGCTCCTTGACGCTTCTAATCACAGTGCTCCATGACACATGTCATCACAATGCTCCAAGACTTTGTCAGCAAAATGCTACATGACATTGTCATTATAATCCTCTATGCCCTTGTCATCACAATACTCGACTTGCATTGTCATCACAATCCTCCATGAATTGGGGGATCACATTGCTTCATGCCCTTGTCATCACAATGCTCCATGCTCCTTGAAATCAAAATGATCCATGACCTCTGTCATCACAATGCTCCAAGCCCTTGTGATCACAATGTTCAATAACACTTGTCCTCACAACGCTCCATGATGCCTGTCATCACAATACTCCATGCCCTTTTCATCACAATGCTCCATGACCTTTGTCACCACAATTCTCTATACACTTGTCATCACAATGCTCCCTGACACTTGTCATCAGAATGCTCCTTGAACCCTGTCACGAAAAGGCTCCATGCCTTTTTCATCACAATGCACCATGCCGTTTTCCTCACAATGCTCCATGCCATTGTCATCAAAATACTCCACAAGCTTGTCATCAGAATGCTCCATGACACTTGCCATCACAGTTCTCCATGCACTTGTCAGCACAATTCTCCCTGACCCTTATCATCACAATTCTCCAAGCAATTGTCATCACAATGCTGCATTACCTTTGTCATCAGAATCCTCCCTGACACTTGGCAACACAATGCTCCATGCCATCCTCATCACAATGGGCCATTACATATGTGATCACAGTGCTCCCTGACACCTGTCTTCACCATACGCATGACCTGGTCATCACAATGCTCCATGTCCTTGTCATCACAGTGTGCCATTCCAACTGTCATCGCAATACTCCATGAAGCTTATTAGACCAATGTTTCATGTACTTGTCATCACAATGCTCCATGCCCTTGTTATCACAATGCTCCATGACCCCTGTCATCACAATGCTCCGTGACTCCAGTCATCACAATGCTTCATGACCTTTGTCAACACAATGATCCATGCCCTCGTCATCAACAGTCTCTGTGACCTTTTTAACCACAATGCTCCATGAACTTTTCATCACAATGCTCTTTGACCCTTGTCATCACAATGCTCTATGACTTGCTCAGCACAATGCTCCATGACCCTTGTCATCACAATGCTCCATTCGCTTGTCAGCACAATGCTCCATGACACATGTCATTACAATGCACCATGCACTTGTCATCACAGTGATCCACAACATTGTCTTCACAATGCTCCATAAAATTTGTCATCACAAGGCTCCATGCACTTCTCATCAAAATGCTCTCTCACCACTGATATCACAATGCTACATCACTATTTGTCACAATACTCCCACACCCCTGTCATCACAATGTTCCATGACTCCTGTCATCACAATGCTACATGCACTTATCATCATAATCTTCGATGACCTCTGAAATCACAATGTTCCATAACACCTATCATCAAAATGTTCCATGCCACTTTTCATCAAATTGCTCTATGACCCTGTCAACACAATGCTCCCTGCCCTTCTCATCACAATGCACAAAGCCCTTGCCATCAAAATGCTCCATGACATTTGTCATCACAATGATCCATGACACTTGGCATCACAATGCTCCATGTCATTTTCATCACAATGCTCCATGAACGCTCTCATCACATTGCTCCATGCCCTTGTCTTCACATAGATCCATGACACATGTCATCAGAATGCTCCATGGCCTTCTCATCACAATGCTCCATGCCCTTGCCATCACAGTGCTCCATTACACCTGTCATAACAATGCTCCATGACCCCTGCCATCACGATGTTCCATGGCCTTGTCATCACACGGCTCCATGACCCTTCTCATCACAATGCTCCAAGAACACTGTAATCCCAATGCTCTATGCCCCTTTTCATCTCAATGATCCATGAACACTGTCATCACAATGCACCATGCCCATCATCATAATGCTTCATGCTATTTTCATAACAATGAAATCAAAATGTTCCATGACCTCTGTCATAACAATGCTCCAAACACTTGTGATCACAATATTCCATAACACGTGTCATCACAATGCCCCATGAAGCTCGTCATCACAATTATCCATGGTCTTCTCATCACAATGCTCCATGACCTTTGTCATCACAATGCTCAATACAATTGTCATCAAAATGCTCCCTGACACATTTTGTCTGTATGCTCCTTGAACCCTGTCATGACAAGGCTCCATGCCTTTTTCATCACAATGATCCATGACTTTTTCATCACAATGCTCCAAGACCCATGTAATCACAATGCTCCATGCACTTGTCATCACAAAGCTCCATGATGCATGCCATCAGAATGCTCCTTGGACTTCTCCTCACAATGATCCATGCCCTTGTCATCACAATGTTCCAAGACACCTGTAATCACATTGCTCCATGCCCCTTTTCATCAGTATGCTCCATGAGACTTGTCATCACAAGGCTCCATGGTTTTGTCATCACAATGCTCCAGGACCTTGTCATCACAATGCTTCTCGACCTTGTCATGAAAATTTTCAATGGCCCTTGTCATCATAATGCTCGAAGCCCTAATCATCACAATGCTCCATTATATTTGTCATCACCGTTCTCCATTACATTTGGCATCACAATGCTCCATGCTATTGTCATCGCAATCGACCAAGACATATGTCATCACAATGCTCTTTGACATCTGTCTTCACAATACTCCATGAGCTTCTCATCACAGTGCTCCATGCCTTTGTCATCACAATGCACCATGCCCACTGTCATCACAATAATCTATGAAACTTGTCAGACCAATGCTCCATGGCCTTCTCATCACAATGCTCTATACCCTAGTCATCACAATGCTTCAAGACGCCTGTAATCACAATGCTCCATGCCCCTTTTCATCAGAATGCTCCATGAGACTTGCCATCACAAGTCTCCATGGTCTTCTCATCACAATGCTCCAGGACCCAGATATCACCATGCTCCATTCCCTTGTCATCACAATGCACCATGAACACTGTCATCACAATAATCCATGAACATTTTCAGCCCAATGATCCAAGACCTTCTCATCACAATGCTCCATGTCCAATATCATCACAATGCTCCATGACCACAGTCATCACAACACTCCATGACACCTGACAGCACAATGATTAGGGACTCTTGTCATCACAATGCTCCATTCCCTAGTCATCACAATGCTCCATGACCCCTGTTATCACAACACTCCATGAATATTTTCAGGCCAGTGCTCCATGACCCTTGTCATCCCAATGCTCCATGACCCCTCTATTCACAATGCTCCTTGACGCTTCTCATCACAGTGCTCCATGACACGTCATCACAATGCTCCATGCCTTTGTCAGCAAAATGCTACATGACATTTTCATTACAATGCTCTATGCGCTTGTCATCACAATACTCCATTTCCATTGTCATCACAATCCTCCATGATTCTTGGGATCACATTGCTTCATGCCCTTGTCATCACAATGCTCCATGCTCCTTGAAATCAAAATGATCCATGACCTCTGTCATCACAGTGCTCCAAAAGCTTGTGATCACAATGTTCCATAACACTTGTCCTCACAACGCTCCATGTTGCCTGTCATCACAATACTCCATGCCCTTTTCATCACAATGCTCCATGAGCTTTGTCACCACAATTCTCAATACACTTGTCTTCACAATGCTCCCTGACTCTTGTCATCAGAATGCTCCTTGAACCCTGTCACGAAAAGGCTCCATGCCTTTTTCATCACAAAGCCCCATTCCGTTTTCATCACAATGCTCCATGCCATTGTCATCAATGTACTCCACAAGCTTGTCATCAGAATGCTCCATGACCCTTGTCATCACAATTCTCCATGCACTTGTCAGCACAATGCTCCCTGACACTTGTTATCACAATGCTCCAAGCCATTGTCATCACAATGCTCCATTACCTTAGTCATCAGAATCCTCCATGACACTTAGCATCACAATGCTACCTGACACCTGTCTTTACAATAGTGCATGACCTGGTCATCACAATGCTCCATGCCCATGTCATCACAATGCGCCATTCCAACTGTCATCGCAACAATCCATGAAACTTATTAGACCAATGTTTCATTCCCTGGTCATCAGAATGCTCCATGCCCTTGTTATCACAATGCTCCATGACCCCTGTCATCACAATGCTCCCTGACTCCAGTTATCACAATGCTTCATGGCCTTTGTCATCACAATGGTCCAGGCACTCGTCATCAACAGTCTCTGTGACCTTTTTAACCCCAATGCTCCATGAACTTTTCATCACAATGCTCTTTGACCCTTGTCATCACAATGCTCTATGCCTTTCTCAGCACAATGCTCCATGACCTTTGTCATCACAATGCTCCATGCGCTTGTCAGCACAATGCTCCATGACACATGTCATCACAATGCACCATTCGCTTGTCATCACAGTGCTCCACAACCTTGTCATCACAATGCTCCATAAAATTTATCATCACAATGCTCCATGCACTTCTCATCAAAATGCTCTCTCTCCACTGATATCACAATGCTACATCACTATTTGTCACAATACTCCCTCACCCCTGTCATCATAATGTTCCATGACTCCTGTCATCACAATGCTACATGCACTAATCATCACAATGTTCGATGACCCCTGACATCACAATGTTCCATAACACCTGTCATCAAAATGTTCCATGACACATTTCATCAAATTGCTCCATGACCAAGTCATCAGAATGCTACCTGCCCTACTCATCACAATGCACAACGCCCTTGTCATCAAAATGCTCAATGACCTTTGTCATCACAAAGATCCATGACCCTTGGCATCACAATGCTCCATGTCCTTGTCATCACCATGCTCCATGTACGCTCTCATCACATTGCTACATGTCCTTGTCTTCACAAAGCTCCATGACACATGTCATCAGAATGCTCCATGGCCTTCTGATCACAATGCTCCATGCCCTTGCCATCACAATGCTGAATTACCCCAGTCATAACAATTCTCCATGACCCCTGCTATCACGATATTCCATGGCCTTGTCATCACAAAGCTCCATGACCCTTCTCATCACAATGCTCAAAGAACCATGTAATCACAATGCTCTATGGCCCCTTTCATCTCAATGATACATGAACCCTGTCATAACAATGCACCATGCCCATCATCATAATGCTTCATGCTATTGTCATCACAATGAAATCAAAATGCTCCATGATCTCTGTCATAACAATGCTCCAAACCCTTGTGATCACAATATTCCATAACACGTGTCATCACAATGCCCCATGACGCTCGTCATCACAATTATCCATGGTCTTCTCATCACAATGCTCCATGAGCTTTGTCATCACAATGCTCAATACACTTGTAATCAAAATGCTCCCTGACACTTGTTGTCTGTATGCTCCTTGAACCCTGTCATGATAAGGCTCCATGCCTTTTTCATCACAATGATCCATTACCTTTTCATCACAATGCTCCAAGACCCATGTAATCACAATGCTCCATGCACTTGTCATCACAAAGCTCAATGACACATGCCATCAGAATGCTCCTTGGTCTTCTCCTCACAATGATCCATGCCCTTGTCATCACAATGTTCCAAGACACCTCTAATCACAATGCTCCATGCCCCTTTTCATCAGTATGCTCCATGAGACTCGTCATCACAAGGCTCCATGGTTTTGTCATCACAATGCTCCAGGACCTTGTCATCACAATGCTTCTCGACCATGTCATGAAAATTTTCAATGGCCCTTGTCATCATAATGCTCGAAGCCCTAATCATCACAATGCTCCATTATATTTGTCATCACAATTCTCCATTACATTTGGCATCACAATGCTCCATGCCATTGTCATCGCAATCGACCAAGACATATGTCATCACAATGCTCTTTGACATCTGTCTTCACAATACTCCATGAGCTTCTCATCACAGTGCTCCATGCCTTTGTCATCACAATGCACCATGCCCACTGTCATCACAATAATCTATGAAACATGTCAGACCAATGCTCCATGGCCTTCTCATCAAAATGCTCTATACCCTAGTCATCACAATGCTTCAAGACCCCTGTAATCACAATGCTCCATTCCCCTTTTCATCAGAATGCTCCATGAGATTTGCCATCACAAGTCTCCATGGTCTTCTCATCACAATGCTCCAGGACCTTGACATCACCATGCTCCATTCCCTTGTCATCACAATGCTCCATGAGCACTGTCATCACAATAATCCATGAATATTTTCAGCCCAATGATCCACGACCTTCTCATCACAATGCTCCATGTCCAATATCATCACAATGCTCCATGTCCACAGTCATCACAACACTCCATGACACCTGACAACACAATGATTAGGGACTCTTGTCATCACAATGCTCCATTCACTAGTCATCACAATGCTCCATGACCCCTGTTATCACAACACTCCATGAATATTTTCAGGCCAGTGCTCCATGACCCTTGTCATCCCAATGCTCCATGACCCCTGTATTCACAATGCTCCTTGACGCTTCTCATCACAGTGCTCCATGACACATGTCATCACAATGCTCCATGCCTTTGTCAGCAAAATGCTACATGACATTGTCATTACAATGCTCTATGCGCTTGTCATCACAATACTCCATTTCCATTGTCATCACAATCCTCCATGTATCTTGGGATCACATTGCTTCATGCCCTTGTCATCACAATGCTCCATGCTCCTTGAAATCAAAATGATCCATGACCTCTGTCATCACAGTGCTCCAAAAGCTTGTGATCACAATGTTCCATAACACTTGTCCTCACAACGCTCCATGATGCCTGTCATCACAATACTCCATGCCCTTTTCATCACAATGCTCCATGACCTTTGTCACCACAATTCTCAATACACTTGTCATCACAATGCTCCCTGACTCTTGTCATCAGAATGCTCCTTGAACCCTGTCACGAAAAGGCTCCATGCCTTTTTCATCACAAAGCCCCATTCCGTTTTCATCACAATGCTCCATGCCATTGTCATCAATGTACTCCACAAGCTTGTCATCAGAATGCTCCATGACTCTTGTCATTAAAATTCACCATGCACTTGTCAGCACAATGCTCGCTGACCCTTGTCATCACAATGCTCCAAGCCATTGTCATCACAATGCTCCATTTCCTTTGTCATCAGAATCCTCCATGACACCTGGCATCAATATGCTCCATGCCATCCTCATCACAATGGGCCATTACACATGTGATCACAATGCTCCCTGACACCTGTCTTCACAATACTGCATGACCTGGTCATCACAATGCTCCATGCCCTTGTCATCACAATGCGCCATTCCAACTGTCATCGCAACCATCCATGATACTTATTAGACCAATGTTCCATGCCCTTGTTATCACCATGCTCCATACCCTCGTTATCACAATGCTCCATGACCCCTTTCATCACAATGCTCCATGACTCCAGTCATCACAATGCTTCATGACCTTTGTCATCACAGTGGTCCATGCCCTCATCTTCAACAGTCTCTGTGACCGTTTTAACCACCATGATCCATGAACTTTTCATCACACTGCTCTTTGACCCCTGTCATCACAATGCTCTCTGCCTTTTTCAGCAAATTGCTCCATGACACTTGTCATCACAATGCTCCATGCGCTTGTCAGCACAATGCTCCATGACACATGTCATCACAATGCACCATGCGCTTGTCATCACAGTGCTCCTCAACCTTGCCATCACAATGCTCCATAAAATTTGTCATCACAGTGCTCCATGCACTTCTCATCAAAATGCTCTCTCACCACTGATATCACAATGCTACATCACTATTTGTCACAATACTCCCTCACCCCTGTCATCATAATGTTCCATGACTCCTGTTATCACAATGCTACATGCACTTATCATCACAATGTTCGATGACCCCTGACATCACAATGTTCCATAACACCTGTCATCAAAATGTTCCATGACACTTTTCATCAAATTGCTCCATGACCCAGTCATCAGAATGCTCCCTGCCCTACTCATCACAATGCACAACGCCCTTGCCATCAAAATGCTCAATGACCTTTGTCATCACAAAGATCCATGACCCTTGGCATCACAATGCTCCATGTCATTTTCATCACAATGCTCCATGAACGCTCTCATCACATTGCTCCATGCCCTTGTCTTCACATAGCTCCATGACACGTCATCAGAATGCTCCATGGCCTTCTCATCACAATGCTCCAAGCCCTTGCCATCACAATGCTCCATTACCACTGTCATAACAATGCTCCATGACCCCTGCCATCACGAAGTTCCATGGCCTTGTCATCACAAGGCTCCATGACCCTTCTCATCACAATGCTTCAAGAACACTGTAATCACAATGCCATATGCCCCTTTTCATCTCAATGGTCCATGAACCCTGTCATCACAATGCACCATGCCCATCATCATAATGCTTCATGCTATTGTCATAACAATGAAATCAAAATGCTCCATGACCTCTGTCATAACAATGCTCCAAACACTTGTGATCACAATATTCCATAACACTTTTCATCACAATGCCCCATGACGCTCGTCATCACAATTATCCATGGTCTTCTCATCACAATGTTCCATGACCTTCGTCATCACAATGCTCAATACACTTGTCACCAACATGCTCCCTGACACTTGTTGTCTGTATGCTCCTTGAACCCTGTCATGACAAGGCTCCATGCCTTTTTCATCACAATAATCCATGCCCTTTTCATCACAATGCTCCAAGTCCCATGTAATCACAATGCTCCATGCCCACTCTCATCACAATAATCCATGAAACATTTCAGACCAAAGTTCCATACCTTTCTCATCACATTGCTTAATTACCCCTGTCATAAGAATGCACCATGACACCTGCCATCACAATGTTCCACGGCCTAGTCATCACAAGGTTCCATGATATTTTTCATTACAATGCTCAAGACCCCTGAAATCACAATACTCCATGCCCTTGTCATCACAAAGCCCCATGACGCATGTCATCAGAATGTTCCATGGCCTTCTCATCAAAATGCTCCATGCACTTGTCATCACAATGCTCCAAGACCATTGTAATCACACTGCTCCATGCCACTTTTCATCTCAATGCTCCATGAAATCTGTCATCGCAATTCTCCAAGACCCTTGTAATCACAATGCTCCATGCCCCTTTTCATCTCAGTGCTCCATGAACCCTGTCATCACCATGCACCATGCCCATCATCATGATGCTTCAGGCTGTTGTCATCACAATGAAATCAATATTCTGCATGACCTCTGTCATCATAATGCTCCAAACCCTAGTGATCACAATGTTGCATAACACGTATCATCACAAAACCCCATGACGCTCATCATCACAATGCTCCATGGTCTTCTCATCACAATGCTCCATGATCTTTGTCATCACAATGCTCAATACACTTGTCATCACAATGATCCCTGACACTTGTCGTCAGTATGCTCCTTGAACCCTGTCATGACAAGGTTCCATGCATTTTTCATCACAATGATCCATGATCATTTCTTCACAGTCCTCCAAGGTCCCTGTAATCACAATGCTCCATGCCCTTGTCATCACAAAACGCCATGACGCATGTCATCAGAATGCTCCATGGCCTTCTCATCACAATGCTCCATGCGCTTGTCAGCACAATGCTCCATGACACATGTCATCACAATGCTCCATACCTTTGTCAGCAAAATGCTACATGACCTTGTCATTACAATCCTCTATGCGCTTGTCATTACAATACTCGACTTGCATTGTCATCACAATCCTCCATGAATTGGGGGATCACATTGCTTCATGCCCTTGTCATCACAATGCTCCATTCTCCTTGAAATCAAAATGATTCATGACCTCTGTCATCACAATGCTCCAAACCCTTGTGATCACAATGTTCCATAACACATGTCCTCACAACGCTCCATGATGCCTGTCATCAAAATACTCCATGCCCTTTTCATCACAATGCTCCATGACCTTTGTCACCACAATTCTCAATACACTTGTCATCACAATGCTCCCTGACACTTGTCATCAGAATGCTCCTTGAACCCTGTTAGGAAAAGGCTCCATGCCTTTTTCATCACAATGCCCCATGCCGTTGTCCTCACAATGCTCCATGCCATTGTCATCAAAATACTCCACAAGCTTGTCATCAGAATGCTCCATGACACTTGTCATCACAATTCTCCATGCACTTGTCAGCACAATTCTCCCTGACCCTTGTCATCACAATGCTCCAAGCAATTGTCATCACAATGCTCCATTACCTTTTTCATCAGAATCCTCCCTGACACTTGACAGCACAATGCTCCATGCCATCCTCATCACAATGGGCCATTACATATGTATCACAGTGCTCCCTGACACCTGTCTTCACCATACGCATGACCTGGTCATCACAATGCTCCATGTCCTTGTCATCACAGTGTGCCATTCCAACTGTCATCGCAATACTCCATGAAGCTTATTAGACCAATGTTCCATGTACTTGTCATCACAATGCTCCATGCCCTTGTTATCACAATGCTCCATGACCCCTGTCATCACAATGCTCCGTGACTCCAGTCATCACAATGCTTCATGACCTTTGTCAACACAATGCTCCATGCCCTCGTCATCAACAGTCTCTGTGACCTTTTTAACCACAATGCTCCATGAACTTTTCATCACAATGCTCTTTGACCCTTGTCATCACAATGCTCTATGACTTGCTCAGCACAATGCTCCATGACCCTTGTCATCACAATGCTCCATTCGCTTGTCAGCACAATGCTCCATGACACATGTCATTACAATGCACCATGCACTTGTCATCACAGTGATCCACAACATTGTCTTCACAATGCTCCATAAAATTTGTCATCACAATGCTCCATGCACTTCTCATCAAAATGCTCTCTCACCACTGATATCACAATGCTACATCACTATTTGTCGCAATACTCCCTCACCCCTGTCATCATAATGTTCCATGACTCCTGTTATCACAATGCTACATGCACTTATCATCACAATGTTCGATGACCCCTGACATCACAATGTTCCATAACATCTGTCATCAAAATGTTCCATGACACTTTTCATCAAATTGCTCCATGACCCAGTCATCAGAATGCTCCCTGCCCTACTCATCACAATGCACAACGCCCTTGCCATCAAAATGCTCAATGACCTTTGTCATCACAAAGATCCATGACTTTTGGAATCACAATGCTCCATGTCATTGTCATCACAATGCTCCATGAACGCTCTCATCACATTGCTCCATGCCCTTGTCTTCACATAGCTCCATGACACGTCATCAGAATGCTCCATGGCCTTCTCATCACAATGCTCCATGCCCTTGCCATCACAGTGCTCCATTACCACTGTCATAACAATGCTCCATGACCCCTGCCATCACGAAGTTCCATGGCCTTGTCATCAAAGGCTCCATGACCCTTCTCATCACAATGCTTCAAGAACACTGTAATCACAATGCCATATGCCCATTTTCATCTCAATGGTCCATGAACCCTGTCATCACAATGCACCATGCCCATCATCATAATGCTTCATGCTATTGTCATAACAATGAAATCAAAATGCTCCATGACCTCTGTCATAACAATGCTCCAAACACTTGTGATCACAATATTCCATAACACTTGTCATCACAATGCCCCATGACGCTCGTCATCACAATTATCCATGGTCTTCTCATAACAATGCTCCATGACCTTCGTCATCACAATGCTCAATACACTTGTCATCAACATGCTCCCTGACACTTGTTGTCTGTATGCTCCTTGAACCCTGTCATGACAAGGCTCCATGCCTTTTTCATCACAATGATCCATGCCCTTTTCATCACAATGCTCCAAGTCCCATGTAATCACAATGCTCCATGCCCACTCTCATCACAATAATCCATGAAACATTTCAGACCAAAGTTCCATACCCTTCTCATCACATTGCTTAATTATCCCTGTCATAAGAATGCACCATGACACCTGCCATCACAATGTTCCACGGCCTAGTCATCACAAGGTTCCATGATATTTTTCATTACAATGCTCAAGACCCCTGAAATCACAATGCTCCATGCCCTTGTCATCACAAAGCCCCATGACGCATGTCATCAGAATGTTCCATGGCCTTCTCATCACAATGCTCCATGCACTTGTCATCACAATGCTCCAAGACCATTGTAATCACACTGCTCCATGCCACTTTTCATCTCAATGCTCCATGAAATCTGTCATCACAATGCTCCAAGACCCTTGTAATCACAATGCTCCATGCCCCTTTTCATCTCAGTGCTCCATGAACCCTGTCATCACAATGCACCATGCCCATCATCATAATGCTTCAGGCTATTGTCATCACAATGAAATCAATATCCTGCATGACCTCTGTCATCATAATGCTCCAAACCCTAGTGATCACAATGTTGCATAACACGTATCATTACAACACCCCATGACGCTCATCATCACAATGATCCATGGTCTTCTCATCACAATGCTCCATGATCTTTGTCATCACAATGCTCAATACACTTGTCATCACAATGATCCCTGACACTTGTCGTCAGTATGCTCCTTGAACCCTGTCATGACAAGGTTCCATGCATTTTTCATCACAATGATCCATGATCATTTCATCACAGTCCTCCAAGTTCCCTGTAATCACAATGCTCCATGCCCTTGTCATCACAAAACTCCATGACGCATGTCATCAGAATGCTCCATGGCCTTCTCATCACAATGCTCCATGCGCTTGTCAGCACAATGCTCCATGACACATGTCATCACAATGCTCCATGACTTTGTCAGCAAAATGCTACATGACCTTGTCATTACAATCCTCTATGCGCTTGTCATTACAACACTCGACTTGCATTGTCATCACAATCCTGCATGAATTGGGGGATCACATTGCTTCATGCCCTTGTCATCACAATGCTCCATGCTCCTTGAAATCAAAATGATCCATGACCTGTGTCATCACAATGCTCCAAACCCTTGTGATCACTATGTTCCATAACACTTGTCCTCACAGCGCTCCATGATGCCTGTCATCAAAATACTCCATGCCCTTTTCATCACAATGCTCCAAGAGCTTTGTCACCACAATTCTCAATACATTTGTCATCACAATGCTCCCTGACACTTGTCATCAGAATGCTCCTTGAACCCTGTCACGAAAAGGCTCCATGCCTTTTTCATCACAATGCCCCATGCCGTTTTCCTCACAATGCTCCATGCCATTGTCATCAAAATACACCACAAGCTTGTCATCAGAATGCTCCATGACACTTGTCATCACAATTCTCCATGCACTTGTCAGCACAATTCTCCCTGACCCTTGTCATCACAATGCTCCAAGCAATTGTCATCACAATGCTCCATTACATTTTTCATCAGTATCCTCCCTGACACTTGGCAGCACAATGCTCCATGCCATCCTCATCACAATGGGCCATTACATATGTGATCACAGTGCTCCCTGACACCTGTCTTCACCAAACGCATGACCTGGTCATCACAATGCTCCATGTCCTTGTCATCACAGTGTGCCATTCCAACTGTCATCGCAATACTCCATGAAGCTTATTAGACCAATGTTCCATGTACTTGTCATCACAATGCTCCATGCCCTTGTTATCACAATGCTCCATGACCCCTGTCATCACAATGCTCCGTGACTCCAGTCATCACAATGCTTCATGACCTTTGTCAACACAATGGTCCATGCCCTCGTCATCAACAGTCTCTGTGACCTTTTTAACCACAATGCTCCATGAACTTTTCATCACAATGCTCTTTGACCCTTGTCATCACAATGCTCTATGCCCTGCTCAGCAGAATGCTCCATGACCCTTGTCATCACTATGCTCCATTCGCTTGTCAGCACAATGCTCCATGACACATCTCATTACAATGCACCATGCACTTGTCATCACAGTGATCCACAACATTGTCTTCACAATGCTCCATAAAATTTGTCATCACAATGCTCCATGCACTTCTCATCAAAATGCTCTCTCTCCACTGATATCACAATGCTACATCACTATTTGTCACAATACTCCCTCACCCCTTTCATCATAATGTTCCATGACTCCTGTTATCACAATGCTACATGCACTTATCATCACAATGTTCGATGACCTCTGAAATCACAATGTTCCATAACACCTATCATCAAAATGTTCCATGCCACTTTTCATCAAATTGCTCTATGACCCTGTCATCACAATGCTCTCTGCCCTTCTCATCACAATGCACAAAGCCCTTGCCATCAAAATACTCCATGACATTTGTCATCACAATGATCCATGACACTTGGCATCACAATGCTCCATGTCATTGTCATCACAATGCTCCATGAACGCTCTCATCACATTGCTCCATGCCCTTGTCTTCACATAGATCCATGACACATGTCATCAGAATGCTCCATGGCCTTCTCATCACAATGCTCCATGCCCTTGCCATCACAATGCTCCATTACAACTGTCATAACAATGCTCCATGACCCCTGCCATCACAATGTTCCATGGCATTGTCATCACAAGGCTCCATGACCCTTCTCATCACAATGCTCCAAGAACACTGTAATCCCAATGCTCTATGCCCCTTTTCATCTCAATGATCCATGAACCTTGTCATCACAATGCACCATGCCCATCATCATAATGCTTCATGCTATTTTCATAACAATGAAATCAAAATGTTCCATGACCTCTGTCATAACAATGCTCCAAACCCTTGTGATCACAATATTCCATAACACGTGTCATCACAATGCACCATGAAGCTCGTCATCACAATTATCCATGGGCTTCTCATCACAATGCTCCATGAACTTTGTCATCACAATGCTCAATACAATTGTCATCAAAATGCTCCCTGACACTTGTTGTCTGTATGCTCCTTGAACCCTGTCATGACAAGGCTCCATGCCTTTTTCATCACAATGATCCATGACCTTTTGATCACAATGCTCCAAGTCCCATGTAATCACAATGCTCCACGCACTTGTCATCACAAAGCTCAATGATGCATGCCATCAGAATGCTCCTTGGTCTTCTCCTCACAATGATCCATGCCCTTGTCATCACAATGTTCCAAGACACCTGTAATCACAATGCTCCATGCCCCTTTTCATCAGTATGCTCCATGAGACTTGTCATCACAAGGCTCCATGGTTTTGTCATCACAATGCTCCAGGACCTTGTCATCACAATGCTTCTCGACCTTGTCATGAAAATTTTCAATGGCCCTTGTCATCATAATGCTCGAAGCCCTAATCATCACAATGCTCCATTATATTTGTCATCACCATTCTCCATTACATTTGGCATCACAATGCTCCATGCCATTGCCATCGCAATCGACCAAGACATATGTCATCACAATGCTCTTTGGCATCTGTCTTCACAATACTCCATGAGCTTCTCATCACAGTGCTCCATGCCTTTGTCATCACAATGCACCATTCCCACTGTCATCACAATAATCTATGAAACTTGTCAGACCAATGCTCCATGGCCTTCTCATCACAATGCTCTATACCCTAGTCATCACAAAGCTTCAAGACCCCTGTAATCACAATGCTCCATGCCCCTTTTCATCAGAATGCTCCATGAGACTTGCCATCACAAGTCTCCATGGTCTTCTCATCACAATGCTCCAGGACCTTGACATCACGATGCTCCATTCCCTTGTCATCACAATGCTCCATGAGCACTGTCATCACAATAATCCATGAACATTTTCAGCCCAATGATCCACGACCTTCTCATCACAATGCTCCATGTCCAATATCATCACAATGCTCCATGACCACAGTCATCACAACACTCCATGACACCTGACAACACAATGATTAGGGACTCTTGTCATCACAATGCTCCATTCCCTAATCATCACAATGCTCCATGACCCCTGTTATCACAACACTCCATGAATATTTTCAGGCCAGTGCTCCATGACCCTTGTCATCCCAATGCTCCATGACCCCTGTATTCACAATGCTCCTTGACGCTTCTCATCACAGTGCTCCATGACACATGTCATCACAATGCTCCATGCCTTTGTCAGCAAAATGCTACATGACATTGTCATTACAATGCTCTATGCGCTTGTCATCACAATACTCCATTTCCATTGTCATCACAATCCTCCATGTATCTTGGGATCACATTGCTTCATGCCCTTGTCATCACAATGCTCCATGCTCCTTGAAATCAAAATGATCCATGACCTCTGTCATCACAGTGCTCCAAAAGCTTGTGATCACAATGTTCCATAACACTTGTCCTCACAACGCTCCATGATGCCTGTCATCACAATACTCCATGCCCTTTTCATCACAATGCTCCATGAGCTTTGTCACCACAATTCTCAATACACTTGTCATCACAATGCTCCCTGACACTTGTCATCAGAATGCTCCTTGAACCCTGTCACGAAAAGGCTCCATGCCTTTTTCATCACAAAGCCCCATTCCGTTTTCATCACAATGCTCCATGCCATTGTCATCAAAGTACTCCACAAGCTTGTCATCAGAATGCTCCATGACCCTTGTCATCACAATTCTCCATGCACTTGTGAGCACAATGCTCCCTGACCCTTGTTATCACAATGCTCCAAGCCACTGTCATCACAATGCTCCATTACCTTAGTCATCAGAATCCTCCATTACACTTAGCATAACAATGCTACCTGACACCTGTCTTTACAATAGTGCATGACCTGGTCATCACAATGCTCCATGCTCCTTGAAATCAAATGAGCCATGACCTCTGTCACCAAAAGGCTCCAATCCCTTGTGATCACAGTGTTCCATAACACTTGTCATCACAATGCTCCATGATGCCTGTCATCACAATACTCCATGCCCTTTTCATCACAATGCTCCCTGCCATTGTCATCACAATACTACATGACCTGGTCATCACAATGCTCCATGACCTTGTCATCACAATGTGCCATTCCAACTGTCCTCGCAATAATCCTTGAAATTTAATAGACCAATGCTCTATGCCCTTGTCATCACAATGCTCCATGCCCTTGTTATCACAATGCTCCATGACCCCTGTCATCACAATGCTCTGTGACTCCAGTCATCACAATGCTTCATGACCTTTGTCATCACAATGGTCCATGCCCTCGTCATCAACAGACTCTGTGACCTTTTTAACCACAATGCTCCATGAACTTTTCATCACAATGCTCTTTGACCCTTGTCATCACAATGCTCTATGCCTTTATCAGCACAAGGCTCCATGACACTTTTAATCACAATGCTCCATGAACGCTCTCATCACATTGCTCCATGCCCTTCTCTTCACAAAGCTCCATGACAAATGTCATCAGAATGCTCCATGGCCTTCTCATCACAATGTTCCATGTCCTTGCCATGACAATGCTCCATGACCCCTGCCATCACGATGTTCCATGGCTTGTCATCACATAGCTCCAAGACCCTTCTCATCACAAGGCTCCAAGAACCCTGTAATCACAATGCTCTATGCCCTTTTTCATCACAATGATCCATGAATCCTGTCATCACAATGCACCATGCACATCGTCCTAAGGTTTCAGGCTATTGTCATCACAATGAAATAAAAATGCTCCATGACCTCTGTCATAACAATGCTCCAAACCCTTGTGATCACAATATTCCATAACACTTGTCATCACAATGCCGCATGACGCTCGTCATCACAATTATCAATGGACTTCTCATCACAATGCTCCATGACGGTTGTCATCACAATGCGCAACACACTTGTCATCAAAACGCTCCCTGACACTTGTTGTCTGTTTGCTCCTTGAACCCTGTCATAACAAGGCTGCATGCCTTTTTCATAACAATGATCCATGCCCTTTTCATCACAGTGCTCCGAGACCCATGTAATTTCAATGCTCCATGCCCTTGTCATCACAAAGCTCAATGACGCATGCCATCAGAATGCTCCTTCTTCTTCTCCTCAAAATGCTTCATGCCGTAGTCCTCACAATGTTCCAAGACCCCGGTAATCACAATGCTCCATACCCTTGTCATCAAAAAACTCCATGACGCATGTCATCAGAATGCTCCATGCCCTAGTCATCACAATGCTCCAAGACCCTGTAATCACAATGCTACATGCCCCTTTTCATCAGAATGCTCCATGAGACTTGTCATCACAAGTCTCCTGGTCTTCTCATCACAATGCTCCAGGACCTTGTTATCACCATACTCCATTCCCTTGTCAACACAATGCTCCATGACCCCTGTCATCACGATAATCCATGATCATTTTCAGCCCAATGCTCCACGACCTACTCATCACAATCCTCAATGGCCAATATAATCACAGTGCTCCATGACCACTGTCATCACAACACTCCATGACACTTGACAACGCAATGATCCTGGACTCTTGTGATCACAATGCTCCATTCCCTAGTCCTCACAATGCTCCATGAACCAAGTCATCAGAACACTCCATGAACATTTTCAGCCCAGTGCTCCATGACACCTGTCATCACAATGCTCCATGCCTTTGTCAGCAAAATGCTACATGACCTTGTTATTACAATGCTCTATGCGCTTTTCATCACAATACTCCATTTCCATTGTCATCACAATCCTCCATGAATCTTGCGATCACATTGCTTCATGCTCTTGTCATCACAATGCTCCATGCTCCTTGAAATCAAAATGATCCATGAACTCTGTCATCATAATGCTCCAAACCCTTGTGATCACAATGTTCCATAACACTGGTCATCACAACGCTCCATGATGCCTGTCATCACAATACTCCATACCCTTTTCATCATAATGGTCCATGACCTTTGTGATCACAATTCTCAATACACATGTCATCACAATGCTCCCTGACACTTGTCGTCAGAATGCTCCTTGAACCCTGTCACGAAAAGTCTCCATGCATTTTCATCACAATGCCCCATGCCGTTTTCATCACAATGCTCCATGCCATTGTCATCAAAATACTCCACAAGCTTGTCATCAGAATGCTCCATGACCCATGTCATCACAATTCTCCATGCACTTGTCAGCACAATGCTCCCTGAACCTTGTCATCACAATGCTCCAAGCCATTGTCATCACAGTGCTCCATTACCTTTGTCATCAGAATCCTCCAGGACACTTGGCATCACAATGCTCCATTCCATTGTCATCACAATGGGCCATTACATATGTCATCACAATGCTCCCTGACACCTCTCTTCACAATACTGCATGACCTCGTCATCAAAATGCTCCATGCCCCCTGACATCACAGTGTTCCATAACAACTGTCATCAAAATGTTCCATAAAACTTTTCATTAAATTGCTCCATGACCCTGTCATCAGGATGCTCCCTGCCCTTCTCATCACAATGCACAACGCCCTTGCCATCAAAATGCTCCTGACCTTTGTCATCACAAAGATCCATGACACTTGGCATCACACTGCTCCATGTCATTGTCATCACAATGCTCCATGTACCCTCTCATAACATTGCTCCATGCCCTTGTCATCACAAAGCTCCATGACACTTGTCATCACAATGCTCGATGACCTTCTAATCACAATGCTCCATGCCCTTGTCATTACAGTCCTGCATGACCCATGTATCACAGTGTTCCGTGCCCTTGTCATCACAATGCTCCATGCCCACTCTCATCACAATAATCCATGAAACATTTCAGACCAAAGTTCCATACCCTTCTCATCACAATGCTCCATTACCCCTGTCATAAAAATGCACCATGACCCCTGCCATCACAATATTCCATGGCCTAGTCATCACCAAGTTCCATGACACTTCTCATCAGAATGCTCAAGACCCCTGAAATCACAATGCTACATTCCCTTGTCATCACAAAGCTCCATGACGCATGCCATCTTAATGTTCCATGGCCTTCTCATCACAATGTTCCATACCTTTGTCATCACAATGCTCCAAGACCCCTCTAATCACATAGCTCCATGCCCCATTTCATCTCAGTGCTTCATGAACCCTGGCATCACAATGAACCATGCCCATCATCAAAAAGCTTCAGGCTATTGTCATCACAATTAAATCAATATTCTCCATGACCTCTGTGTTCCTAATGCTCCAAACCCTTGTGATCACAATGTTGCATAACAATTATCATCACAAAGCTCTATGACATTTGTCATCACAATGCTCGATGCCATTGTCATCACAATGGGCAATTACATATGTCATCACAATGCTCCCTGACACCTGTCTTCACAGTACTGAATGACCTGGTCATCACAATGCTCCATGCCCTTGTCAACACAATGCGCCATTCCAACTGTCATCGCGAAAATCCATGAAAGTTATTAGACCATTGTTCCATGCACTTGTCATCACAATGCTCCATGCCCTTGTTATCACAATGCTCCATGACCCTTGTCATCATGATGCTCCGTGACTCCAGTCATCACAATGCTTCTTGACCTTTGTCATCACAATGGTCCATGCCCTCATCATCAACAGTCTCTGTGACCTTTTTAAGCACAATGTTCCATGAACATTTCATCACAATGGTCTTTGACACTTGTCATCACAATGCTCTATGCCCTTCTCAGCACAATGCTCCATGACCCTTGTCATCACAATGCTCCATGCGCTTGTCAGCACAATGCTCCATGACACATGTCATCACAATGCACCATGTGCTTGTCATCACAGTGCTCCACAATCTTGTCATCACAATGCTCCATAAAATTTGTCATCACAATGCTCCATGCACTTCTCATCAAAATGTTCTCTCACCACTGATATCACAATGCTACATCACTATTTGTCACAATACTCCGTCACCCCTGTCATCACAATGTTCCATGACTCTTGTCAGCACAATGCTACATGCACTTATCATCAGAATGTTCGATGACCCCTGACATCACAATGTTCCATAACACCTGTCATCAAAATGTTCCATGACACTTTTCATCAAATTGCTTAATGACCCTGTCATCACAATGCTCCCTGCCCTTCTCATCACAATGTACAATGACCTTGCCATCAAAATGCTCCTTGACATTTGTCATCACAAAGATCTATGACCCTTGGCATCACAATGCTCCATGTCATTGTCATCGCAATGCTCCATGAACGCTCTCTTCACATTGCTCCATGCCCTTGTCTTCACAAAGCTCCATGACACATGTCATCAGAATGCTCCCTGCCCTTCTCATCACAATGCTCCATGCCCTTGCCATGACAATGCTCCATTACACCTGTCATAACAATGCTCCATGACCCCTGCCATCACGAAGTCCCATGGCCTTGTCATGACAAGGCTCCATGACCCTTCTCATCACAATGCTCCAAGAACCCTGTAATCACAATGCTGTATGCCCCTTTTCATCTCAATGATCCATGAACCCTG
The DNA here is from genome assembly GCF_025265405.1 of Mesoplodon densirostris. Classification (NCBI taxonomy): domain Eukaryota; kingdom Metazoa; phylum Chordata; class Mammalia; order Artiodactyla; family Ziphiidae; genus Mesoplodon; species Mesoplodon densirostris. The sequence goes on along the minus strand of NW_026778196.1, from coordinate 7,509,002 downwards.
TCATCACAATGCACCATGCCCATCATCATAATGCTTCATGCTATTGTCATCACAATGAAATCAAAATGCTCCATGACCTCTGTCATCACAATGCTCCAAACCCTTGTGATCACAATATTCCATAACACTTGTCATCACTATGCCCCATGACGCTCGTCATCACAATTATCCATGGTCTTCTCATCACAATGCTCCATGACATTCGTCATCGCAATGCTCAATACACTTGTCATCAAAATGCTCCCAGACACTTGTTGTTTGTATGCTCCTTGAACCCTGTCATGACAAGGCTCCATGCCTTTTTCATCACAATGATCCATGCCTTTTTCATCACAGTGGTCCAAGACCCCTGTAATCACAATGCTCCATGCCCTTGTCATCACAAAGCTCAATGACGCATGCCATCAGAATGCTCCTTGGTCTTCTCCTCACAATGATCCATGCCCTTGTCAGCACAATGTTCCAAGACCGCTGTAATCACAATGCTCCATGCCCCTTTTCATCAGTAAGCTCCATGAGAATGGTCATCACAACTTTCCATGGTTTTCTCATCACAATGCTCCAGGACCTTGTCATCACAATGCTTCACGACCTTGTCATGAAAATTTTCAATGGCCCTTGTCATCATAATGCTCCAAGCCCTAATCATCACAATGCTCCATTATATTTGTCATCACAATCCTCCCTTACATTTGGCATCACAATGCTCCATGCCATTGTCATCGCGATGGACCATGACATATTTCATCACAATGCTCCCTGACACCTGACTTCACAATACTCCATGACCTACTTATCACAATGCTCCATGCCCTTGTCATCACAATGCACCATGCTCAATGTCATCACAATAATCTATGTAACTTGTCAGACCAATGCTCCATGCCCCTGCCATCACAATGTTCCATGCCCTTGTCATCACAATGCTCCATGACAACTGTCATCACAATGCTCCGTGACTCCAGTCATCACAATGCTTCATAACGTGTGTCATCACAATGGTCCATGCCCGAGTCCTCACAACGCTCTGTGACCTTTGTAACCACAAAGCTCCATGAACTTTTCATCACAATTCTCTGTGACCCTTGTCATCACAATGCTCCTTGTCTTTGTCAGAACAATGCTCCATGACCATTGTCATCACAATGTGCCACGCACATTTCATCACAACAGTACACAACCTTGTCATTGCAATGCTCCATAAACCTTGTAATAACAATTGTCCATGCACTTCTCATCAAAATGCTCTCTCACCAGAGATATCACAATGTTCCATCACTAGTCATCACAATACTACCTCACACATGTAATCACAATGTTCCATGACCCTGTCATCACAATGCTACATCCTCTTATTCTAACAATGTTCCCTGACACCTGACATCACAATGTTCCATAACCCCTGTCATCAAAATGCTCCATGACCCTTTTCATCCCAAATCTCCAAGAACCCTGACATCACAATGTTCTGTAACCCCTGCCATCAAAATGTTCCATTACACTTTTCATTAACTTGCTGCTTGACCCGGTCATCAAAATGCTCCCTGCCTTTCTCATCACAATGCACCATGTCCTTGTCATCAAAATGCTCCATGACTTGTCATCATAAAGCTCCATGACCCTTGGCATCACAAGGCTCCATATCATTGTCATCACAATGCTCCATGAACACTCTCATCACATTACTCCATGCACTTGTCATCACAAAGCTCCATGACCCCTGTCATCACAATGCTCCGTGACTCTAGGCATCACAATGCTTCATAACATTTGTCATCACAATGGTCCATGCCCGCTTCGTCACAAGGCTCTGTGACCTCTGTAACCACAATGCTCCATGATATTTTCATCAAAATGCTCCGTAATACTTGTCATCACAATGCTCCATGTGTTTGTCAGAAAAATGCTCCATGACTCTTGTCATCAAAATGTGCCACGCACTTTTCATCACAATGGTCCACAAATTACTCATCGCCATGCACCATAAAGCTTGTAATCACAATGCTCCATGCCCTTCTCATCACAATGCTCCATTACCCCTCTGATAACAATGCTCCATGACCACTGCCATCACAATGTTCCACGGCCTTGTCACCACAAGGCTCCATGACCCTTGTCATCACAATGCTCCAAGACCCCTGTAATCACAATGTTCCATGCGCGTGTCTTCACAAAGCCCTATGACACATGTCATCAGAATGTTCCATGGCTTTCTCATGAAAATGCTCCTTTCTCTTGTCATCAAAATGCTCCAAGACCCCTGAATCACAATGTCCCATGCCCTTTTTCATCTCAATGATCCATGAACTCTGTCATCACAATGCATCATGCCCATCATCATAATGCTTCAGGCTATTGTCAGCACAAGGAAATCAAAATTCTCCATGACCTCTGTCATCACAATGCTCCATGACCCCTGTCATCACAATACTTCATGTACATTTTCATCCCAATGCTCCATGACACTTATCAAAATGATCCAAGCCCTTTTCATCACAATGCTCCAAGACCCCTGTAAACACAATGCTGAATGCCCCTTTTCATCTCAATGCACCATGAACCCTGTCATCTCAATGCATCATGCCCATCATCATAATGCTTCAGGATATTTTAAGCACAATGAAATCAATATACTCCATGACCTCTATCATCATAATGCTCCAAACCCTTGGGATCACAATGTTCCATAACACTTATCATCACAACACCCGATGACGCTCATCATCACAATTATCCATGGTCTTCTCATCACAGTGCTCCAAGATCTTTGTCATCAAGATGCTCAATACACTTGTCATCACAATGATCCCTGACACTTGTCATCAGTATGCTCCTTGAACCCTGTCATGAAAAGGCTCCATGAATTTTTCATCACAATAATCCATGCCCTTTTCATTACAATGCTCCAAGATCACTGAAATCACAATGCTCCTTGCCCTTGTCATCAAAAAGCTCCATGACGCATGTCATCAGAATGTTCCATGGCCTTCTCATCACAATGCTCCATGCCCTTGTAATCACAATGCTCCAACACCCCTGTAATCACAATGCTCCAAGTCCATTTTCATCAGAATGTTCCATGAGACTTGTCATCACAAGTCTCCATGGTCTTCTCATCACAATGCTCCAGGACATTGTCATCACCCTGCTCCATTCCCTTGTCATCACAATGCTCCATGACCCATGTCATCACAATAATCCATGAACATTTTCAGCCCAATGCTCCACGAACTTCTCATCACAATGCTCTGTGGCCAATATCATCACAATGCTCCATGACCACTGTCATCACAACACTCCATGACACCTGACAACACAATCATCTGGGACTCTTGTCATCACAATGTCCAATTCCCTAGTCATCACAATGCTCCATGACACCTGTCATCACTACACTCCATGAACATTTTCAGCGCAGTGCTCCATGACAATTGTCATCACAATGATCCATGCCCTTGTCATCACAATGTTCCGTGACCCCTCTATTCACAATGCTCCGTGACGCATGTCATCACAGTGCTCCATGATACATGTCATCACAATGCTCCATGCCTTTGTCAGCAATATGCTACATGACTTTGTCATTACAATCCTATATGCGCTTGTCATCACAATACTCCATTTCCTTTGTCATCACAATCCTCCATGAACCTTGGCGTCATATTACTACATGCCCTTGTCATCAAAATGCTCCATGCTCCTTGAAATCAATATGATCCATGACCTCTGTCATCACAATGCTCCAAACCCTTGTGATCACAATGTTCCATAACACTTGTTATCACAATGCTCCATGATGCCTGTCATCACAATACTCCATTCCCTTTTCATCACAATGCTCCATGATCTTTGTCATCAAAATTCTCAATACACTTGTCATCAAAGTGCTCCCTGACACTTGTCATCAGAATGCTCCTTGAAACCTGTCACGAAAAGGCTCCATGCCTTTTTCATCACAATGTCCCATGCCATTTTCATCACAATGCTCCATGCCATTGTCATCAAAATACTCCACAAGCTTGTCATCAGAATGCTCCATGAATCTTGTCATCACAATTCTCCATTCACTTGTCAGCACCATGCTCCCTGACCCTTGTCATCACAGTGCTCCAAGCCATTGTCATCACAATGCTCCATTACATTTTTCATCAGAATATTCCATGACACTTGGCATCACAATGCTCCATGCCATTGTCATCAAAATGGGCCATTACATATGTGATCACAATGCTCCCTGACACTTGTCTTCGCAATACTGCATGACCTGGTCATCACAATGCTCCATGCCCTTGTCATCACAATGTGCCATTCCAACAGTCATCGCAATAATCCATGAAACTTAATGGAACAATTTTCCATGCCCTTGTTATCACAATGCTCCATGATTCCTGTCATCACAATGCTCCTTGACTCCATTCATCACAATGCTTCATGACCTTTGTCATCACAATGGTCCATGCCTTCGTCATCAACAGTCTCTGTGACTTTTTAACCACAATGCTCCATGAACTTTTCATCACAATGCTCTTTGACACTTGTCATCACAATGCTCTAAGCTTTTCTCAGCACAATGCTCCATGACCCTTTTCATCACAAAGCTCCATGCACTTGTCAGCACAATTCTCCATGACACATGTCATCATAATGCTCCATGACCCCTGTCATCACAATGCTCCGTGACTCCAGTCATCACAATGCTTCATAACGATTGTCATCACAAAGGTCCATGCTCGAGTCATCACAAGGCTCTGTGACCTTTGTAACCACAATGCTCCATGAACTTTTCATCACAATTCTCTGTGACGCTTGTCATAACAATGTTCTATGTCTTTGTCAGAACAATGCTCCATGACCATTGTCATCACAATGTGCCATGCCCTTTTCATCACAATGCACCATGCACACTCTCTTCACAATAATCTATGAAACTAGTCAGTCCAATGCTCCATGCCACTGTCATCACAATGCTCCATGCCCTTGTCATCACAATGCTCCATGACCCCTGTCATCACAATGCTCCGTGACTCCAGTCATCACAATGCTTCATAACGTTTGTCATCACAATGGTCCATGTCCACGTCTTCAAAAGGCTCTGTGACCTTTGTAACCACAATGCTCCATGAACATTTCATCACAATTCTCTGTGAAACTTGTCATCACAATGCTCCATGTCTTCGTCAGAACAATGCTCCATGACCATTGTCATCAAAATGTGCCATGCGCATTTCATCACAACGGTCCACAACCTTGTCATTGCAATGCTCCATAAAACTTGTAAGCACAATGCTCCATGCCCTTGTCATCACAGTGTGACATTCCAACTGTCATCGCAATACTCCATGAAACTTATTAGACCAATGTTCCATGCCCTTGTCATCACAATGCTCCATGCCCTTGTTATCACAATGCTCCTTGACCCCTGTCATCACAGTGCTCCGTGACTCCAGTCATCACAATGCTTCATGACCTTTGTCATCACAATGGTCCATGCCCTCGTCATCAACAATCTCTGTGACCTTTTTAACCACAATGCTCCATGAACTTTTCATCACAATGCTCTTTGACCCTTGTCATCACAATGCTCTATGCCTTTCTCAGCACAATGCTCCATGACCCTTGTCATCACAATGCTCCATGCACTTTTCATCCCAATGCTACATGACACATATCATCACAATGCACCATGCGATTGTCATCACAGTGCTCCACAACATTGTCATCACAATGCTTCATAAAATTTGTCATCACAGTGCTCCATGCACTTCTCATCAAAATGCTCTCTCACCACTGATATCACAATGCTACATCACTATTTGTCACAATACTCCCTCACCCCTGTCATCACAATGTTCCATGACTCCTGTCATCACAATGCTACATGCACATATCATCACAAAGTTCGTTGACCACTGACATCACAATGTTCCATAACACTTGTCATCAAAATGTTCCATGACACCTTTCATCAAATTGCTCCAAGACCCTGTCATCACAGTGCTCCCTGCCCTTCTCATCACAATGCTCATCGCCCTTGCCATCAAAATTCTCCATGACATTGTCATCACAAAGATCCATGACCCTTTGCATAACAATGCTCCATGTCATTGTCATCACAATGCTCCATGAACGCTCTCATCACATTGCTCCATGCCCTTGTCTTCACATAGCTCCATGACACATGTCATCAGAATGCTCCATGGCCTTCTCATCACAATGCTCCATGCCCTTGCCATCACAATGCTCCATTACAACTGTCATAACAATGCTCCATGACCCTTGCCATAACGATGTTCCATGGCCTTGTCAATACAAGGCTCCATGACCCTTCTCATCACAATGCTCCAATAACACTGTAATCTCAGTGCTCTATGCCCATTTTCATCTCAATGATCCATGAACCCTGTCATCACAATGCACCATGCCCATCATCATAATGCTTCATGCTATTGTCATAACAATGAAATCAAAATGCTCCATGACCTCTGTCATAACAATGCTCCAAACCCTTGTGATCACAATATTCTATAACATTTGTCATCACAATGCCCAATGATGCTCATCATCACAATTATCCATGGTCTTCTCATCACAATACTCCATGACCTTCGTCATCACAATGCTCAATACACTTGTCATCAACATGCTCCCTGACACTTGTTGTCTGTATGCTTCTTGAACCCTGTCATGACAAGGCTCCATGCCATTTTCATCACAATGATCCATGCCCTTTTCATCACAATGCTCCAAGTCCCATGTAATCACAATGGTCCATGCCAATGTCTTCACACACCTCAAAGACGCATGCCATCAGAAGGCTCCTTGGTCTTCTCCTCACAATGCTCCATGCCCTTGTCTTCACAATGTTCCAAGAGCCCTGTAATTACAATGATCCATGCCTATTTCATCAGTATGCTCCATGAGACTCTTCTTCACAAGGCTCCATGGTTTTATCATCACAATTCTCCAGTACATTGTCATCACAATGCTTCACGACCTTGTCATCAAAATTTTCAATGGCCTTTGAAATCATAATGCTCCCAGCCCTAATCATCACAATCCTCCATTACATTTGGTATCACAAAGCTCCATGCCATTGTCATCGCCATGGATCATGATATATGTCATAACAGTGCTCCCTGACACCTGTCTTCACAATACTCCATGACCTTATCATCACAATGCTCCATGCCCTTGTCATCACAATGCACCATGCCCACTCTCATCACAATAATCTATGAAAATTGTCAGACCAATGCTCCATGACACTGTCATCACTATGCTCCATGCCCTTGTCATCACAATGCTCCATGACGCCTGTCATCACAATGCTCCGTGACTACAGTCATCACAATGCTTCATAACGTTTGTCATCACAATGGTCCATGCCCGCGTCATCACAAGGCTCTGTGATCTTTGTAACCACAATGCTCCATGAACTTTTCATCACAATTCTCTGAGAAACTTGTCATCACAATGCACCATGTCCTTGTCATCAAAATGCTCCATGACTGGTCAGCAGAAAACTCCATGACCCCTGGCATCACAATGCTAAATGTCATTGTCATCACAATGCTCCATGAACCCTCTCATAACTTTGCTCAATGCTCTTGTCATCACAAAGCTCCATGACACTTGTCATCACAATGCTCGATGCCCTTCTCATCACAATGCTCCATGCCTTTGTCATTACAATCCTGCATGACGAATGTATCATAGTGTTCCGTACCATTGTCATCACAATGCTCCATGCGCACTCTCATCACAAAAATTCATGAAACATTTCAGACCAATGTTCCATGCCCTTCTCATCACAATGCTCCATTACTTCCGTCATAAAAATGCACCATGAACCCTGCCATCACAATGTTCCACGGCCTCGTCTTCACAAGGTTCCATGACACTTGTCATTACAATGCTGAAAAACACTGTAATCACAATGCTCCATGCCCTTCTCATCACAAAGCTCCATGACGCATGTCATCAGAATGTTCCATGGCCTTCTCATCACAATTATCCATGCCCTTGTCATCACAATGCTCCAAGACCCTTGTAAAAACAATGCTCCATGCCCCATTTCATCTCAATGCTCCATGAACCCTGTCATCACAGTGCACGATGCCCATCATCATAATACTTCAGTCTATTGTCATCACAATGAAATCAGTATTCTCCATGACCTCTGACATCATAATGCTGAAAACCCTTGTGATCACAATGTTCCATAAAACTTATAATTACAGCACCCCTTGAGGCTCATCATCACAATTATCCATGGTCTTCTCATCACAATGCTCCATGATCTTTGTCATCACGATGCTCAATACACTTGTCATCACAATGCTCGCTGACACTTGTCGTCAGTATTCTCCTTGAACCCTGTCATGACAAGGCTCCATGCCTTTTTCATCACAATAATCCATGCCCTTTTCATCACAATGCTCCAAGATCCCTGTAATCACCATGCTTCATGGCCTTGTCATCAAAAAGCTCCATGAGGCATGTCATCAGACTGTTTCCTGGCATTCTCATCACAATGTGCCATGCCCTTGTCATCACAATGCTCCATGACCACTTTCATCACAATAATCCATGAACATTTTCAGCCCAATGCTCCACGACCTTCTCATCACAATGCACCATGCCCACTCTCTTCACAATAATCTATGAAACTTGTCAGACCAATGCTCCATGCCACTGTCATCACAATGCTCCATGCCCTTGTCATCACAATGCTCCATGACCCCTGTCATCACAATGCTCCGTGACTCCAGTCATCACAATGCTTCATAACCTTTGTCATCACAGTGGTCCATGCCCGCGTCATCACAAGGCTCTGTGATCTTTGAAACCACAATGCTCCATGAACTTTTCATCACAATTCTCTGAGAAACTTGTCATCACAATGCTCCATGTATTTGTCAGAACAATGCTCCAAGACCATTGTCATCACAATGTGCCACGAACATTTCATCACAACGTTCTAAACTTTGTCATTGCAATGC